>NC_132930.1:47003570-47314390 GCF_047675955.1 Chlorocebus sabaeus | reverse complement strand
TAAAGGGCACCTGGGCAGGGGGTAGGTGTGAAGGGCATGAGGGCAGGAGGGTCACTTGTTGCTCCCAAGGGTCCCCTCAAGTCCCCACCACAGCCAGTCCCCACTCCACAGCCCGACAACGTCCCAGTCAAGCTGAACACCACAGCCATCCTGCGAGAAGGGGCCTTGTACCAGCGGCAGGTGGAGCAAGAGCTGCAGAGGTGAAGGGTGGCAGGCCCCCCACCTGCCTTCCACAGCATTACCCTTGGGAGCAAAGGCCCAGAGGAGGGGCCTGGGGGCTGGGCAGCTCTGTGGAGAGGGCTCAGGTCACAACAGGCTGTGGTCCTGCAGCGGCAGAGGCGACAAGCAGGACTGTGTCAGGGTCACAGGTGCACCTTACAAAGATCATCCCGGCTCGCTGGGCGCGGTGGCTCAAGCCTGTAATCCCAGCACTTTGGGAGGCCGAGACGGGCGGATCACGAGGTCAGGAGATCGAGACCATCCTGGCTAACCCGGTGAAACCCCGTCTCTACTAAAAAAAAAATACAAAAAACTAGCCGGGCGAGGTGGCGGGCGCCTGTAGTCCCAGCTACTCGGGAGGCTGAGGCAGGAGAATGGCGTAAACCCGGGAGGCGGAGCTTGCAGTGAGCCGAGTTCGTGCCACTGCACTCCAGCCTGGGCGACAGAGCAAAGACTCCATCTCAAAAAAAAAAAAAAAAAAAAAAAAAGATCATCCCGGCTCATGGAGGGGCATGAATGGGGGTGGAGGAACTTAGCAAAGGCCTGACCCACCCCAAACCTCCCTTGGGGTTACCTCCTCTCTGGACCCCTTCCCGATGCCCCCATCTCCTAGACCACCAGGGCTGCAAAGCCCTGTGCTTACCCCACGCAATGTGGTCATGTCTTTCCTTGTCTGCGAGTCAGGCTGTGGGGGGAGCATGGGTGCCTGACCAGATGGTAGAGTGGACCCACAGATGGTGCACAGGGGCAAGGGTGGCCAGGCCAGTGGAGGACAAAAGGTTGATGGATGGACAGATGATGGACACAGGGTTGGTGGGTGGACAGACAGTTGGACAAACAAGTGGATGAAGGGAGGGGTAGGTGGATGGGGCTGATGGGTGGATGGTGGTTCGGGGGTGTAGGAGTAAGGGCAGGCCACGCAGCTGGGTGTCAGGAGTAGCAGCCCACGCCTGCATAGCCACTGTCCCCCAGGAAAATCTGTGGCCACCCAGTAGCCTCCATCACGGGAGGAACCCCAAGCTGTGCTTCTGTCCCTCTTTGCCCAGGGTTGATAAGCTCGTGGATGGGGCTGGGGACTTCTCTGAGTTCCTTGAGTGGCAGAAGAAGATGCAGGCGAAAGACCGGGAAGAGCAGCTGGCTGCAAGCGAGTGCCGGCGGTTGCAAGGGAAGCTTAGCCATGAGGAGGCCGTCCTGGCCCGGCAGAGCCTCATGCAGGAGAACAAGCAGAGAGTGGAGCAGCAGAAGGAGCAGGTGGGTGCCATGCGGGACAGCTGGGCATGGGGCAGCCAGCTGAGCTGTGTGCCCACTGGGAGCTGCAGGGCCGGGACTGGCAGTGGAGCCGAGTGTCCACAGCACCCCCATAGAAGCTACTGATGTGTCGGTCCTGGCTCCTCTTCCTCCTCGAAGGACACACTGCCTAGATAGGCACTCTCAGCCTGTGTTCCCCGAGAGTGCCTGCTCCTTCCAGTGGGCTTCCCAGTGGCCTGGACCAGCAGGGAGCCTCAGCCACAGGAGGCCGGCCTGTATACTCTCTCCTGGGACGTATCCCTTTGCAGGCCTGTGGTCAGGGGCTTGATCAAAGATCACTCAGATTGTTTCTTTTGATAGTTTCGTCTGTGTCTGCATTCAATTTTAAGGTTTGCCTTTTCTTTCCTTTTTACTTTAAAAAAGAAATATGAAGGTCAGGCCAGGCATGGTGGCTCACACCTGTAGTTCCAGCATTTAGGAGGCCAAGGCCAGAAGATCACTTGAGCCCAGGAGTTCAAGATCAGCCTGAGCAACATAGCAAAATCTCGTCTCTATAAAAAATACAAAAATTAGCCAGGTGTGGTGGTGTGTGCCCATAGTCCCAGCTACTCAGGAGGCTGAGGTAGGAGGATCACTTGAGCCTAGAAGGTCAAGGTTGTAGTAAGCCATGATCATGTCACTGCACTCCATCGTGGGCGACAGAGTGTAGCTATCTCAAAAAGAAAACAAACAAACAAACAAAAAATGAAGTCCAAACAATGTGAAAAGGTAGACTCAGAGAAGTCTCACCTCTTGTAAGTCTATAACTTACAATCCATTTCCATCTTCCTTTGTAGGTCCTTCCTTTCATGAATTTCTGGATTACCTTTCCCGTCTTTCAAAGCAAATAACACCCTTGTATATATGTACTTTTTCCTTCCCTTTTTTGTTACATAAAAGGTCACATTTTGCTTTATCTGCAAAGAATAATGTGCAAGGCTTTCACCTTTGCAGAGCTGGATTTTCAGGATAAACTTCTAGAGGAAGTTACATTTTCAGATGTCACACCAAAGAGTAACTGGATATGCGGGAGTCCTTGCCGTTTGGGATGCGTGGTTTTACTGAATGTGGCCAATCGTCTCCCTGGTACTTTTATTACCATCTTACTCCCCCAAAGTGTGAGAGGGGTCTGATCCGCATGCCCCAGCACAGAGTACCAGGCTGAATTCGTGAATTTGTGCCAATTTCATGGGTGAGAAATAGTATCTTGGTATAGTTCTGATTTGCATCTCATTTATTTATCAGTGAATTTGAGCAAATGTCCACATGTATAAGTGATTTCTGTGTCTATTTCTGTGAACCGTCTATTCGTGTCTTTTGTCTATTTTCTATTGCACTTTTGACCGTCATTTCCTTGACTTTTTTTTGGTTCTTTATTTCTTTAACTTGACAAATGCAATTGAATATATTTATGATATATAATTTTTTTTTTTTTTTTTTTTTTGAGACAGAGTCTTGCTCTGTCGCCCAGGCTGGAGTGCAGTGGCGCAATCTCATTTCACTGCAAGCTCCGCCTCCCAGGTTCACGCCATTCTCCTGCCTCAGCCTCCTGAGTAGCTGGGACTACAGGTGCCCACCACTATGCCCGGCTAATTTTTTGTATTTTTAGTAGAGACGGGGTTTCACCACGTTAGCCAGAATGGTCTCGATCTCCTAACCTCGTGATCCGCCTGCCTTGGCCTCCCAAAGTGCTGGGATTACAGGCATGAGCCACCACACCTGGCTGATTTATTGATTTATTGATTTATTGATTTTCTTTTTTTTTTCTTTTTTTTTTTTTTTTGAGAAGGAGTCTCGCTCTGTCGCCCAGGCTGGAGTGCAGTGGTGCCATCTCGGCTCACTACAAGCTCCGCCTCCCAGGTTCACGCCATTCTCCTGCCTCAGCCTCCTAAGTAGCTGGGACTACAGGCGCCTGCCACCATGCCCGGCTAATTTTTTGTATTTTTAGTAGAGACAGGGTTGCACTGTGTTAGCCAGGATGGTCTCAAACTCCTGACCTCGTGATCTGCCCACCTTGGCCTCCCAAAGTGCTGGGATTACAGGCATGAGCCACCACGCCTTTTTTTTTTTTTTTTTTTTTAAGATGGAAGCTTGCTGTCGCCCAGGCTGGAGTACAGTGGTGTGATCTGGGCTCACTGCAACCTCTGCCTCCTGGGTTCAAGCAATTCTCCTGCCTCAGCCTCCCGAGTAGCTGGGACTACAGGCGAGCACACCATGCCTGGCTAATTTTTTTTGTTTTTTGTTTTTTTTCGTTTTGAGACAGAGTCTCGCTCTGTCGCACAGGCTGGAGTGCAGTGGCATGATCATGGCTCACTATAACCTCTGCCTCCCGGGTTTCAGAAATTCTCTTCCTCAGCCTCCTGAACAGCTGGGATTATAGGCACGTGCCACCATGCCCAGCTATATATATTTTGTGTGTGTGTGTGTGTATTTTTAGTAGAGATGAGGTTTCACCATCTTGGCCAGGCTGGTCTTGAACTCCTGACCTCGTGATCCATCCACCTCGGCCTCCCAAAGTGCTGGGATTACAGGCGTGAGCCACCGCATCTGGCCTAACATGATCTTTTGGAATACGAATACATTGTGAAATGGCTAAATCAAGCTAATTAGCATATGCATTATCTCATATACTTATTTATGGTAAGAACACTTACAATCTACTCTCTTAGCAATTTTTCTTTGTTGTTTTTTCTTTGGGTTTTTTTTTTTTTTTTTTTTTTTTTTTTTTGAGAAGGAGTCTCACTCCATTGCCCAGGCTGGAGTACAATGGGTTGATCTCAGCTCAGTACAACCTCTCCCTCCCAGGGTCAGGCAGTTATCCTGCCTCAGCCTCCTACATAGCTGAGACTACAGGTGCACACCACCATGCCTGAATAATTTTTGTATTTTTAGTAAAGATGAGGTTTCACCATGTTGGCCAGGCTGGTCTCAAACTCCTGACCTCAAGTGATCCATCCACTTTGGCCTCCCAAAGTGCTGGGATTACAGGCATGAGTCACTGTGCCCACCCACAGTTTTTCTTTTTTGAGACAGGGTCTCACTCTGTCGCTGATGATCTCGGCTGATTGCAACCTCTGCCTCCCAAGCTCAAACCATCCTCCCACCTCAGCCTCCCTAGTAGTTGAAACTACAGGCGTGCACCACCTTTTTAGGAGAGACGTGGTTTCACCATGTTGCCCAGGCTGGTCTCTAACTCCCGGGCTCAAGTGATTCACCTGCCTCAGTCTCCCAAAACGCTGGGATTATGGAAATGTGCCTCTGTGCCCAGCCCAATGTTCTTTATATGTTAGAAAAAATAATCTTCATAATATATTGTTGCAGATTGCTTTTTTCCAGTTTGTCATTTGACTTTGTATATGAGGCTTATGATGTGTGTTTGCCATGCAAATATTCTTTTTATGTTTTCGAATTTAACATTCTTTTCTTGTGTTGTGTTTGGAGTTAGAAAATGCCACTCTTGGCTGGGTGCGGTGGCTCACGCCTGTAATCCCAGCACGTTGGGAGGCTGAGGCAGGCCGATCACCTGAGGTCAGGCATTCGAGACCAGCCTGGCCAACATGGTGAAACCCCATCTCTACTAAAAACAAACAAACAAACATTAGCTGGGTGTCATGGCACACCAACTAATTACTCCTGAGTAATCCCACCAACTCAGGAGGCTGAGGCACGAGAATCGCTTGAACCCGGGAGGTGGAGGTTGCCGTGAGCGAAGATCATGCCATTGCATTCCAGCCTGGACGACAGAGTGAGACTGTGTCTCAAACAAAAAAAAGAAAATGCCGCTCTTCTCACACCAGGTTACAGAGGGATTATCAGGCTTCTCTCCTGGTCTAAGGATGTCCAGCTACACACATTCATGTGACTAATATTTTTTCTTACTAAATTAACTAGATTAGGTGGCACTAAATATTTGAAGTAAAAAGAGTTTTAGTTTTTCTTATGCAGCTTATATTGGACTGATTGCTTTTACAGCCTCAATGTGTTTTAGTGAACTGTAACTTTTGTTTCTGCTTGAGGTTCTAGTACCACAACCTGACCCATGGGCACCCTTTCGTCTCCTCCTCTGACCTTTGGGCACTGCTCCAGAGTCTTTGGAAGCATCTTTTCCATTGAGAGGAGAGATGTTTGGGGCCTACCTGAATGTTCTCTGCTTAAGACACACAGACTCAGTTATTCTCCAAGGAACCTCTGTGCCTCATAGAAGCCAGTATTGAGTTCCCTATCTGGGTGCTTTTCTGTTTTTTTCAATGGTTACCAGTTTTTTGGGGGGTTTCTTTTGGTTTTTTTTGGAGATGGGGTTTTTGCCATGTTGGCCAGGCTGGTCTCCAACTCCCGACCTTAAGTGATCCACACGCCTCGGCCTCCCAAAGTGCTGGAATTACAGTCATAAGCCGCCATGTCTGGCCTACAGTGATCAGTTTTAAAGTACTCTAGCAATGGGGCTGGAAAAGGATATATTTTTAAATTACGGCTGGATGCAGTGGCTCACACCTGTAATCACAGCACTTTGGGAGTCCAAGGTGGCTAGATCACTTGAACCCAGGAGGTCGAGACCAGCTTGAACAACATAGTGAGACCCTGTGTCTACAAAAAAATGTTTGTTTGTTTGTTTGTTTTTGAGACGGAGTTTCACTCTTGTTGCCCAGGCTGGAGTGCAATGGCATGCTCTCGGCTCACCATAACCTCTGCCTCCCGGGTTCAAGCTCTTCTCCTGCCTTGGCCTCCCGGGTAGCTGGGATTACAGGCATGCACCATCATGCCCAGCTAATTTTGTATTTTTAGTAGAGACGGGGTTTCTCCGTGTTGGTCAGGCTGGTCTTGAACACCTGACCTCAGGTGATCTGCCCGTCTCGGCCTCCCAAAGTGCTGGGATTACAGGCGTGAGCCACTGCACCTGGCCAATAACTTGTTTTTTAATCTGTTATCACTGTGACATTAACCCAGAATAGCTGTACTAGTATCAACACTAAATTCCTGGGTAAGCAATGACATTTCATGTTTTGGTTGTCATGGCTAATCATTCTTTGAATACCTTTTTTTTTTTTTTTTTGAGATAGGGTCTTGCTCTGTCTCCCAGGCTGGAATGCAGTGGCACGATCATGGCTCACTGTAACTTCAACCTCCTGGACTCAAATGATCCTCCCACTTCAGCCTCCTGAGTAGCTGGGACCACAGGCATGAGCCACCAGACCTGGATACTTTTGTATTTTTTGTAGAGACAGGATCTTACTATGTTGGTCTCAAACTCCCGGGCTCAAGCAATGCTCCCTGCTCAGCCTCCCCATGTGCTGAGATTACAAGTGTGAGCCGCTGCAGCTGGCCCTGTGAATACATTTTACTGAAGTCTTCAGGCAGATTGTTTCATCAAGCAGCACTTGCATCTTTTTTCCACTTGATTCTGGTCACAGAAATGCTGTTCCATGTGTTCTCCCTTCATTTTAATTTTGAAGGTGCCGGTGCAGGTAACTGAAAGCTCCGGCTTGGTGCGAGCTTAGTAAGCAGCCAGTGCAAGCCATGCTCTGTGGCAGGAAGGAGGAGGGAATATGTGGGAAACCTGGTGGGACATCCACAGCAGGCCCAAGGATGCATGTGGCTGCCCCTGGCCCCTGAGTGACGGCAGGCAGGACCATGGGTCCAAGGTTGATGTCTGAGTGGACCCAGCCTGGTGGGTGACCTTGGACTCAGGCTCTGAGGCTGCTCTCACCGCTGCTTACTGCCTGGGAACCCTCGCCTTACTGTGAACCTGGCCCGGTGACCACACACTCATAGACTGTCAAACACCTATCCCTGTCCACCACTCCCGGCCTATGGGTCTCTTTTCCTTCTTCCCCTGCTCATTCCTCTCTGCAGACTCCCTATTCTGTGCTGAGGCTGGTGCTGTGGCTGATGGGGAAACTCTTTCCTGAGCCCTTGCTGGGTGCTGGCCCAGCACCCAGTGCACCTAAGGAGGTGGGCGTGGCCATCTTCATTTCCCAGCAAAGAAACTGAAACCCAGAGAGGCCCAAGATTTGTCTGCTGCCAGGGAGCTACCAGGGTGGCAGAGGCAGAACCTTAGCATCCTGTGTCTTACTCCCAAGCGGGAGCCTTTTCCGTGGACTGCTGCTGCCTCCCTGATTCCACATTCCCAAAGAGCCCGGAGGCACTGCCGCCCTCTTCTGCACTCCCAGCCTAAGGCGCCCAGCCATCTCCGTGCCGTGGCCCCTGGCGCTGTGGCTGGGGGCGGAGGGCCGGTGCGGACTGCCTCTGTTCTCTCTCTGCTCATTGTCTGGCTGATTGAGATGGGACTTTTGGTATTTTTTGGTGCCCACTTTTTTCACCTCCTATTTCCATACAACGTATTACCAAATTTGTAAAGAAACTTTTATTTTTTTTTATTTCAGAACAATTTTTAAATTTACAGAAAAGCCATAAAGATAGTACAGAGTATTCCACGTCCCCCCTACCCCGGGCTCCCTACCCTGGTTCCCTCCACTGTGAACAGCTTACGTTGCTACTGGGTGCACTGGGTCTCTAGGGCTACCACAACAAAGTACCACAAACTGGGTGGCATCAAATGCAGGAAGGTACCCCCCAAGACCACGCTGGGAGGAAGGGAGAGGACGTGAGGTGGAAGTTCCCCAGCAGGCCCAACCTCCAAAGCACCGCCAGAAGTGAATGGGCTTAGACCTGGGTTCTGGGGTGATTCAAAGGCAGGGACTGGGTCTACCTTCAGACCTCATGCTGTGCCCTGGGCCGGGGCGGGACCAGGCAGGGAAGCCAGTGCAGCCCTACTCACCGTGGCAGGTCCACTGTCTGAGCAGATGGCCAAGCTGATGCTGCAGCATGCAGAGAGACGGCTCCGGGAGGACAGGTCCAGGAAGCAGCTGGTGGAGCAGGTGATAGAGGGGCAGAAGAACGTCAAGGCCGCCCAGATGAAGCTCGCGAAGGGCCGACGGCAGACAGGTAGTCAGGAGCCAAGTGTCACTGGCCCGGCCCCGTTCTTCCCCACTCAGGTGCTGGGCTGCCACCCTTCCCTGAGTGAGCTACTATAGCTGTCAAGGGTCACGGGGCCCCTTGAGGGAGGCACTCCCAAGTGGCCGCACTGAGGCCAGGGGCCTGGCTGGGGAACCCCGGGAGAGGTGCCTCCCTGTCCAGCGCCTGCCCTGATACCCACCAGCCACCTCAGCTCCTGGCTTGGCCCCCAAGTTCAGGAGGTGATTGAGGAGAGTCGGGGGCTGCTGCGGCGCAGGGCGCAGGCGGCCCAGGAGGAGCAGCGGCGCCGTTGTGAACTCATCTCCCAGCTGCGCGCACTGGAGACGCAGCCCACGCGCAAGGGCAAGCTCGTGGACCTGACCCAGGTGAGGACACAGTCCTGGACAGACCCATGCCTCAGGGAGCCTCCGTGCTGGCACTGCCATGGGAGGCAGTTTCCAGGGTTCCCACCAGCGCCACAGGTGGGTCGTGCACCACCTGAAACCTGGCCTGCCACCCTCCTTGACTCAGCACCCATGTGCCGCGGGCCTGGGTCTGGCCCTAAGAGTTCACAATCCTGCAGGTGAGGCAGACACTGAGCCAGTCCTCTGTAACCCCTGGGGGTGGCCAAGGTGGGCTTCACGGAGGAGACCACTTAGGAGCTGCCTGTTGAGGGAAGGCCAGGGTGGAAAGGGCAGTGTAGGGAGAGGGCAGGTGTTCAAAGGCTGGATGGAGGCTGGATGGAGCAGGAGGTTGAGGGTCTGCTGGAAGCCCGTGCGAGAAGGCATGATGAGGGGCCAGGCCTCAGAGGAGCACGGGGAGCCAGCTGCAGGGCCTGGCCCAGCCCCAAGGCCATGGAGAGTGCAAACGGCTGTCTGCCCCAGGCCCCGAAGCCTGGCTGGGGAGATAGTCATGAGCTCCATTTGGGACTTGCCACAGTGGAGGGGCCTCAGTCCAGCTGAGACGTGCAGACCCACACAAGGTATAGCGTTGCAGAGCAGAGCCCAGGCTGGAGAGGCTCGGGGCATGTTTCATAAGCAGTGTTGAAGCAGAGGGAAGGGCAAGGGGTGGGCCCATGGAGCAGGGCAGGGATCCTGGTGGGAAGCATCAGGGCCCAGCTTGGGGCCTCCCCTACCACCCCAAAGACCCCTGGCTATGGCCTGGAAGGAGAGATGTCCATAGTGGAGCTGCGAGAGCGGCTGGCCCTGCTCAAAGAGAATCAGCGGCGCAAGGAAGAAGAAAAGCGGGATCAAATCATTCAGGGCAAGCGCACCAAGAGCCAGGAACTGCAGAACACGGTGGAGCAGATCTCGCTGTGCCGTGCAGCCATGGGGAGATCCGCAGCCTTGAGGTTGGTACTGGGCTTGGGGAGGGTGCCTCTGGGTGGACAGGGAGCAGTAAGCCTGCCTTGTACCCTCCTGGGTGGGTCTCCTTGAAACAACCCGCCACCCTCCTGCCCAGGAAGTTCCCTTGCCATAACTCCCCTCGCCCCTATTATTGTATTAGGTGACTTCCAGGCACATGAGTATGGTGCAAAATTCTGCATCCATGGCTTAGATGCCATGACCCAGATGCGGTCATTTTTGCACCCAGCTCATGGGTCCAACCTTTCACCATATGTGCTTCACGTAGCCAGCTAGCTATTTATGTCTGCAGAAGCATTTGGAAGTAGCTGCAGGAATCAGACACTTTACTCTTAAACACTTCAGCATACATCTAAAAAAAAAGATCGTCCTACATAAAACCACAGCACCCTGACACCAATAGAAAATTGAAAAAAATTCCCAACATCATCTAAATATCTCATTTTTTTTTTTTCACATTTCTCCAGGTGTCCAAAGGCTGTAGGCCAACTGTGTTTTTTTGTTTTTTGTTTGAGATGGAGTCTTGCTCTGTCACCAGGCTGGAATGCAGTGGCACAATCTCAGCTCACTGCACCCTCTGCCTCCCAGGTTCAAGCCTCAGCCTCCCAAGTAGCTGGGATTACAGGAGTGTGCCAACATGCCTGGCTTTTTGTATTTTAGTAGAGATGGAGTTTCACCATGTTGGCCAAGATGGTCTCAAACTCCTGACCTCGTGATCCGCCTGCCTTGGCCTCCCAAAGTGCTGGGATTACAGGCGTGAGCCCAGCCTGGCTAACATTTTTTAAAGACTGCTGCTGTGATTTTTTTTTTCTTTCTTTTTAAACCAGGATCTAGTTGAGGGTGGCAGATAGCTCATGTGCATACACACACATACAGATGCCTTTTTACTTGTTGGGGGGACAGTCTGGTGATGTTTTTTAGCCCCTTGTGGCTATCCCCTGGCAACCAGGTCAGACATGGGCAGGCATGTCCCCTGGCTCTGGGGTCAGGCTGGCCTCTGGACCCTGGCCTAGTTCCCAGGGAGGCCCAGCTGTTGTAGCAGAGCCTTGTTTGGAGCCTGGCATACAGGGCTCCAGAGAAAGTTTCTGAGTGGGACTGGGTGGGGTGGATGACAGGGCAGACAGAAGGAAGGACTAATCATTGCTGATGGAAGAGAACCCTTCACTATTGGTCCTTGCAGGGGCTGCTTTTCTGGCTGCAATTCAGAGGAGGCACAGGGCAACCGCTGCTGGTGCTGTTCAGGGCTGGCTGGCTGCCCACCAGATCCCCAAGGTGGCAAACACCTGGACAGCTCTCACTTCCAGCTGCTGGCCACGGCCTGGCAGAGCTCAGATGCAGCCTGGTTGGTGTCAGGGTGCCTCCAAAGGTCTACTTCCTGCTAAAAAAGTTAGAGGGGGGCTCAGGCATGCACTCAAGCCCCAGGCCATAAATTCACCAGGGACGACCTGGACAGTCAGACAAGAGTGGTGGAGACGGGGGAACAGCACATGCAAATACCCCAAGGTTGTGAGGTCCCCGGACACCAAAGCCAGCAGGGAACAATATATACCATCAGAAGGATCAAGGGCTATGTCTGCAGATACCTATGGAGATGCACACACCAGCACCACAGCGTTAGCAGGGAGTACCTCCAGGCAAGAGACAAAAGAGTGTGAGGTCAAAGGGGGCTTTCACCTTTGTACCCCAGTTATGCATATAGTTAGTACACTTGTAATACCTTTTAAAAAAAATGTTAAGTTTTTAAAAAGCTGCCAGGCGCCGTGGCTCACGCCTGTAATCCCAGCATTTGGGGAAGCTGAGGTGGGAGGATTGCTTGAGCCTGGGAGGTCAAGGCTGCAGTAAGCCATGATCGTGCCACTGCACTCCAGCCTGGGCGACAGTGAGACCCTGCCACAAACAAACAAACAACAACAACAAAAATTTTTAAAAAGAAAAAAAGAGCAAAAGGGTAGAAGTGCTGGAGACCCCCCACCCCCAGCCCCTGCGCGGTGGTCCTGTCTGGGAGCGCACCGCGGCCCCTGGGCTTCGCTGTCTGTCCTAAATTATTCCAGTGAACCTCTCCGGCCGCGTAGCTCCTTGTCCCCGCGTCGCTTGGACACAGGTGGCATCATGGGTCTGGCCTGGGCCTCCCGGCGGCCTGTTTCTGAGGCCGCCGCGTCGCCTGGCAGGTGGGAGGAGAAGGCCCTTGCGGCGGCCCCGGAGGCGCCCTCGCAGGACGAGCGCGTGCAGCAGCTGCGGCGCAGGATCTCGGAGAGGGCGGCCGAGCGCAGCAGGCAGGCGGCCTTGCTGCACGTGTCGGCGCCGCGGGCCGCGGGCCCCAAGCCCCGCGTGAGTCCGGGTTGGTGGGAGGAGCCCGGGGGACTGAAAGCCGGGGCCGGGTGGGGATGGCGGGCGCGGCGCGCAGGGACCAGCGTCGAGGAGGCGGGGATGGCGGGGAGATCCACTCCGGGCCGCAGCCAGGAACTACTCAGAGGCGGGCGCGGGAGGCGGTGGGGGGCGTCCCTGCCCGCGCCAACGCGTTCTCCGACCTGCAGGCGCAGCTAGAGGCGCAGCACTGGCTGGAGCTGGAGCGGAGCCGCGAGCGCAGGTTGCAGGCGCTGCAGCAGGGAGGCTCCGGACCCGGGCCCGCGCGCCGCCTGGAGGCCGCCTGAGCCGGGCAGAGCGCGCCCCAGCCGCTTGCGGGCCACCCCCACCCCCACTGTCCCAATAAAGCGTGCGGCCCGCGGTGCGCGCCTCCTCTTCCTTGGCCGGGACCCCCTTGGCCCCGCTGCACCTGCCCCCGCACCCCTCTCCCTCCCTAGCCCCCATCTGCCCAGAAAAGGATTACCAGATAAAAAGGCAGGACGCCCAGTTACTGCGTGGGGGCAAACTTATGCTAAAAATGTATCCTCTCCTTATCAGGAATTCAACTTAACTGTGCATCCTGCAATTTTATAAGCGAAATCTGGCCACCCCGGCCCAGGTCCTACACTTCCCTACAGCCTAGCACAAGGCATTCCTGGTGCCCACCTGTTGGAACTCCCAGAACTCCTTCGGATGTGGAAATCTGGAACCCCCACCCTTTGCCGGCATCCAGGTGGCTTCACCTAGGGAACCCCCAAGACTGAGTGGCGACTGTCAGTGTGCGTTTGGCTAAGGAAGTGGCCAGGATTCTTGAGCGCCAACGTTGCACTGGCCCTTCACGCACCTCCACCAGCCTCACTACCGTCCAGGGACCTAGGAACTGGCCTGCCCCTGTTCTGCTGATGAGGCCACAGGTGCTCAGAGAGGCGATGTGACCTGCCTAGAGGGCCAGAACCCAGAGCTGCGCCTGGGTGACTTTGGAGCACCCCCTCCTCCCCTTTCTGTAGCATCAGAAGCAGCCCAGATCCAACAAGATCAGGTCCACTGGAGACAGGACTTCACCCAGGGCAGGGACCAAGATGGATTGGTTCTGCAGTGTCCCGGGACCCCGTGGGCTAGAGAGGGTTCCACCCTGAGGACAGGCTTGCTGAGTGAATGCCTGCTGGTGAAAGTCAGCCTCAAGAAGAAACTACATTAAGCCATCTTCTTCCCAGGAAAGAGAGAAGAGGGTCAAGTCCGTGGGGTGGTGAGCAGTAAGGGGCTGGGGAGTGGTAACTGACAGATTTAAGATAGATGTCCAGGGGAGATATGTTTCCACCCCCAACTCCCAATATTCTCCTTGGGCCTGCAGAGGAGATGGCACCTCAGATGAGGAGGCTGAGTCCCAGGGTACACTCAGCCCAGGAAGGCAGGCATCTTGGCAGTGACAAGAACAGACTAAAGGACCAGAGCCCTACTCCAATATTCTGAGTTTGTGAGAACCCCAGGATTTTACCACCCAGGTGGGTAAGGAGAAGCATGTCCACCTCTCTGTAGAATTGCAGCTGGGAGCAGATTAAATTTTATTTAAAGAAATAAACATTGGCTGGGCAAGGGGGCTCAAACCTGTAATCCCAGCACTTTGGGAGGCTGAGGCAGATGGATCACCTGAGGTCAGGAGTTTAAGACCAGCCTGGCCAACATGGCAAAACCACGTCGCTACTAAAAATACAAAAATTAGCTGGGCGTAGTGGCGGGTGCCTGTAATCCCGGCTACTCGGGAAACTGATGCAAGAGAATCGAATTGCTTGAACCCAGGAGACAGAGGTTGCAGTGCGCTGAGATTGCACCACTGCACTCCAGCCTGGTGACAAGAGCAAAACGCCATCTCAAAAAAAAAGAAAGAAACGTTGCTCGCATTCTGTGTTGTGTGATCCAAACCCATTTAATTTGATATTGGCGGAATACATGGATGATGCCTGGCCCAGCCAAACCCATTTAATTTGATATTGGCGGAATACATGGATGATGCCTGGCCCAGAGAGCCCCTCTGAGCTCTGGGGATTTCAAAGGGGGATTTATTAGCTCTCATAATGCCAATCCAAAGGTGGCAGACTTCACGATGTGCCCGATCCAGTCTGGTAGCAGTTCCAGCCTGAGGGACAAAGAACAGTTGCCCCAGTCTCACTGGCCTGAATTGAACATGCTTGTGCTGAGCCAGTTCCTGCTGTGGGGGAAGGTCTGCACGGGTGCCTGAAGCACTGTGGCAAGGCGGGGAATTACCCTTCACCTAGGAGGTTGGCCTCGGGAGCAGAGGGGAGATGTGGCAGCTAACAAACTGAGGGTGCTATTGGCAACACTGTTAGGTTGGCAGGTAACAAGGTCCTCCCCTGTCCCCTCCTGGACTGAGCAGCCGCTTAGAGCTAGCTTGAGAGCACCTGGGGCCTCTCCTCATACAAACCTAGGTGGGAGCAGGCTGGGACCACTCCATAAAGTTGTGGCCTGGGAGTAGGCATCATGTGATAGATGGCAAAAAGTCTGTGTATCCCGGCCCCTTGCCGTGTGACTTTACACCTCCCACCAAGAGGCGGAGTCTATTTCCCCCAGCCCTTGCATCTGGTCCGGCCTAGTGACTTTCTTTGGCTAATAGGGTGCAGCAGAAGTAACCATGTGTCAGTTCTGAGTCTGGGCCTCAGGTGGCCTTTGAGTTCCCAGGGAACCTTGCCCAGGTCCCATGTGAGCATGACTAGGGTGACCTGCTGGGATCAGACACCATGTGGAGGAGAGCCCGTTATCTCAGAGGCCATCCTAGAGCAGCAGAGCACAAAATGAGAGCAGACGGACAAGAACCTCCCCCAGCCCCGCTGTCTTGTAGATTCATGAGCAACAATAAATGTCTATCGTTCAAAGTGTCAAGCTTTGGGGTGGTTTGTTCCAGAGCAATAGCTAAGGGGCACACCCTTAAGGGCCCAGGGCCTTCACAGTGGGGGCCCCTGCCTCCCCTCCCTGCATAGGCTCTTTACAGAAAATCAAGCTACTCCCCCAAAGGGGGCCAGTCAGAGTGAGATATGACCCAGCTAGTGCTGACAATCCCTCTCTGAACCTTTCCTGGCTGGACTGCCTGGGGAGTGGGCACTTTGCCTGAGTACAGGCTAGTCAGAAGGTCCCATGCATAGCATCTGAGACCCACTTGGGCAGGGGCTTTCTTTGGAAATAGTGAAGAAAGCAGATTCAGTATCTGGTGTGAGGCCTGGGAACCTGCATTCAGCTGATTTCCACATGTGGGACTATGGGAGCACCAAGGTGCCAGTCTTTTCACCAAGCTGCAGGTGTTCAGGGCCCAAGGGAAGCGCTATTTGTGAAGGACAAGTTCAGTGCAAGTGAGGCTTGGAGAAGACTTAAAGACAGCTTTTGTTTGTTTTTGTTTTTGAGGCAGGGTCTCGCTTTGTCACCCAGGCTGGAGTGCAGTGACGTGATGATAGCTCATACAGTTTTAAACTCCTGGGCTCAAGTGATCCTCCTGCCTCATCCTCCCTACTAGCTGGGACTACATGCACTTACCACCACACCCAGCTAATTTTTTATTTTTAGTAGAGATGAGGTCTCACTATGTCGCCCAGGCTGAAGGCAGCCTTTGAGCATGAAACTGGTATTTGTAGAGACTTTTTCAACATCACATGTTCAATGTATTACAGTTACAAACAGAAAACCCTAACTTTTCCTTAGGCTGTAAAATACAAATTACTAATATTACTCTTTCTAAATCTGATTTTTTTTTTTTTTTTTTTTGAGAGAGAGAGAGAGAGAGGGTCTAATTCTGTCACTCAGGCTGACATGCAATCGCAGCTCACTGCAGCCATGACCTCCTGGGCTCAAGCAATCCTCCTGCCTCAGCCTCCTGAGTAGCTGGGACCACAGGGACATGCCACCACACCCGGATAATTTTTTTTTTTTTTTCTTGGTGGAGACAGGGTTTTACCATGTTACCCAGGCTCATCTATAAACTCCTTAGCTCAAGCAATCCTCCCACCTCAGCCTCTGAAAGTGTTAAAGATTACAGGCGAGGCCGGGCCTGGTGGCTCACGCCTGTAATCCCAGCACTTTGGGAGGCCGAGGCGGGTGGATCACGAGGTCAGGAGTTCGAGACCATTCTGGCTAACATAGTGTAACCCCGTCTCTACCGAAAATACAAAAATTAGCCAGGCGTGGCGGTGGCCGCCTGTAGTCCCAGCTACTCGGGAGGCTGAGGCAGGAGAATGGCGTGAACCTGGGAGGCAGAGCTCACAGTGAGCCGACATCATGCCACTGCACTCCAGCCTGGGCGACAGACTCCGTCTCAAAAAAACAAAGAATACAGGAGAGAGCCACCATGCGCAGCCTACATCTGATGATTTTTAACCACCATTTTGATTAATCATGTACGGCTCCATTTATGAACTGAAATTCTCTTAAACATTTTCAACTGCCTTTATACATGTAGAATCTAATTTTACTTTTTAGCATTTCAGTTGTCTGCCTTATCAAGTATTAATATTTAAATAATTCTCATAGGTATATTAAAGGTATACATTTCTCTTAAACTTTTAAGTTCTCTTTGTTCCAATTATAATCACAAACTTTGGAAAATCTTATACTTTTCAACTTACAATCACTATCAAAAATCAAATACTTAGGGCAGTGTGTGATGGCTCATGCCTGTAATCCCAACACTTTGGGAGGTTGAGGCAAGCAGATAGCTTGAGCCTGGGACTCCAAGACAAGACTGGGCAACATGGCAAAAGCCAGTGTGTACAAAAAGATTAGCCAGGCATGGTGGCACACACCTGTGGTCCCAGCTACTTGGGAGGCCAAGGTGGGTTGATCATCTAAACCTCGGGAGGTCGAGGCTGCAGTGAGGCATGATTGTGCCACCGCACTCCAGCCTGGGTGACAGAGTGACACCTCGTCTCAAAACACACACACACACACACACACACACACACACACACACAAATACTTAGATATTTTACATGAGAATTAGATTTATCTATCAGATACTCTACCATGCCAGATTTCCTTACAATTACAGAAAATAGCAAACACATATTGTTTGTAAACACAACGCAAAAACGTTAATGCTCTGGTTTCTATCTGCCTTGTCATTCCATTATTTGACTCCATTTTCGAGGTTAGAAACTTACTGTACGGTGGCCGGGTGAAGTGGCTCACACCTGTAATCCCAGTACTTTGGGAGGCCAAGGATGGTGGATCTCCTGAGGTCAGGAGTTCGAGACCGGCCTGGCCAACATGATGGGACCCCCGTCTCTACTAAAAATACAAAATTAACCGGGTGTGGTGGCAGGCGCCTCTAATCTCAGCTACTCGGGAAGCTGAGGCAGGAGAATCACAAGAATCCAGGTTGGAGGTTGGAGGTTGCAGTGAGCCGAGATCGCGCCACTGCACTCCAGAGCGACAAGAGCGAAACTCCATCTCAAAACAAACAGAAACTCAGTGTAAGGAAACAATGCAACCCAAGGCATTCGGGGTGACCTTCACATTGCCTGAGGGTGCCGAGGGACCAGAGATGCTGGCCATGGACTAAGGTCTGGGTATTCTCAGGCAGCAGGGACAAGGTGGGCTTTTTTCCTGGTTGCTAAACCCACGTCAAAGTCCAGCTCAGGGACTGGAGCTCAAGAAACCCACCACCCATTCTCCAGTCCGACCGGGGACCTGCATGCACCTGTGCCGTGCTGCCCTGAGTCCTCCAATCCTCCACACTCTTCGTCTGTTAGGTACACGTCTGCACCCCAGCCTGCAAAAGTTCCAGGTTCCTCTCAGGGGCAGGGACCCGCACGCCGGCCCAGGGCTTGGCACGCGGGGGTGCTGAAACAGGGCCAGGCCTGGTTTCCAGCCGATCGTCATAGTCCCCAGGCCCAGCAACCTTCCTCACAAAGGCATCGTTAAGAGGCGGGGAAACAAGAGCCAGGAGAGGGGCGCGGAACGGCAGGCGGGACGAACTACCAGCTCCGCGTCCCCGGCCAGCTGCGTCGAGCCAGGGGCACGGCAGCTGGTGTGCGGTTCGAAAACTAGGAATGGGAAGGTTCGGGGCCCGCTCGGCTCCGGAGGCAGTCGGCGGACAGTCCCTGGACAGTCAGTGGCAGCCGGGTACAGGAGCCCGGTCGGCCCTCAGACCGCGACTCCCGCAAGGCCTTGCGGGCGGGGCCGCGCCCGCGCCGTCTCTTGCCGGAAGGTGCGAATTAGGGCGCTCGATTGTGGGCGGGGGCGGAAAGAGGCGCGCTTTAAAGTGGTAACAGATGGTTTTCTTATCCAATAGGATTTAAAAATTTGTCCTTACCCGGCCAACCGCGGAAGTTGGGTAGGCGGGCGGCCAATGGGGACACGACGGGGGGCGGAGCCGAGGCCTCCGAAGCGGAAGTGGGTTGCTGTTGAGGCGGCGGCATCTTTCTCGAGGGGCTCTCCTGGGCGGCTGGAGAAGCAGCTGCTTCTCTCGAGTGTGACGGAGGCGGCGCCTGCGGACCTAACTAGCTCCAGGTTAGGCTGGGCTTTGCGGGGAAGCAGCGGCAAGTCAGGGCCTGTGCAGGTGCGAGGTTTAGGCGGCTTCGCGGCCTACAGAGGCCTTGGCCCGCGCGGCTCCACCCGGCCGAGACTCCGCAGCCCGGGACCTCGAGCCAGCTCTGGCCGCTCGCACCGCCTTCCGCGCGGGCGCACCTAACCCGGCTTGGCGCGGGCAACAAGTTAAGAGGCCTGCGTCTGGGTCTCGGCTCACCCTGGCGGACCGCGGCCATGGGGCTTAGTCCATAGCTTAGGAAGGGAAACTGAGGCTCTGGGAAGGGCAGGAACGCCCCCAAGGTCACTCGGAGAGTTGGGCAGGGTGTGCTGTTAGCGGGGAGACCTGGGCAGGGTTTTTGTTCCCCGCTGACGACGTCTCCTTTGTGTGTTCGTGCCGCCGCCCCGCCATCGTGGGGCCTGCGAGTTTGCCCGGGTGCCCGGGCCGCGTGGCGGGGCCTTTTGTAGGTCAGGAGGATCTGAGTACGGGTGCGGGACTGACCGTGCGGGGCGCCGAGGTCGCAGTCTAAAACTTAGTAGGGCCTCGACTTCCGGGCGCGCTTCCGGGCCCCGGCTGATGGTTGGTGGAACGTGTGACTGTGAGGCTTGCGGCCCAGCCCTGCGCCGCTCGGGCCCTTCACCCTCTGGCGCGCCTGTAGGCTGGTGTATGAAGATTCTCACGACCCGAAACAGAGTTGCTAGTAAACACCGCTTTTGCGCCTTTGATCCATCGAGGAAACAGGGAAAAGGATAGAGCTTGGGCAAGCAGTTTTGGTAGGGATTTCAGCTTTTGTCTTTCACTTGTCGGTTCCCATAGACGTTCACAGTCTTAATAACCTTCGTTCTGTTTCTGCACGAAGTTCTTGAGCCAGACGTAGGGTCTCAGCTCTGGAATCTGACTTAGACTGTCCAAGTGGTTGGGGAGACTGAGGTCCAGAAAAGTGAGGTGGTCTGCCCAAGGTCACAAAGCCGGCTCTTTGGCAGCAGATGAGATTAAGTCCTAACTGCAGAATTCGGCTTTTGAATTCGGTGACCAGGAGTTTTGGGACCGCTGACAGTAAAAGAGACATTGAAGGGAATGTTTTGTTATTTTCTTGGTGTTTTGCTTGTTAATGGACAAGGATACATTGGGTTCAGTTTTACTGTGAGTTTGAGATGAAATAGGGACATTTGAGTAGCAAGCTGTGTTGCTGGCTTTTGTATTGCCTGAATTTGAGCTTCCAAAAATCTGACTTTAATACATCGTTTATTGATCTTAAATTACTACCTTTGTAAGGAGCTTTTGTAAACATTGTTTTTCTAATCTTCATGAAATCTTAATGCCATACGTAAACTATTTTTATAGAATGTATACACATCTGTGCTTTGTACATATAATGAGTAAGATATTTCACTCTCCTCAAGATCGAAGTAGCATATTTTTGAGGTGTCCTGTATGCCAAACTTTCTGCTTGTAATACAGCAGTCAACAGTCGTAGTGCTGGCCCTCCTGTAGCTGGGTGAGGATGGAGGGAATAAGAGATACCTCATTTTATTGTGCTTTGCACATACTGCCTTTTTTGCAAGGTGAAGGTTTATAGCAAGTATTCGTCGAGCAAGTCTGTAAGTGCCAGCCATTTTTCCAACAGCATGTGCTCACTTCATGTCTCTTGTGTCAAGTGTTGGTAATTCACAATATTTTAAACTTTTTTTTTTTTTTTTGAGATGGAATCTCAGTCACCCAGGATGGAGTGCAATGGCATGTTCTCGGCCTCACTGTAACCTCTGCCGCCTGGGCTCAAGTGATTCTCCTGCCCCAGCCTCCGGAGTAGCTGGGATTATAGGCACGTACTACCACACCCAGCTAATTTTTGTATTTTTAGTGGAGATGGGATTTCACCATGTTGGCCAGGCTGATCTCGAACTCCTGACCTCAAGTGATCTGCCTGCCTTGGCCTTCCAAAGTGTTGGGATTACAGGCATGAACCACCATGCCCAGCCCCAAACCTTTTCATTATTGCATCTGTTACGGTGAGCTGTGGTCAGTGTTTTGGGTTACCATGAATAGCACTAATATAAGATGGTGAACTTAATTGGTAAAAGTTGGGTGTCTACTAACAGTTCCACTGACTGGCAGTTCCCAGTCTCTCTTCTCAGGCCTCTCTATTCCTTGAGACACAATATTGAAATTAGGCCAGTCAGTGACCCTACAGTGTCCAGACAAAAGGAGCAGTCAGTTGAATCTCTCTTACTTTAAATCAAGTTAAGAAATGATTAACCTTAGTGAGAAAGGCATATCAAAAGTTGAGATAGGCCAAAAGCTAGGCCTCTTGTGCTGAACGACAGTTGGCCAAGTTGTGAATGCAAAGGAAGAGTTCTTGAAATTAAAATGCTACCCCAGTGAATGCATGAATGATTAGCCAAACAGCCTTATTGCTGATAGGGAAAAAGTTTTAGTGGTCTGGATAGATCAAACCATCCATGACATTCCCTTAAGCGAAAGCCTAATCCAGAGTAAGGCCTTAACTGTCTTCAATTCTGTGAAGAGTGAGAAAGGTGAGGAAGCTGCAGAGAAAAAGTTTGAAACTGGCAGAGGTTGGTTCATGAGGTTTAAGGAAAGAAGCCGCCTCTGTAATGTGAAAGTATAAGGTTGAGGCAGTAAGCATTGATGTAGAAGCTGCAGCAAGTTATGCAGAATATATCGCTAAAATAATTGATGAAGGTGGCCACACTGAACAACAGACTTTCAATGTAAATGAAACAGCCTTATATGGAAAAAAAATACTATCTAGGACTTTCATAGCCAGAGAAAGGTCAATGCCTGGCTTCAAAGGACAGGCTGATTCTCTTGTTAGGGGCTAATGTGACCCGTGACTAAATTGTAACCAGTGCTCATTTACCATTCTGAAAATCCGAGGGCCCTTAAGAATTATGCAGAAATCTACTGTGTGCTGATCAGTGAAACAAGAAAGCCTGTATAGTAGCATATCTATTTACAGTATGTTTTACTGAATATTTTAAGCCCACTATTGAGATCTACAGCTCAGAAAAAAAAGATTTCTTTCAAAATATTACTGCTCACTGAGAATGTGCTTAGTCACCAAAGAGGTCTCATGGAGATGAATGAGATTAATGTTAACATCTGTTCTGCAGCCCATGGATCAAGGAGTAATTTCAGCTCTCAAATCTTACTTAAGAAATGCATTTTGGGGCTGAGCACATTGACTCATGCCTGTACTCGCAGCGCTTTGGGAGGCCAAAGCAGGTGGATCGCTTGAGCTCAGGATTTAGAGACCAGCCTGGGCAGCATAGTGAGACCACCCCCTCCACTGCCAATCTCTTAAAAAAAAGGGGGGGGGGGGGCGGGACCGGGGAAAAGAAATGAGTTTTGTAAGGCTATAGCTACATAGATTGTGATTCCTCTGATGGGTCTCAACAATGTAAATTAAAAACCTCCTGAAAGGATACACTATTCGAGATACCATTAAGATTATTTGTCTGGCCAGGCGCGGTGGCTCAAGCCTGTAATCCCAGCACTTTGGGAGGCCGAGACGGGCCGATCACGAGGTCAGGAGATCGAGATCATTCTGGCTAACATGGTGAAACCCCGTCTCCACTAAAAAATACAAAAAACTAGGCGGGGGAGGTGGCGGGCGCCTGTAGTCCCAGCTACTTGGGAGGCTGAGGCAGGAGAATGGCGTAAACCCGGGAGGCGGAACTTGCAGTGAGCTGAGATCCAGCCACTGCACTCCAGCCTGGGCGACAGAGCGAGACTCCGTCTCAAAAAAAAAAAAAAAAAAAGAATATTTGTCGTCGGGCATGGTGGCTCACACGTGTAATCCCAGCACTTTGGGAGGCTGAGGCGGGTGGATCACAGGGTCAGGAGATCAAGACCATCCTGGCTAACATGGTGAAACCCCATCTCTGCTAAAAATACAAAAAATTAGCTGGACATGGTAGTGGGAACCTGTAGTCTCAGCTACGCGAGAGGCTGAGGCAGGAGAATGGTGTGAACCCAGAAAGAGGAGCTTGCAGTGAACCGAGATCGCACCATTGCACTCTAGCCTGGGCGACAGAGTGAGACTTCATCTCAAAAAAGAAAAAAAATATATGTGTATATATATATCTGTGATTCATGGGAGGTCAAAATATCGACATCAGTAGGTCACGGTGGCTCACGCCTGTAATCCCAGCACTTTGGGAAGCTGGGGTGGGCAGATCACCTGAGGTCAGGAGTTCGAGACCAGCCTGCCCAACATGGTGAAACCCCATCTCTACCAAGAAAATACAAAAATTAGCCAGGTATGGTGGCACGCTCCTGTAGTCACAGCTACTTGGGAGCCTGAGGTAGGAGAATCGCTTGGGCCCAGGAGGTAGAGGCTGCAGTGAGCTGAGATTGCGCCTCTGCACTACAGCCTGGGCGAGAGTGGGATTCTGTCTTTAAAAAAAAAGAAGGCTGGGCGCGGTGGCTCAAGCCTGTAATCCTAGCACTTTGGGAGGCCGAGACGGGCGGATCACGAGGTCAGGAGATCGAGACCATCCTGGCTAACACGGTGAAACCCTGTCTCTACTAAAAAATACAAAAAACTAGCCGGGCGCGGTGGCGGGCGCCTGTAGTCCCAGCTACTCGGGAGGCTGAGGCAGGAGAATGGCGTAAACCCGGGAGGCGGAGCTTGCAGTGAGCTGAGATCGGCCACTGCACTCCAGCCTGGGCGACAGAGCGAGACTCCGTCTCAAAAAAAAAAAAAAAAAAAAAAGAAAAAGAAAAAGGGCCAGGCGCGTTGTCTCACGCCTGTAATCCCAGCACTTTGGGAGGCCGAGGCGGGTGGATCACAAGGTCAGGAGATTGAGACCATCCTGGCTAACACGGTGAAACCCCATCTCTACTAAAAATACAAAAAATTAGCTGGGTGTCATGGCGGGAGCCTCTAGTCCCAGCTACTCCAGAGGCTGAGGCAGGAGAATGGTGTGAATCCAGGAGGCGGAGCTTGCAGTGAGCCGAGATCCCGCCACTGCACTCCAGTCTTGGGAACAGAGAGACTGTATCTCAAAAAAAAAAAAAATTTGATTAACACAACAAGAACTTGATTCTGACCCTCATGGATGACTTTGAGGGGTTCTAGACTTCAGTGGAAAAAGTAACTAAATGTGGTGGAAATAGCAAAAGAACTAGAATTAGAAGTAGAGCCTGAAGGCTAGGCCTGGTGGCTCATGCCTGTAATCCCAGCACTTTGGGAGGCCGAGGCAGACTTGAGATCACTTGAGGTCAGGAGTTCCAGACCAGCGTGGCCAACGTGGTGAAACCTTGTCTCTACTAAAAATACAAAAATTAGCTGGGTGTGGTGGTAGGATTATTACTGCGTAGTAATCCCAGCTACTCCAGAGGCTGAGGCAGGAGAATTGCTTGGACCCAGGAAGCAGAGGTTGCAGCGAGCCAAGATCGGGCCACTGCACTCCATCGTGGACAACAGAGTGAGACTCTGTCTCAAAAAAATAAAAGAGCTGGGCAAGGCAGTAGGAGAATCGCTTGAACTCGGGAGGCAGAGGTTGCAGCGAGCCTAAATCATGCCATTGCTACTCCATCCAGCCTGGTTGACAGAACGAGACTCCGTCTCAAAAAAAAAAAAAGAAAGAAAAGAAAAAGAAAAAAAAGCAGAAGCTGAAGTTGTGATTGAATTGCTGTTATTTTATAATAAAACTTGAGCAGATGGAGAGTTGCTTCCTGTGGACAGGCAGAGAAAGTGGTCTCTTGAGGTGCAATTTACTGCTGAAGGTGCAGTGAACATTGCTGAAATTATAACAAAGGATTTAGAATATTTTATAAACTTAGTTAATAAAGCAGTGGCAGGGTTTGAGAGAATCGACTCCAATTTTGAAAGAAGTTCTACTGTGGGTGAAATACTGTCACACAGCATTGCATGCTACAGAGAAATCTTTCATGAAAGGAAGAGACAACTGATGCAGCAAACTTCATTTTAAGAAATTGTCACAATTGACCCAGTATGGTGGCTCACGCCTATAATCCCAGCACTTTAGGAGGCCAAGGCAGGCGGATCACCTGAGGTTGGGAGTTCCAGGCCAGCCTGGCTAACATGGAAAAACCCCGTCTCGACTGAAAATACAAAAAAATTA
This sequence comes from Chlorocebus sabaeus, assembly GCF_047675955.1. Classification (NCBI taxonomy): domain Eukaryota; kingdom Metazoa; phylum Chordata; class Mammalia; order Primates; family Cercopithecidae; genus Chlorocebus; species Chlorocebus sabaeus. Next base: position 47,289,590 of record NC_132930.1, on the reverse strand, counting down.
GCCGGGCTTGGTGGCGCATGCCTGTAATCCTAGCTACTCGGGAGGCTGAGGCAGGAGAATTGCTTGAACTAGGGAGGCAGAGGTTGCGGTGAGCCAGAATCGCACCATTGCACTCCAGCCTGGGCAGCAAGAGCAAAACTCCATCTCAAAAAACAAGAAAAAGAAATTGTCACAGCTGCCCCAACTTTTGTCAGCCCCCGCCCTGAGCTGCCCCAACCTTCATCAGCCACCGCCCTGATCCGTCAGCAGCCATCGTCAGGGCAAGACCCTTCACCAGCAAAAAGATTACTTTATGAAGACTCAAATGATCATTAGCATTTTTTATTTATTTTTTAAGAGAATCTCTCCCTGTTGACCCAGTTGGAGTGCATTGGTGCAATCATAACTCGCCTCAGCCTCCCAAGTAGCTGGGACTACAGGCGCATGCCACCACACCTGGCTACTTTATTTTTTGAGACGGAGACTCGCTCTGCCGCCCAGGCTGGAGTGCAGTGGCCGGATCTCAGCTCACTGCAAGCTCCGCCTCCTGGGTTCACACCATTCTCCTGCCTCAGCCTCCCGAGTAGCTGGGACTACAGGCACCTGCCACCACGCCCGGCTAGTTTTTTATGTTTTTAGTAGAGATGGGATTTCACCGTGTTAGCCAGGATGGTCTCGATCTCCTGACCACGTGAGCCACCTCGCGCGGCCCACACCTGGCTAATTTTTAACAAATTTTTGTAGACTGAGTCTTGCCATATTGCCCAGGCTGGTCTCAAACTCCTGATTCGTAATTAATATCTACGGTTGAGTGATTCCCTACTTCTCACTATCTTACAGAACCACCCTATAAGGTAGTTGTTTTAGTTAGCCCCATTTTACTCTTCCTGAGGCACGGGGAGATCAGGGTCACTTGCCCAAGGTCACACAGTTAGTAAGCAGAGCTTGCAACTTAACCCCTGACTCCTACCTTTGTTCTTTTGTTAGGCTTTGTTATGTCTTGTGCTTTTTTTGTGTGGTGGGAAAGCACATGGCCAATGTTTCTAGAAACTTCAAATAGTAAAAACAAAACTTAATAGTATCTGTATTTTTGCTTTCATCCCAGAGGAGTCTGATAAATACCCTCAAGAAACGTTATTGATTCTCAGTGACTGTATTGTATTCCTCAGAGTTATTGTTCCTAAGTTTTCTCCTCTCACCAGCTAGGGGAAGTTGTCCTAGGGTCTAGGCATTTCCCTATCTGCCGCACCTCACCTCTTTCTTTAGCCAAACTACTGCTAAATTCTGCTGCTAAATATGGCAGCATTCTGTGTTACCTGCACTAAAATTTGCTTCCTTTCTAAGTACCTTCTTGATGTCTTCCAGTGTTGGTTCTGGCCTCCTACTCTTGCAAGTTGAAAAGTTGAAAATGCCTCAGGTAGAAATGTTCTCTCCTATTCTCCCATCACGATCATCTGTGGGTTTTTTTGTTTGGTTTGGTTTTTGTTTTTGTTTTTGAGACAGAGTCTCACTCTGTTACCCAGGCTGGAGTGCAGTGGCACAATCTCAGCACTGCAACCTCCACCTCGCAGGTTCAAGCAATTCTCCTGCCTCAGCCTCCCAAGTAGCTGGGATTACAGGCACGCACCACCATGCGTAGCTAATTTTTTGTATTTTTAGTAGAGGCGGGGTTTCACCATGTTGGCCAGCCTGGTCTTGAACTCCTGACCTTATGATCCACCCGCCTCGGCCTCCCAAAGTGCTAGAATCACAGGTGTGAGCCACCACATCCGGCCCTTTTCTTTTCTTTTTTTTTTTTTAAGAGAAGGTTGTCTTCCTATGTTTCCCAGGCAGGAGTGCAGTGGCCATTTGCAGGTGCAATTATATAGCACAGTACAGCCTAAAACTTGTTTTTTTTTTGTTTTGTTTTGTTTTTTTAAGACAGAATCTTGCTCTGTCACCCAGGCTGGAGTGGTGCAGTGGCACAGTCTCAACTCACTTCAACCTCCACCTCCTGGGTTCAAGTGATTTGCCTGTCTCAGCCTCCCAAGTAGCTGCGATTACAAGTGGGTACCACCACACCTGGCTCATTTTTGTATTTTTAGTAGAGACAGGGTTTCACTATGTTGGCCCGCCTGGTCTTGAACTCCTGACTTCAGGTGATATGCCCGCCTCAGCCTCCCAAAGTGCTGGGATTACAAGCATGAGCCACTGTGCCCAGCCTACAGCCTCAAACTTCTAAGCTAAAGTGATCCTCTTGTTTCAGTCTCCCAAGTATCTGGGAATACAGGTGCTGATATGGTTTGGCTGTGTCCCCACCCAAATCTCATATTGAATTCCCACATGTTGTGGGAGGGACCCAGTGGGAGGCAACTGAATCTTGGGGGCAGGTCTTTCCCATCCTGTTCTCATGATGGTGAGTAAATCTCAAAGAGATCTGATGCTCTAGGCCGGGTGCGGTGGCTCATGCCTATAATCCCAGCACTTTGGGAGGCCAAGGCAGGCGGATCACGAGGTTAGGAGTTTCAGATGAGCGAAACCCTGTCTCTACTAAAAAAATCAAAAATTAGCTGGACATGGTGGTGCATGCCTGTAGTCCCAGCTATTTGGGAGGCTGAGGCAGGAGAATCGCTTGAACCCAGGAGGTGGAGGTTACAGTGAGCAAGATCGCGCCACTGCACTCCAGCTTGGACAACAGAGTGAGACTTTGTCTCAAAAAAAAAGAAAAAGAGATCTGATGCTTTTATAAGGGGGAGATTCCCTACACAAGCTCTCTTTGCCTGCTGCCATCCATGTAAGACATGACTTGCTCCTCCTTGCCTTCCACCATGATTGTGAGGCCTCCCCAGCCATTTGGAACTGGCTTTTGTAGACCTCTTGCTTTTGTAAATTGCCCAGTCTCAGGTATGTCTTTATTAGCATTGTGAAAACAGACTAGTGTAGTAAGTTGGTACCAGTAGAGTGTGATGCTGCTGAAAAGATACCCGAAAATGTGGAAACACCTTTGGAACTGGGTAACAGGCAGGGGTTGGAACAGTTTGGAGGGCTCAGAAGAAGACAGGAAAACGTGGGACAGTTTGGAACTCCCTGGAAACTTGTTGAATGGCTTTGACCAAAATGTTGGTAAGGATATGGACAATGAAATCCAGTCTGAGCTGGTCTCAGATGGAGATGAGGAACTTGTTGGGAACTGGAGCAAGGGTGACTCTTGTTATGTTTCAGCAAAGAGACTAGCAGCATTTTGCCGCTACCCTAGAGATTTGTGGGACTTTGAACTTGAGAGAGATGATTTAGGATATCTGTTAGAGTAAATTTCTAAGCAGCAAAGCATTCAAGAGATGACTACTGTTAAAGGCAATCAGTTTTTTTGTGTGTTTTTTTGTTTGAGATGGAGTCTCGCTCTGTCGCCCAGGCTGGAGTATAGTGGCCGGATCTCAGCTCACTGCAAGCTCTGCCTCCCGGGTTCCCGCCATTCTCCTGCCTCAGCCTCCCGAGTAGCCGGGACTACAGGCGCCTGCCACCTCACCTGGCTAGTTTTTTGTATTTTTTAGTAGAGACAGGGTTTCACCGTGTTAGCCAGGATGGTCTCGATCTCCTGACCTCATGATCCACCCATCTCGGCCTCCCAAAGTGCTGGGATTACAGGCTTGAGCCACCGCGCCCGGCCGGCAATCAGTTTTATAAGGGAAGCAGAGCATAAAAGTTTGGAAAATTTGCAGCCTGACAATGTGCTAGAAAATAAAATTCCATTTTCTGAGGAGAAATTAAAGCCAGCTGCAGAGATTTGCATGAGTAACAAGGAGCCAAGCGTTAATCCCCAAGACAGTGGGGGAAAATGTCGCCAGGGCATGTCAGAGGTCTTCATGGCAGCCCCTCCCATCATGGGCCCAGATGCCCTGGAGGAAAATATGGTTTCCTGGGCTGGGCCTAGCGTTCCTCTGCTGTGTGCAGCCTAGTGACCTGGTGCCCTGCGTTCCAGCTGCCGAAGCTGTGGCTGAAAGGGGCCAACATAGAGTAGAACTCAGGCCGTGGCTTCAGAGGGTACAGGCCCCAAACCTTGGCAGCTTCCACATGGTGTTGAGCCTGCAAGTACACCGAAGTCAAGAATCAGGGTTTGGGAACCTCCACCTAGATTTCAGAGGATGCATGGAAACACCTGGATGCCCAGGCAGAAGTTTGCTGCAGGGGCAGGGCACTCATGGAGAACCTCTGCTAGGGCAGTGCAGCAGGGAAATGTGAGGTCAGAGCCCCCAAGCAGAGTCCCTACCGGAGCACTGCCTGGTTGAACTGTGGGAAGAGAGCCACTGTCCTCCAGACCCCAGAATGATAGAGCCACTGACAGCTTGCACTGTGCACCTGGAAAAGCTGCAGACACTCAACACCACCCCATGAAACAACCGGGAGGGAGGCTGTACCCTGCAAAGCCACACGGGTGGAGCTGCTCAAGACCTTGAGCACTCACCTCTTGGATCAGCATGACTGGTTGTGAGACATGGAGTCAAAGGAGATCATTTTGGAGCTTTGAGATTTGGACTGCTCTGCTGGATTTCGGACTTGCATGGGGCCTGTAGCCCCTTTGTTTTGGCCAATTTCTCCCATTTGGAATTACTCAATGCCTGCACCCCCATTGTATCTAAGAAGTAACTAAATTGCTTTTGATTTACAGGCTCATAGGTGGAAGGGACTTGCCTTGTCTCAGATGAGACTTTGGACTTAATTGAGTTAATACTGAAATGAGTTAAGACCTTGGGACTGTGGAAAGGCATAACTGGTTTTGAAATTCGAGGACATAAGATTTGGGAGGGGCCAGGGGTGGAATGGTATGGTTTGGCTGTGTCCCCACCCAGATCTCATCTTGAATTTCCACATGTGGGAGGGACCTGGTGGGAGATAATTGAATCATGGGGACAGGTCTTTCCCATGTTGTTCTGTTGATGGTGAATAAGTCTCACAAGATCTGATAGTTTTGTAAGGGGAAGTTTCCCTGCACAAGCTCTCTTTGCCTGCCGCCATCCACGTAAGATGTGACTTGCTCCTCCTTGCCTTCCATCTTGATTGTGAGGCTTCTCCAGCCATGTGGAACTGTTAAGTTCATTAAACATTTTTTGTAAGTTGACCAGTCTCAAGTATGTCTTTATCAGCATTGTGAAAACGGACTAATACAGGTGCACACCACTGCACTGGCTCCAGTCCCGCTTTTAAGGCTCCATTTCTTTCTTAATTGTGACTGTTTTTACTTGCAATGTAAAGGCTTCATTTCCCCCATCTCTGAAATTATTTTTTTTCTTTTTTTTTTTTTTTTTTTGAGACAGAGTCTCGCTCTGTCGCCCAGGCTGGAGTGCAGTGGCGCAATCTCGGCTCACTGCAAGCTCCGCCTCCCGGGTTCACGCCATTCTCCTGCCTCAGCCTCCCGAGTAGCTGGGACTACAGGCGCCCGCCACTGCGCCCAGCTAATTTTTTTCTATTTTTTAGTAGAGACGGGGTTTCACCATGGTCTCGATCTCCTGACCTTGTTATCCGCCCGCCTCGGCCTCCCAAAGTGCTGGCATTACAGGCGTGAGCCACCGCGCCCGCCCCTATTTTTTTTTCTTTTTCAAAAACGCTCTGCCATGTATTCAAGGTATCTGCCATCTCTTTCAAACATGTGATCAGCTTGATAACTTTTGCTGGGGGTCAGTGTTCGGAATGACAGGCTGGAGTGCAGTAGCACAGTCATAACTCACTTTAGCCTCGACCTCCCTGGGCACAAGCGATCCTCCCATCTTAGCCTCCTGAGTAACTGGGACTACAGGCGTGTGCTGCCACAGCCTGCTAGGTTTGTTTGTTTGTTTGTTTGTTTGTTTGTTTGTTTGTTTGTTTTTGGTATTAATATTTTGTGGAGAAAGAGTTTCACTGTGATGACCAGGCTGGTCCAGAACTCCTGGGGTCAAGCAGTCCTGCCTCAGCCTCCCAAAGTGCTGGGATTACAGGCATGAGCCTCTTTCCTGGCCCTAGAGTTCGCTAATTTCATTCTTGTTTGTTTGTTTGTTTTGAGGCAGAGTCTCACTCTGTCACCCAGGCTGGAGTGCAATGGTGCAATCTTGGCTCACTGCAACCTCTGCCTCCCGAGTTCAAGGGGTTCTCCTGACTCAGCCTCCTGAGTAGCAGGGATTACAGATGCCCGTCACCATGCCTGGCTAATTTTTGTTTTTTTAGTAGATTTGGGGTTTCACCATGTTTGCCAGGTTGGTCTCAAACTTCCAACCTCAGGTGATCTGCCCACCTCGGCCTCCCAAAGTGCTGGGATTACAGGTGTGAACCCAGACCTTGATAATTTCAGTGGGAAAAAAAAAAATCTTATTTACATGTTTGGGCCAAGTGCTGTGCTAATGGGTGGGGACACCTGGATAAGTATTTGATAAGTTATGTTTCTTGTCTTAAGGGAGTGTGGAAGGAATGGTTAAGTCAGGACTGGGAGGAGTGAGAGAAATTGAAGCAACCTTTGAGGTAGGCCTTGAAGAATGAGCAGAAATTCCCCCAAAGGGTGGAAGTGGCAGGACCAACCTGGCCAACTTCGGACCTTTGAGTTCCAAAGTCAGGTACTTTGAACTGACTTCCAGGATTCCTGGAGTAAAGTACAGTTCTGCTTGAAGTGTTTGTTTGGAAACGTGAGTTTGTTCCAGTGAGGTTGCTGTATTAGATAACCACTTGAGAGTTTGCTGTACACAGTGTCATCTGTGAGAAACGTTAGGTGATCGTGAAAAGTTGAGGCCAGCTGAACCAAGCCATGTAATATACACACCTTCAACATAGATCAGTCACCTCAGTTGACTTGTTGTATGTGAGCCACATTTGTGTACGTCGGATGTTACAGCATTCACTCTCTTTGCCTCCACTTCTCAATAACTCACAAGCTGTAAACCGTCTGAGGCCCACTTCCACAGAGCAAGCTTCAGGCCTTTTTCAAGGTAAAGTATCACAGTTACTTGTATTTCTTAACCATTTAACGTGTAGAACTTTACTACCATTTTCACTAGATTGTTTTGTGTATGTGTGTCACTGACAAAATTTTTTAGTGTTGTGCCCCTAATTCCATTTTTCCTCACAAATGGTGGGTTTTTGCATAGCAAGATGCTTTTTTTATTTTTTTTTAAGGAACACATATCTGTAACTGCAAATGAGCCCAGAAAAGTGAGGAGGAGTTGGGAGGGGAGGTTGGCTATATGATATGAAGACTTTGGCCTATGTTCTGTAGGCAATGCTTGTGATTATTTGGGAGCACTTGCAATATTCTTGGATATTTTGGAGCCTGGTGATTCTTTGCATTACCTTGTGGTGCTTTTAACTTCCTTGAACCTCCTCCTCCCCCTTCTCCCTTCTGCCTTCTGTCACCTTCAGAGCATTCCTGTTGTGTGTGCCTGTTTTTCTTTATCTTCACTGGGAGCCAGTGATTTTTTGACTTGCATGTGTGTTTTTGTTTTCTTTATGATATTTTTTTGAGACAGTTTTGGTATTTTTGTTTTTTGTTTTTTTTTTTTTTTTTGGAGACAGAGTCTTGCTCTGTTGCCCAGGCTGGAGTGCAGTGGCACAGTCTCTGTACACTGCAAGCTCCGCCTCCCATGTTCACGCCGTTCTCCTGCCTCAGCCTCTGGAGTAGCTGGAACTACAGACGCCTGGCTAATTTTTTGTATTTTTAGTAGAGACGGGGTTTCACTGTGTTAGCCAGGATGGTTTCGATTTCCTGACCTCGTGATCCGCCCACCTCGGCCTCCGAAAGTGCTGGGATTACAGGCGTGAGCCACCGCACCTGGCGTTTTTGTTGTTTTTAAGACAGGGTCTCACTCTCACCAAGGCAGGAGTGCAGTGGCGCGGTCATGGCTCACTGTAGCTTCAACCTCCCACTCTCAAGTGAGCCTCCCACCTCAGCCTCCCAAGTAGCTGGGAGCTGGGACTAGAGTCGCACACCACTATGCTCGGCTAAGTTTTTGTTGTTGTTTTTTTTTTTTTTTTTTTTTTTTTTTTTTTGAGACGGAGTCTTGCTCTGTTGCCCGGGCTGGAGTGCAATGGCCGGATCTCAGCTCACTGCAACCTCTGCCTCCCGGGTTTACGCCATTCTCCTGCCTCAGCCTCCTAAGTGACTGGGACTACAGGCGCCCGCCACCTCGCCCGGCTAGTTTTTTTGTATTTTTAGTAGAGACAGGGTTTCACCGTGTTAGCCAGGTTGGTCTCGATCTCCTGACCTCGTGATCCGCCCGTCTCGGCCTCCCAAAGTGCTGGGATTACAGGCTTGAGCCACCGCGCCCGGCCAAGTTTTTGTATTTTTTTGTAGAGACGGGGTTTCCCCATGTTGCCCAGGCTGGGACACTGACTTGTTAGTTTACTTTCTAGGTAAAGTGTTGAGAGTTGAAGAGGGTCTAGATTAGGGATTCTGGATGCTGGATTTCTCCACCAAGATGCAAGCCCTTAAAGAGCTGGGTTTGGCTAGCCCTTTGGTGACAGCTTGTATTGCTCCTTAGCCCACAGATGCATCTGACTAAGGATAGAAGAACATGTCTCTGTTGAGGAGCCTGGAGCCGGAGAAAGTGCTGTTTGAGATTAGGCCTCCTCTGGTGTGCCCTTCAGAGAATTCCCATTGTGGGGCACTGCTCAGCTGCTCCCACCTGGTGTGGGTCAAATAATCAGATTTGTGAGCGTCTCACAACCATCTCTATAGCCCAACTAACCCTGAATTCTGGATACAGTAGAGGCAGCTAAGCTGCTAGCTGGTCTTCTCCGGCAGGCTCTGTGCTCAGTGGCCATCAACACCAGGTAGCTTGGCAAGCCTGCCTCCTGTGCTGACTGTGGGCTCTGGGGAAGTGTCGAGAATGTTGACAGCCTCTAGCATCTGAAGTACACCTGCCCATCGGCCTCTGGAGGAGTTGATCCTTAGATTTCCTTCATGATCTTACCCTTTCTCCTGGCCTCCAGAAATTACGTTGTTTTTGTATGAGACTCCAAAGCCTAGTCCATCTTGGCTGAAAGATGTGAAAGCCCTTTGCGCCTTTCAGGACCCAGGGAATTTTGGTTGTAGCCTGATCGCTGGTGGCAGCTTAATCAGGGCCATAAGATAATTTTATGGAAGACCTGGTTACTTGGCATCTGAACCTGCCTCATTGCCTCTCTGAGCATAGTCTGCTGCTTTCTGCTTTGATCAAATTCATTCCTCTTGTCCCTGCAAACCTTCAAGGTAGGCCAATGTTCGAGGCCCCTGAGCCTTAGGAATAAATAACTCTGGGTGAGAACTGCCTGTCATTGGCTCTGTGCCGGCTTTCTTCAACCTCCGCTGAGTCCTCCTCTAAGTCTAAGCCATTGTGATTAGCTACATCCTGCCAAGTCTCTTCTGGAAATGAATAAAGCCCTTGCTAAGAGCCGGAAACATTGGTTCCAATTCCTCCTGGGGTGAAGCTTTGTTTTGCCTTTATTGAATAGCACTCATACCTGTAAGAAGAGACATTTTCTCCAGCCCTTCTGATATAACATCTGTTTATTACTTAATGTGTTGATCATCTGTCCAGCTAGGATATATGCTCCTTGGGTGGTTTTTTGTTGCTGTTTCCCATTCCATTCCTAGTCCCTGGAGCAGTGCCTTACCCAGACTAGGCACCTGTGAATAGTGAGCGAATTAGCTGATAGAGTTGCCTTCCGGGTGCGAGGAACCATACTGCGTGTTTCATTCAGCGGCGACTGGTTCCACAGAGATGAGGTGTTCTACTCAGTTAAAGATGCGGACACTGAGGCACAGAGGGCAAGTATTTGTCCAAGGCTGTAGGGCTTATTGGCCAGCCACATCATTGCTGACCACTTACCACATACTCTCATTTGTATAATGAGCAAGAGGCTCGTATTTCTTCTGAGTATTAAGGTGTGGTTATTGATATGACTGAGGGTATCAAAGTTCCGTTTAAGAGGTGTTTGTGACCAGGTGTGGTGGCTGACTCCTATAATCCCAGCACTTTGGGAAGTCGAGGTGGGCGGATCACTTGAGGTCAGGAGTTGGAGACCATCCTGGCCAACATGGCAAAACCCCATCTCCACTAAAAATATAAAACTTAGCTGGGCATGGTGGTGGGTTCCTGTAATCCCAGCTAGTTGGGAGGCTGAGGCATGAGAATTGCTTGAACCTGAGAGGTAGAGGCTGCAGTCAGCCGAGATCACACCACTGCACTCCAGCCTGGGTGACAGAACAAGACTGTCTCAAAAAAAAAAATTATGTGTTTTTATTTATTTGTTTATTTTGAGACTGAGTTTCACTCGTCGCCCAGGCTGGAGTACAATGGCGCAATCTCAGCTCACTGTAACCTCCGCCTCCTGTGCTCAAGTGATTCTCCTGCCTTGGCCTCCCGAGTAGCTGTGATTACAGGCGCCCACCACTACACCCAGCTAATTTTTGTGTTTTTAGTAGGGAGTACATTTCCCCATATTGGTCAGGCTGGTCTCGAACTCCTGACCTCAGGTGATCCGCCCGCTTTGGCCTCCCGAAGTGCTGGGATTACAGGCGTGAACCACCATGCCCAGCCCAGGTCTCTTATTTTCAGTGGGTGATTGTGTCAGACCCTGCCTCCCAGGCAGGATTTGAGGGTTCTGTGTACCTGATGTAGGGCTGGGCTAAACAGAAGAGCTTCTCATTAGAGCATCTCCCCGTGGACTGGCTGCAGAGTTACAGCATCATTCTGGTTCTGGTATGCTCCCCACGGCCCCTTTTCCTCTGACTCACTCTTTGCTCATAGGAATACAGTGATATGAGATACAGTCATAGAATTTGGTTCCAGTCTAACCCTCTTCCTGTTTCCTGCCCACCTGACAGTCTGTCTCTGTCAATCAGCAGACTCTTTTATATATGATAGAGACACATGCACATACGAATACACAGACAGTCTCTGACTTACAGTGGGGTTTTTTTGTGTTGTGTTTTGTTTTGTTTTGTTTTTTGGAGATGGAGTCTGGCTCTGTCGCCCAGGCTGGAGTATAGTGGCCGGATCTCAGCTCACTGCAAGCTCCGCCTCCCAGGTTTACGCCATTCTCCTGCCTCAGCCTCCAGAGTAGCTGGGACTACAGGCGCCTGCCACCTCGCCCGGCTAGTTTTTTGTACTTTTTAGTAGAGACGGGGTTTCACCGTGTTAGCCAGGATGGTCTCGATCTCCTGACCTCGTGATCTGCCCGTCTCGGCCTCCCAAAGTGCTGGGATTACAGGCTTGAGCCACCGCGCCCGGCTGTTTTTTGTTTTGTTTTGAGAGAGAGCCTCGCACTCTTGCCCAGGCAGGAGTGCAGTGGCGCCATCTCGGCTCACTGCAGTCTCCACCTCCCTGGTTCATGCCATTCTCCTGCCTCAGCCTCCCGAGTAACTGGGACTACAGGCGCCGCCGCCACCTCGCCCGGCTAGTTTGTGTATTTTTAGTAGAGACCCGGTTTCACCGTGTTAGCCAGGATGGTCTCTGTCTCCCGACCTTGTGATCCGCCCACCTCGACCTCCCAAAGTGTTGGGATTATAAGGTGTGAGCCACCGCGCCTGGCCAATTTACAGTGTTTTATTTAGGATTTTTCAACTTAAGATTTATTGGAAGTTAGCCTCATTGTAAGTCAAGGAGCATCTGCACATCATATACATATATACCATAAATATACATAATTAAATGTCATACTCCTGCTAGAGTTGGGGGGGTCAATATCTGAAGTGCTTATAATAGCTTTATGTGGGGGTGATCCTCTAAGAATAAGAGAATAGTTACGTAGACCTTAAATAATCTATAAGAATGAAGAAAGCCCTGAAGCCCCCCCAACTTCCACCCTGTCAGTCACCTCTCTGTCCTATACTCTGTCACTACCCCTGAGCCTCACGGCTTTCTTCACACCTGGTCTACCCTGAATCTCCTCCTTGGTCTCCCGTCTGACTTGTTCAGTCTCCCATCTGTTCTCTTCGGCACCTTTGTTGTCCTCAGTTCTCTCCCCACCTCCACACAGTGCTTGTCTGGGACATCCCTCTTCCTTCTGCCCACCCCACCCACATACATTGTTTCTTGACTAACACCTCCTGTCACTTTAGGCCCCATTCAGTGCCACTTCCTCTAGACAGCCCAGCTTGATCCTCAGTGCAGTTAGGCTGGGACTGCAACTCCTTTGCTGCTGCTTCCACTTGCTTAGGTCACCGTGTCCCACTTCCGTGTCTGAGCTCACTGGCTGCCTTTTAGTTCCTCAGCCTGTGCATTGCAGCTGTTCACTGCTTCTTCCTCCTTGAAGAAGGGGGTTTTGTCTAAGTGACAGCTCCAGGTTATCCTAGCTTTGTTTCTTTTGAATTCTCTTTTACAGATTCTATCTACCTGCTTCCCCAAGTTTTCACACATTCTGAAATCTCTACGTCCATCCCAGTTCTCACTCTTGAGTTTCCAGCTACCTTCGGCCCTTTCTCCCTGGGTATCTCACACCCTCCTTTTCTAAAACTACACTCAGCTCCTGTTTCTATTCTCCCTTCCCTCGTTGGGTTTTGTGGTATCACTCTTGCAGGGTAAGAAGCTGGATAACCTTGACATGAGTTGTTTCTCCTTTCACCTTGGAACTTTAGGAATTCCTAGCATCTGGCTCTCGTGACCATCCCCAGTCAGGAATGACCACTTCTCTACCCCAGCTCCTCTTTTCTTAGTGGCGGGGGTGCCATCAGCACCCCACTCTTACCCTCATTTATTCCTTCAATAAATGTGAGCATCTGCTTTGTGTAAGGTCTTAGCTAGGTACAAAGTAAATCGAGCCCTGTCCCGTAGCACTTGTGTAAGTGAGAGCATCCCGGACGAGAGGCTGGAGGATGGTGGGGCCCTTTCCTGAAATGGAGTGTATGTTGGCGGAAGGAGGAGGCATGGGTTCCTTTTGGAACACACTAAATTTGAGATATCTGAAAAATCACCATCAGTGTTCCAGCTAGTTTCTAGAATTGATGTATTTGATTCCGGCACTAACATATCTATTTGAGGGTGCGGGTTGTGGTGTCAGACTGCCCTGGTTTAAGTCTAGGCTCTGTTTACTAGGTGTGGACGACTTTGGGCAAGTTACTTAACTTTAATCCTTAGCTGCTTCATATGTAAAATGGGGACCATAACAGTGCCTGTTTCCTTACCGGGTGATACGAGGAGCACATGTGGTAATATTTGGGAAGCACAGTGCCTTGTGCAGATGCATAGAAGGCACATCTCAGCTGTTGTTAGTTTTCTTATTCCACTGGACTCTCACCTACATGATCCAGAACCCTTTGTAGATGGTGAGGGCTACTTTCCCATGACCCCTAAGGTCTCCATTCACTATGTATTTCTACATTTCTGCATTTCTACATCCCCACTATGAATAAGGCAGGGAGGTATGCAGCCCCTTCTTAAAGCTGGGTGGGAGGTCGGGCGTGGTGGCTCATGCCTGTAATCCCAGCACTTTGGGAAGCTGAAGCAGGTGGATCAGCTGAGGTCAGAAGTTCGAGACCAGCCTGACCAACCTGGTGAAACCCCATCTCTACTAAAAGTAGAAAAATTAGCTGGGTGTGGTGGCACACGCCTGTAATCCCATCTACCTGAGAGGTGGAGGTTGCAGTGAGCTGAGATTGCATCACTGCACTCACTCCAGCCTGGGCAACAGAGTGAGACTCCGTCTCAAAAAAAAAAAATAAAAATAAAAATAAAAAATAAAACAGTGGGGTGTGATATCACACAGCGTTTTAGGGCTTGAGCAGAAGGTTGGAGCTGGGCACTGGGAAGGTGAATTTGGAGAGACTGTCAGCCTGTGCTGTGGGGCTGAGTGTGGTGATGGGTATGTGTCAGCCCACAGACCCTGGGCCTTTACAGTGTGTCTGCACTGCTCCAAACACTCTCTTCTAATAACTTCTGAAATCCTCACACACCATTGAGGTAGGTGCAGTTCTGTTCTATAGACAAGAAATGGGGCACAGAGAAGTTCAGTGCCATGCCCCAAGGTCACAGGTTGGGGTTCAGGTGCCTGGATTTATTTATTTATTTATTTATTTATTTATTTATTTATTTATTTATTTATTTATTTTGAGACGGAGTCTTGCTCTGTCACCCAGGCTGGAGTGCAGTGGCCAGATCTCAGCTCACTGCAAGCTCCGCCTCCCGGGTTCACGCCATTCTCCTGAGTAGCTGGGATTACGGGCGCCGCCACCTCGCCCGGCTGGTTTTTTGTATTTTTTAGTAGAGACGGGGTTTCACCGTGTTAGCCAGAATGGTCTTGATCTCCTGACCTCGTGATCCGCCCATCTCGGCCTCCCAAAGTGCTGGGATTACAGGCTTGAGCCACCGCGCCCGGCCAGATTTTTTTTTTTTTTTAGATGGAGTTTGGAGTTTGGCTCTCGTTGCCCAGGCTGGAGTGTAATGCTATGATCTCAGCTCCTCCACCTCCCAGGTTCAGGAGATTCTTCTGCCTAATTCAAGAGTAGCTGGAATTAGAGGCATCCACCACCACTCTCGGCTAATTTTTTGTATTTTTTAGTAGAGATGGGGTTTCACCATGTTGGCCAGGCTAGTCTCAAACTCCTGACCTCGGGTAACCACCCGCCTTGGCCTCCCAGATTACCCGCCTTGGCCTCCCAGAGTGCTGGGATTACAGGTGTGAGCCACCGCACCCAGCCGGTGCTTGGATTTCAATCCCAGTTGCCTGGCTCAAGAGATGTGCCCTGATTGCAGTGCCAGCCTGGCTCCACACACCATGCTTAGGAGTTAGGTCTTGATAAGGAGCCAGGGAAAGTTGCTGTGGCAAATGTTTTGGAAAGATGGCCTGGCAGTAGGGTAGATGGGCACCCAGGGACAGGAGACCCAGCATGAACAGGCATGGTAATGGTGCAGAGAAGGATGACACGGCAGCAGCACTGGGGATGCACAGAGGGTGGATATGAAGAGCATTCCTGTTGTTTCCGCCACCTGGATTCCTTTCACCTGTATCTGCTTTGCAACTCCATCCCATTATGCTACTTCAGTATGTACCATGGTGTGGTCTCTGGAACAGCAGCACCTGGGAACTTGTTAAATTGGAGGGCCTAGCAGCCTGGGCTTAACAAGCCCTCTGGGGGAGCCTGATATAGGCTCATGCTTGAGAAGCACTCTCCTAATTTAAGCCGCTAGCACCCAGCAGTGGGTGACCACAAGGGTCTTGTCCTTGCTTTGGCTGTCTCTTAGTCCCTCAGCCTTGTCCTGTGCTCAGGGCTTGTGGCTCCATTACCCACTGCATTGCTGACACTGAGTTTACCGTGTTCAGCCTCACTTCTCAGTGAAATCCAAGGGCCTCTCAACCTCTGCATCTGGTGATTTCTCTGCCTTTGCTCAAAGCTTTTACTTGGCTTCCTAGTCCACAGTCTCCTGGTTCACCATTCGCCTGGTCCCAGCGATAAGTCTCAGCTGGACACACAGCGTGCTTTAGAATGAGTGGCTCTTGTCTCCTCGACTCTAGATGGCGACAATGAAATTGTGGGAAGAGCCTGAGGCTCTGAGCTCTGTTTGGCCTCAGAAGCTCTGTCCCTTCCCTTCCGGTTACGGTTACTGAGGAGTTGGTGTGGTCGTGTGTGGCAGTCCTGACTTGCACCTCTTTCCAGGCGTTAGCACAGTACCTTGCTGAGATGTCAGGAGCCAGAAAGGAAGTAGCATAATAATTACAGTTGCAGACTTTGGGATCAGGAAGTCCTATATGCAACAAGAATACTTGCTTCCTAAGATGAATATAGAATTAAGGATGTCATTGCGTAACATATTCAGCAAAGAACCTAGGGACAGAAAGGACCAGTACATTATTGAGCTGAGCTTTGTTTCAGTGATGTAAGTGGCAGCATTTATCAAATCAGTATCTTTGTTTTTCAGGACTTGAAAATACTGGAAATCTGTCCGGATCCAAATTCTTTTGCAAGCCAGATGAGTAACCAGACGGCATGAAAGGTTGAGAACATTTGACTTCCCTGCAAACCTTGGTATAGATCACTTCCTTTTCTGTAGGTTGGCACCAAAGAGCACAATGAGTACAGTAAGTTTTATCTCTTGAATTTGTGATTTTTTAGGGCTAATTAACTACCTTCTTCCTTGTAGCACATGAATGAAAGTGAGTTCCATAATGGCACTTCAAAGTAGCCCCACTTCTTGAAGGAGTGTGTATAGGATCTTTCTGGTAGTTACATCAGCTCACTTATCGACACTGAACTAAATTCCAGTCATAAAGGGCAGTGTCCAGAAGACAAAAGGCTAAGAAGGAATAACTTAGGGTTTGGTAATCTCAGACCTTCACAGCAGTTGTCAGTGTCATAGAAATACTAAGACTTTTTGCTTTTTAAAATTATTTGTAGACTGGGCATGGTGGCTCACACCTGTAATCACAACACTTGGGAGGGGTTAAGGTAAAAAGATCACTTGAGCCTAGGACCAGCCAGGGCAACATAGGCCCTATCTCTACAAACAAATAAACAAAAAAAATTGAGCCAGGCGTGGTGGGGTGCCCCTGTAGTCCCAGCTGCTTGGGAGGCTGAGGCAGGAAGATTCCTTGAGCCCAAGAGTTCAAGGCTAGCTATAATGACACCACTGTACTCCAGCTGGATGACAGAGTGAGACCCTGACTCTATAAAAGTCTTTCCACCCAGTTTTCCATTTTTCCTTCCATTTTGTTTCCCTGTGACGTTCTTGGTTCATTCATTGTGAGCATGATAGTAATGATCCATAGTGAAAAGTTTCTTATATTCTGTGACCAAAGTTGATTCGTCATTATAATGACTGTTTAGAGCTTTTGTTTATTTTCTGAAACAGGGTCTTGCCCTATCACCCAGCCTGGAGTGCAGTGGCCCGATCTTGGCTCACTGCAACCTTCACCTTCTGGGTTCAAGTGATTCTTGTGCCTCAACCGTCCACATAGCTGGGATCACAGGCGTGCACCTCCCTGCCCAGCTGATTTCTGTATTTTTAATAGAGACAGTTTTTGCTATGTTGGCCAGGCTATTTTTGTTTGTTTTTTGAGATGGAGTCTCTCTCTGTCGCCCAGGTTGGAGTACAGTGGCACTATCTCGGCTCGCTGCAACCTCTGCCTGCCGGGTTCAAGCAACTCTTCTGCCTCAGCCTCCTGAGTAGCTGGGATTACAGGCACCTACCACCATGCCCAGCTGATTTTATATTTTTAGTAGAGACGGGAATTCACCTTATTGGCCAGTGTGATGGCAAATTCCTGACCTCAAGTGATCTTGGCCTCCCAAAGTGCTGAGATTACAGGCATGAGCCACTGTGCCCAGCAGTTTTTGTTTGTTTTTAAGAGACAGGGTCTCTATCTGTCTCCCTGTCTGGCGTGCAGTGGTGTGATTATAGCTCACTGCAGTCTCCAACTCCTGGAGTCAAGCAGTCCTTTCACCTCATTGTCCTGGGTAGCTAGGATCATAGGCATGCACCGTCACACCTGGCTAGTTTTTAAGAAAATATTGGTTGGGCGTGGTGGTTTACACCTGTAGTCCCAGCACTTTGGGAGGCCAAGGTGGGTGGATCACAAGGTCAGGAGCTCAAGACCATCCTGGCTAACACGGTGAAACCCCGTCTCTACTAAAAATACAAAAATTAGCTGGGCACAGTGGTGGGCACCTGTAGTCCTGGCTACTCGGGAGGCTGAGGCAGGAGAATGGCGTGAACCCAGGAGGCAGAGTTTGCTGTGAGCTGAGATTGCGCCACTGCTCTCCAACCTGGGGGACAGAGTGAGACTCCATCTCAAAAAAAAAAAAATTTTTGTAGGCATGGAGTCTTGCTTTATTGCCCAGACTGATCTTGAACTTCTGGCTTCAAGCAGTCCTCCCACCTAGGCTCCCAAAGTGAGTGACCATATCCAGACTGTTGAGAGCTTTTATCGCATCTGTAAGGCAGCTCTGGTTTGGTGTAATTCAGGTATCACGTGGAACCCCTTGAGCTCTAGAGGAGATTGCCTGAAGGTCCCCCTGTCCCAGTTTATTCCCTACTGATAGAGTTCCCACTGCACGGTGGTTTAAATGATCTAAACTCTAAAGCAACTGTTGTCTGAGATCCTGAATTCCTTGTCAGACCAGATGTGAAATAGCCTGCTGATTTCTTCCAGTGCTCCAGAGATGCTGTGAATGGTATGGGAAGATGGATGGTGGGGGCAGGATGAGGCTGAACAAACAGCTCTCAGAGGGAACGGTCATGGAAATGCTGGTCACACCCTCTGAGTCCTTTGAGTGCTCACCCTCTTCTGTTACTTCCTGGCCATTCCTGGCCCCCATTTTGCTCCAGGACCCACTTTTGATGGTGATACACAAAAAAGCCTGCTTCTTTGACCTCCCACCTTGGTGCTTCACCTGCAGGTTACCACATAGCTCACCTATAGGGAAATAGGTGCTCTAAGCCTTACCTCTGAAGCCCCATCTCTGCTTAGGCTGGATCAGAACAGGCAAAACAATGTAGCTTTTTGTGAGTGTGTGTGTGTGAAGAAATTGGTTAAAATTCCTGAAAGTTATGGTGTGGTTATAGCTTATGTGGTTGTGATTGGATGGTCAGTTTTCACCAAAAGCTATGGACCTCTGAGGGCCCTGCTAGTAAAAAGAAGAAGAGTTATGACCAGAATTACGGGAGGGTGAGAGGGGAGAGTTCTGCAGATATTCCTGGATTTATTGAGCCTGTCTTGAGTGGTGCAGGGAAGCTACTTGGGGGGAGGAGGGGGCTCAGAGAAAGCAGAGTGGGAGGGTGAAGGATGTCTTCAGGAAGGAGGTGACATTTGAGTGGGTTCTGGAAAGCTGGGCAAGAATTGGCCAGGTGAAGAAAGGGAGGGATGGGTACTCCAGGCAGGGAAGAAGCTCTGGATAAAGGCATGGAGGGGTCGATAGAGCAGGCAGGAAAGAGGATTCCTGAGGTTAGGGAGCGGTGGGGACATTCCTGTAATTATCCATGAGGGGAGATTTGGGGTCCAGGACCCATGGCTGCTTTCTCGGCTCCCTCAGTGGGGCCCAGAAACCACAGGTAGCTGTGGGACATGAAGGTCTGCTTAGCAGTGGCTAGTAAGAAAGACTTGGTCTGCTACAGACTGGGCATGGTGGATCACAGGAGTTCGAGACCAGCCTGGCCAACAAGATGAAACCCTATCTCCACTAAAAATACAAAAAAATTAGCTGGGCATGGTGGCAGGTGCCTGTAATCCCAGCTACTCGGGAGGCTGAGGCAGGAGAATTGCTTGAACCCAGGAGGCAGAGGTTGCAGTAAGCTGAGATTGTGTCACTGCACTCCTGCCTGGGCGACAGAGCCAGACTTTTTAAGACAGAGGTCATGCTCTGTCACCCAGGCTGGAGTGCAGTAGGTGCAATATTGGCTCACTGTAACCTCTGCTACCCGGGTTCTAGTGATTGTCCTGCCTCAGCCTCCCAAGTAGCTGGGACTACAGGTGCATGCCACCAGGCCCGTCTACTTTTTGTGTTATTAGTAGAGACAAGGTTTCAGCATCTTGGCCAGGCTAGTCTTGAACTCCTGACCTCGTGATCCCTGAGAATGGGGTAAATATTAAAGAGTCCTAAGTGTTTGAAATGCTTGTTTTCCGGTGCTGTAAAAAAATAGCATTTGAACATAAATTTAATATTTTTAGCAAGGCCTTTTTTTTTTTTTGAGACGGAGTCTCGCTCTGTCGCCCAGGCTGGAGTGCAGTGGCCGGATCTCAGCTCACTGCAAGCTCCGCCTCCCGGGTTCACGCCATTCTCCTGCCTCAGCCTCCCGAGTAGCTGGGACTACAGGCGCCCGCCACCTCGCCCGGCTAGTTTTTTGTATTTTTTTAGTAGAGATGGGGTTTCACCAGGTTAGCCAGGATGGTCTCGATTTCCTGACCTCGTGATCCGCCCGTCTCGGCCTCCCAAAGTGCTGGGATTATAGGCTTGAGCCACCGCGCCCGGCCAGCAAGGCCATTTTTATACTTTCTGCAGAAAGGGTACACTCACCAGTAGTTTTACCGTGAGAGTACATTGAATAAAGGAGACAGGGTTATTTATAACTTGGTGTGTATACCCTACTGCTGTGTCCGGTTTTTATTGGCTGGAATGGGACCTCACATTCTGTATTTGTCCCAATTGGTTAGTAACTTACAACTTTTTTTGTGTGTGGTGGGGAGGGGAGATGGAGTCTTGCTCTGTCCTCCTAGGCTGGAGTGCAGTGGTGTGATCTCGGCTCACTGCAAGCTCTGCCTCCTGGGTTCACACCATTCTCCTGCCACCGTCTCCTGAGTAGCCGGGACTACAGGCGCCCGCCACCACGCCCGGCTAATTTTTTTTGTATTTTTTTAGTAGAGATGGGGTTCCACCGTGTTAGCCAGGATGGTCTCAATCTTCTGACCTCGTGATCTGCCCACCTCAGCCTCCCAAAGTGCTAGGATTACAGGCGTGACCGCGCCCGGCCAGAACTTTATAAAAGAGGCAAAGGCAGAGGAGAATAAAGGAATGAGGAAGTAACTTATGGAATGCTGAGAAAGGTAAAAATAACTTTTAAATAAGGAAGAGAAACAGGTTATGATCTAATGCTTGCTTGGACTAATATAAGCATGCTAGGGTAAATATTTAGGCTAAATTGTAGGAGCTAAGAATATAAAGTACATTGATTTCTTTATTATGGCTAGCAGATATTTAAGAATGTTAGTATAGGTCTTTGAGTAAATTTTGCTTTTAAGAGAAGTTACTATTTATTTGTAATTAGATGGAGAGGAAAGTCTTTGAAGAGGAGCCTCTACTTTTTACATAAGTAACCTAGTGGCTGCTGGGGAAACCCTTAAAACACTAGGCAGTAGAACTCCACTGAGGTTATTGTCAGCTCCCTTGAGGCCAAGAGCAGCTGCTCACCTGGGAATTATGGCTGCTGTCACTTGGCCTCTGGGCCCTCCTGGGGCTGGTTTTGTGCTCCTTAGTCGGTGGGAAGTTGCTAGACCCAGCTTCATTTCCAGAACATCTCAAGCTGCCATTTGATAAGAGTAGCATTGCAACACAGATATAATTAGGCTTATCCCTGTTACCTAGCGTGGGCTTGGCTGGGTTGTGAGTGTTCCTAGATCTTGTATGAATCTCACTTGCAATATCTGGTCCTTTCAGAGTTTCCTGGGACAGATTGACCCTAGTAAGGCTAAGGAATTGGGATAGTAGCATATTCCACCTCTACGCAGTACTTTACATACATGATCTCATTCAGACCTTATAACAGTTCTGCAAGGCTGGTACTGGTGGGGAACTTGAGACTTAGTAGTGCAGTACTTGTCCAGGTGGTCCAGTGTGAAGGATAGCAGGACAGGGCACAGGGGAGAAGAGCACAGAAATACACAGTGGGAATAACAAGGCAACAGGCTGTGTTGGGAGGCTCTGTCTCTTGGTTAAGGTGGAGGGTATTCTCAACTCGTCTTTTGGGACCAGCCAGCCCAGAAATGGCTAGAGCATATTGGCAAAAGGCAGCCTAAGGATTTGGAAGAAAGGCTGGTCAGAGCGTCAGTTGCTGATCAGCCAGTTGAAAGCCTGAACCTTCTAGAAGACATGGCTCTTGGGTAGCCACTGGGAACAGGCTTAAAACAGGTTTGGTTCTCTGAGTTCTTTGTGGGGGATGATTGTCTGGTGTGAATCACAGTTGATAATACCCTGAAAGGTTCAAGGCCACGTTTCCCAGGGGAAGATGAGCTTTCCACAATGTATAGAAACTCAGAAAACTCCAAGTTCTTTATGCTAAGAAACAAAAAGGGCTCAGAAAGGCTGGACACAAAGTCAGGGAAGAGAAATTGATAACTTTTGGTTAAAGGGAAGGGTTTCCAGCCTTTTGGCCAGGGCATCCACGGCAAGTCCAAATCCTGACTTGCCCTGAAGCTTTTGTAAAGGGATGCATCGTGTCCCTTTTGACGTGCCGATAGTTTTTGGTTTTTTGGGTTTTTTTGTTTGTTTTTGAGACGGAGTCTTGCCCTGTTGCCCAGGCTGGAGTGCAGTGGCGCATCTCAGCTCACTGCAAGCTCCGTCTCCCGGGTTCACGCCATTCTCCTGTCTCAGCCTCCCAAGTAGCTGGGACTACAGGCGCCCGCCACCATGCCCGGCTAATTTTTTTTGTATTTTTAGTAGAGAGGTGTTTCACCGTGTTAGCCAAGATGTTCTCGATCTCCTGACCTCATGATCCGCCTGCCTCGGCCTCCCAAAGTGCTGGGATTACAAGCATGAGCCACCACGCCTGGCTTGTTTTTGTTTTTTTGAGATGGAGTCTCACATTGTCGTCCGGGCTGGAGTACAGTGACGTGATCTCAGCTCACTGCAACCTCCGCTTCCTGGGTTCAAGCGATTCTCCTGCCTCAGCCTCCAGAGTAGCTGGGATTACAGGTGCCTGCCACCAGGCCCAGCTAACTTTTTGTATTTTTAGTAGTGATGGGGTTTCACCATGTTGGCCAGGCTAACCTTGAACTCCTGACCTCATGATTCTCCTGCCTCAGCCTCCCAAAGTGCTGGGATTATAGGCATGAGCCGCCACCCCAAGCCGACCTGCTGATGGTTTGATAAAACAGAAGTTTTACTTTCTAGAATTTCTACTTGTTGTATGTCTTGGATGATTTCTCTCTATATAAGCATTCAGTATTCTGGAATCTCAAGTTTTGAGAGGAGCCCTAACTTCAAGTCTACTCACTGACCTGTTAATGAGGTGAACCGTTTCTGTTGTTGCCCCTTTAGTTCTTCCTGAAACCCTGACATTCTGGTGTTCATGTGACTATTCTTTCCCCCTTGCTACTCAGAGAAAACGTCGTGGTGGAGCAATAAATTCTAGACAAACCCAGAAGCGAACTCGGGAAGCAACCTCCACCCCCGAGATTTCCTTGGAAGCAGAGCCCATAGAACTCGTGGAAACCGGTAAGATTGCCAGGGACACTACAACTCTGGGATGTTAAAGTGGAGAGAGGTAGCTCACTGTACCAGGGTGAGCTATTAGAAGGTGTTTTCAGTGTCTTTAGAAGGCCTATGCAATCTCAACTCACCATTTACAACTCAAAGCTTCACGGATTCTGAAATGGCCTCTCAGCTGGTTTAACTATTCAACTCTGATAATGTTTAGCAGTGGGGTAGGACCCATTTAGAAAAGAAAAGTCTCTAGTGCAAATGAGATAGCCCACCTTTTCTTTTTGAAATTACATCCCCCATTTGCTTGACCTCATAAAGGACTTGGCCTTCCTCCTCTGGTTTTCATTAAGACACAAAATCACCCAAGAAGGTAAACTTGTCCACAGAGCTCTCTGTGTTAGAGCTTGGTGTAGGCAGAGTCCAGATTGGATTTCGCCTTTCTGCCTGCTCAAGAAGTGGTTGATGACCTGCTTGAGTTAAGTCCCTTTGCTCTGCATATATTGTTTTTATAACTAGGATATCTGCAAACTGGCATTTTAAACAGAAGCAGCTCAGTGCAAGATAAATTTCATGGGCCCCCCAGGAGTAGTGAAGTTCTCTATGTGGTCTCTGAGTTTCACTTCTACAAGTGAATTCTTGAAAGCCTTGACTTGAGGCTGAGATCCTGGCTCTAGACCAAAAAGGAACCAACTGCTTTCCAGCATGGCACTTGTCATCCTCTAGGCAGTCTTACCCCTGTGTGTGCTTAGGGCCACCCATTAGAGCACTGTTTTGTTTTTCTTTTTGTTTGAGACGGAGTTTCACTCTGTCACCCAGGTTGGAGTGCAATGGTGCGATCTCGGCTCACTGCAACCTCTGCCTCCCAGGTTTAAGCAAGTCTCCTGCCTCAGCTTCCCAAGTAGCTGGGATCACAGGTGCCCACCACCACACCTGGCTAATTTTTTTGTGTTTTTAGTAGAGATGGGGTTTCACCATGTCAACCAGGCTGGTCTCAAACTCCTGACCTCAGATTGTCCACCTGCCTTGGCCTCCCAAAGTGCTGGGATTATCAGCATGAGCCACTGCGCCAGGCCTAGAGCACTGTTTTTGTAAGAGCCCAGAATTGTGTTCACCAGAAAGAGAATGGTTCAATAAATTGTTGTATATCAGTATATGGACTGTTGGGCAGCCCTTCTTTTTAATAAAGAATGCAATAATGTTATATAAATTATATTGTATATCTAAGGTTATCATGGTTTTTATTCCTGTGAAACTTTATGATACAAGAAAATAAAACAGGCCAGCCAGATTGCTTGAGCCCAGGAGTTCCAGACGAGCCTGGACAACATAGCAAGACCCTATCTCTACAAAAAAAAAAATTAGCCAAGTGTGAGAGGCTGAGATCAGAGGATCACTTGAGCCTGGAACATTGAGGCTGCAGTGAGCTGTGATCATGCCACTGCACTCTAGCCTGGGCAACAGCAAACCCCCACCTAAAAAAATTTATGAGAAGTTATGTTAGGCTGGGCGCTGTGGCTCGCGCCTGTAATGCCAGCTAAGTTTGGGAGGCTGAGGCGTGTGGATCACCTGAGGTCAGGAGTTCCACTGTGCCTGGCCCATTTAGTGCTTTTAAATATTAATAGTAATCAGAAACAAAATGGTTGTGAGTCATTTTTTACTTTATATAAATGGAAGTTGTACATTAACTGTTTGGTCCATGTCCTTCTCACCTTCATCCTGTGCTCACACAGACATCACAGTATACCCTAAGGGCTGAAAGGCAAGCTTCACAAGAGATGCAACCCATTTTGTGTGCTGAGGTTCTAGGGACCAGTAAATATCACTGTTATTCTCCATCCAAGTAGGGAGACACTTGGGAGATAAATGGAGATTAAAAGTTTGTCCTTGGCTAGGCATGGTGGCTCACGCCTGTAATCCCAGCACTTTGGGAGGCTGAGGCGGGTGGATCACAAGGTCAGGAGTTCAAGACCAGCCTGGCCAAGATGGTGAAACCTCTTCTCTACTAAAAATACAAAAAAATTTAGCCAGGGATGCTGCCGGGTGCCTGTAATCCCAATTACTTGGGAGGCTGAGACAGAATTGCTTGAAGCTGGGATGCGGAGGTTGCAGTGAGCCGAGATGACGCCACTGCACTCCAGCCTTGGCGACAGAACGAGACTCTGTCTCCAAAAAAAAAAAGAGTTTGCCCTAGATTAACCAATGAAGTTACTAAACTAAGCCTGACTTTTGGTCCTTAGGCCAGGTGAGAGTGGTCTGCTTCCCCTACTGGGAGGAGCAAAGGTTTCAGGCTGGTCCATCCCAAAGAGAAAGGCCCAGGGCTGGGCATGCATGGTGCCTTCCCCCAGATGGGGCACAGAGGCGTAGCCGTGTGGAAGTGGGATGCCATGGAATAGAGGTGTGCACGTGTGCACACATATATAACCGCCAAGGTACATTGTAAAAACCATACATCCCCACTCAGAGCAGAATTCTGGAAGGGTGTTTACTGGCTTTCCCTCCTGAAGGAGGTGTTGGTCCTGGTGCTCTTTGCAGTGTGTACTTCAGGATTATTTTAGTTTGGGGTAAACGTATATTACGTTTGCAGTCATACTAAAGGGTAGAGGGATACAACCTTATTTTCCTCTTAATGCTTGTTGAAATACTTTCTTTTGAAGCTGGAGATGAAATTGTGGACCTCACCTGTGAATCTTTGGAGCCCGTGGTTGTTGACCTGACTCACAATGACTCTGTTGTGGTAAGTGTTGGAGTGTGAGAGTCGGCTCTTTCTTGGGTGTGGGTCCCTGGCCAGTGCCAGCATTTGACAGCCTTGGTCACAGACTACATACAGGTCAAGGTTATAGCTTATGCTAAAGAAGTTCATGCATCTTGTGGAATTGAGCTTTTAGAAAGAAACTGTAACAACAATAATAATAAAGAAGTACATGCATTCAGTGACGAGAGCCCAAAATGAAAAATGTTTCAGGAAAAATTTGTTATGACCTTGTTGCCTATGGAGTAGGTCTGTGTAACCTGACCTTGCCACATCTGGGCACAAAAGTGGTTTGGGGAAAATCTCAAGGCCCCCACATCTGCCTTCAGTCCCTGATTACACAGTTTACACCAGCTGTGTGACCTTGGGCACGTGACTTAGCCTCATTCACTTTCCATGAAATGGGGACAGGTCACTCATGTCAATAGGGCATGGTGTAAGAGATCTTACAAGAGATGCCATGTTTGAGTGCCTGACACCTAGAATGGTGCCCAGTCACTGCGAGTTTATGCCCTCCCACCTGAAAGGAAAGAACGTTGGCTCAGCACTGCCAGTGGGAAATCTCTCAAGTTCTAAAAGCACCTGCTGTTGAGCATGGCCTCAGGGGATGCAGGCTCCCTGCATTGCCACCTGATACCTGCTGCGTCCTGATGCCAGGGAGGCTGGAGTCCAGGAGGCTGCCTGTATCCCTGTCCCATGGCACCGGTTGCAGACTGCAGGGGACGTGTGTGTTGCGTGTCCTGCCTGCCAGGAGGGAGGCCTTGTCTGATCAGAGGACACATGGAGAAGCTATTTCTAGTAGACCTGTTTCATGGTACATGCAGGTCTGGGAGTCTGGTCAGCATCCTAAGTGCAGGTTTGCCTCTGGAAGATACCACTTGAGCGTTTTCTGACAGTGTGCTCGGGCTGCAGGTCAGGGGTGGGGGCAGTGGCACACTTGGCAGCATTGGCAGTGGGGTGGTAGGTGCTGCTGAGGAGGACTGTAGGGTGTGGGGGCTGCTAGTAGCTGAGTCTTCGCCTTGGCCCTGGGCTCACTGGTGTTTGGGTTATCCTGTCTGGCTAATGCCAGGGTATCTGAACAGGGACACACCATAGGTGTTGCTTCTTAACTGTGCTGAGAACTTCAGAATAGGATTGTACTGAGAAATTTCAAGACTTCAATCCATAGAAAAGGGCAGGGATGGAAAACCATCTGAGATAAGCAGCAGTGGGTTTAGTTGTAAGTAGTCTCTGCTTAGGTCTCATTAGTGTTTTCTCTGAGGTACATATACACATATGACTTTGCTTATCGTCCCTATGTACTCCATGGAGTTCTGGAAAGATAACTAATTTGGTATGTTAACTGAAAGCTATAGCACAGTCACTGATTTTTTTTCCCTGTTTTTCTTTTTCCCAGCTGACACCTTGGTTTCACCAGTTGCTAATTAAAGCTGGAAAGTGGTGTCTGCAAGTTTTTTTTTTTCTTGAATACTCTGTGTTCACCATTCTTCTTGGCCTTCTTTCTGCCGGACCCTGAGGAGAGAGCTAGGATTCTGACCACAAGAAGACAATTACTGATTGACTTTTGTTGGCTGACAAACCAACATCATTTCCCCTTTCACACTTGTGTTTTCTTTTGCTTTAGAAACAGGATCTCAGACTGGGTGGGGTGGCTCACGCCTGTAATCCCAGCACTTTGGAAGGCCGAGGTGGGCGGGCCACAAGGTCGGGAGTTTGAGATCAGCCTAGCCAACATGGTGAAACCCCATCTCTACTAAAAATACAAGGATTATGGCGGGCACCTGTAATCCCAGCTGCTCGGGAGACTGAGGTAGGAAAATTGGTTGAACTCAGGAAGCGGAGGTTGCAGTGAGCCAAGATCACGCCACTGCACTCCAGCCCAGGCGACAGAGTGAGATTCCATCTCAAAAAAAAAAAACAAAACAAACAAACAAAATACAAAACTTAGCCAGGCGTGATGATGCACACCTGTAATCCCAGGTACTCGGGAGGGTGAGGCAGGAGAATTGCTTGAACCCAGGAGGCAAAGGTTGCAGTGAGCTGAGATCACGCCACTGCACTCCAGCCTGGATGACAGAGCAAGACTCTGTCTCAAAAAAAAAAAAAAAAAAAAAAAAAAAACAGGGTCTCACTGTGTTGCCCAGGCTAGAGAGCAGTGGCATGATCATACCTTACAAATGCAGCCTCCAACGCCTGAGCTTAAGTGATTCTCCCACATTATCCTCCTGAGTAGCTGAGGCTACAGGTGCGTGCCACCATACCCTGCTAAATTTGGGTGGGGTGGTGGTGGTGATTTTTTAATATTTTTGTAGAGACAGGGTCTCACTGTGATGCCCAGGCTAGTCTTGAACTCCTGGACTCAAGCAGTCACCCACCTCAGCCTCCCAAAGCACTAGGATTACAGGTGTGAGCCACCACACTGGCCAGCTTTGTTTTGTTTTGATGACTAAACTGCTCTTGCTACAAGGGCTTCCTCTCTGCACTTCCCTACCTTCCTTCTGTTTCCCTGGGCTAGGGCTCTATGTTGTCAGTCCTACTCCCAATTAACCTGGGACTGCCTGGTTAACCTTTATAAGATCTGCAGTCATTGGGAGACCCAGGGACAGGGAATATTGGCATTGAGGGAGCTGCCCTGGAAAATGGATGGGTGGCCAGAGGGAGAGCTGATAGGTAAAAGGGAGACACTCCTGGCTTGGGAGGCAGGAGTCTTAGGTTCTGGTCTGAGATCTACTGGTCAGTTTGATCAGTGGATTTATCTCACACTGTCCTTAGTGTTCTCAGCCACAAAATAATTGTTTTGGACTTGATAGCTCTTGCTAATCATTCTCCACTTATTTTTGGTTTTAATAAGTCCATTTAATAAATGCCAGTTTATGAATTTACACTGAGACATATACCTGAGTTTGGAATTCTGCCTCTCTGAGCGAATCTGTTTGGGAGGCCTCTAATGCTATTCACTGAGGACAAGGGGCATCTATAGATGGATCATGTGTTCAGGGTGACCCTAGACTCCACCTGCAGGAGAGTATAAAATGGATAAATGTATTCTTTCTGGAAGTGGGGTAACCTTCCTTACCAGTTCCACGAGGACCTGTTGAATAGCTTGAGTGCACTGCTTTAGCTCCTGTAGCTCTGTACCTTTAAGATAGGAATCCCTGGATACCAGGATCCAGAGGTAGCTGTCAGAACATCAGGGAACACTCTAAACTTTGTGCCTGTGGTCCCAGCTACTGGGGAGGCTGAGCAAGGAGGATCTCTTGAACTCAGGAGTTCAAGGCCAGCCAGGGCAACGTAGTGAGACCCTGTTTCCTTCAAAAAAGAAAATAAGACTGGAAACTCTGCATGCAGGTGTGCATATTCTTCCGACTTTCGAAGGAATTCAAAGCCCCTGAAATATGAAGGGAAATGAAAAATGTGGTAAGATGCAATGAGAGACTTTGTTCATCTCGCTTTATTACTTTCCCTCAAAATGAACTTTCATTTTTGGCATTGCATTGCCTAAAAAAGGCGTCACTGCTGCGTCCCGAGGTGTGAGTGTCTTTGATTTTTACTGGATAAATGCCAGACTGTTTTCTAAAGAGGGAGCAGTTCACATTCGTGCGCATGTTTGAGGTTCTCCACATCCTCGTGGTCACTGTTAATTTTAGCCATTCTGATGCTTGTCCAGTGGTGTCTCATTGTAGTTGTAATTTGTGCTTTTTGATTACTAATGGGATCAAACACCTTTTCATGCTTATTTTTCTCTTTTGTGAAGTGCCTGTTATAAAACTTTTTTGTTTTATAACTTTTTTTTTTTTTTTTTTTTTTTTTTTGAGACGGAGTCTCACTCTGTCACCCAGGCTGGAGTGCAGTGGCAAGATCTCAGTTCACTCAGTTCACCTCCACCTCCCAGGTTCAAGCGATTCTCCTGCCTCAGCCTATTGAGTAACTGGGATTACAGGCACATGCCACCATGCCAGGCTAATTTTTTGTATTTTTAGTGGAGATGGGGTTTCACCATGTTGCCCAGGCTGTTCTTGAACTCCTGACCTCAGATGATCCACTCGCCTTGGCCTCCCAAAGTGCTGGGATTATAGGCATGAGCCACTGCACCTGACTGTTGTATACCCTTTTTTTTTTTTTTTTTTTTTTTGAGATGGAGTCTTGCTCAGTCGCCCAGGCTAGAGTGCTGTGTGCTATGGCGCAATCTCGGCTCACTGCAAGCTCTGGTTCCTGGGTTCACACCATTCTCCTACCTCAGCCTCCCAAGAAGCTGGGACTACAGGCGCCCACCACCACGCCTGGCTAATTTTTTGTATTTTTTAGTAGAGACGAGGTTTCACCATGTTAGCCAGGATGGTCTCGATCTCCTGACCTCGTGATCCACCCGCCTTGGCCTCCCAAAGTGCTGGGATTACAGGCGTCAGCCACCGCGCCTGGCTGTATACGTTTTTTAAACACAACTTTCGTATATAAACTTTTTTCATCATAAATAGGACTTTTCGCTGTAGCACCTGTCTCATCCCAGTAGCTTTTCCAGAATTGCTGTCTTCACCATAAAAGCTCCCTACGTTTCCCAATGCAAACCTGAGTGTTTTCAGCATTTTCACTTTTCTAACAGAGACATCACGGAGGGGATAAATAGATTTGCAGGCCTTTCTGTGTCTTCTCCAATGCTGTTTGGAATAATTTTCTCCACCACTTCTTTCAAGTTACTTGTCTGCATCTCTTGGGTCATAATTTCCATTATCTTAGAACTGTTAGTGCTGAGGTTTTCTTTAACCATTGGTAGTCTAGACATCAACATGAGCTTCAATCATGGTCTGCCCCTTTTTTTTTTTTTTTTGAGCCAGTGTCTCGCTGTCACTCAGGCTAGAATGCAGTGGCATGACCTCAGCTCACTGCAACCTCCGCGTCCTGGGTCCAAGCGATTCTCCTGCTCCTCAGCCTCCCGAGTAGCTGGGACTATAGGCATGTACCACCACGCCCAGCTAATTTTTGTATTTTTTGTAAAGACAGGATTTCGTCATGTTGTCCAGGCTGGTCTCGAACTCCTGACCTCAAGTGATCTGCCCAGGTGGTCTGCCATTTTTAAATCACAGAACACATTTTGTCATGGGTAAGACCCATGCATGGAAGCTAGGCAGTTTTTGCCCTGAACATCTTGAACAGTCAGCTTGAGTTTTCTGCAAATCAGCAAGCCTTCAAACATAACCCTTGAGGCCATCAGATACAATTTTGGTTCCTTGAGTCCTATCAGCTTTTTAAATAGTTGAAGAAATTGAACTAGAACAAAGCAAACCATTGGTTGTCTTCTTCCCCCTCCCGCCCGAGACAGAGTCTCGCTCTGTCACCCAGGCTGGAGTGCAGTGGCACAGTCTTGGCTCACTGCAACCTCCATCTCCAGGGTGCCAGCGATTCCCGTGTCTCAGCCTCCTGAGTAGCTGGGATTACAGGTGCATGCCACCATGGCCAGCTAATTTTTGTATTTTTAGTAGAGACGGGGTTTCACCATGTTGACCAGGCTGATCTTGAACTCCTGGCCTCAAGTGATACACCTAAGTCAGCCTCCCAAAGTGCTAGGATTACAGACGTGAGTCACCATGCCCAGCCTCCTTGGTTGCTTTTTAACTGCAAATCATTTTTTTTTTTTCTGTTTTGTGTGCCTTTTCCAAATTTGTTGATTTTTTTTCTTTTTTTTTTTTCCCCCTTGAAACAGGGTCTCACTTTGTTACCCAGGTTGGAGTGCAGTGGTGCCATCACGGCTCACTGCAGCCTGTACCTCTTGGGCTCAGTTGAGCTTCCTGCCTCAGACTCCTAAGTAGCTGGGACTATAGGGGTGTGCCACCATCCCTGGCTGATTTTTTATATTTTTTTGTAGAGACAAGGTCTTACTATGTTGCCCAGGGTGGTCTCAAACTCCTAGGCTCAAGCAATCCTCCCACCTTGGTCTCCCAAAGGGCTGGGATTATAGTTGTGAACCACTGAGGCTGGCCTTGGATCACTTCATGAGCATTTTCAGTATGCCCATCTCTGCTCTGGCTAGAAGCAATGCAGTGGTAGAAAAGAGACTGGCACCTCTCTTCAAGGAATCGAGATTTTTTAGGGGGAGATTATTGAAAATGTTAGTTAGGCTGTTTTTCTTAAATTTCCAAATATTGTCTCTTAGTAAGGTTGATTTTTCTGGAATCTTTTTTTGGTCTGTTTCTACAGTGTATTAATAAGTCATACTATTTGTGTTTTATTCTGTATCCTGCCTGGTTTTCCATTTATGAGACTCTGTAGAAAGGATGCTTGATATTTCTGGAAGGAAGGAAGAGACAGAACCCTGTAGATCTCCGGGTATAAAGGACACAGGAGGCACACTGTTGGAATAAGTGAGCCAGCCCAATTCTATAGGAAGAAAGAAGAGCTCAGGAAAGCCCAAATATCATATCCAGGAATTAGTCAAGATGGGTTGGCTGCTCAGCTAGAACGTAATTGTCAGCACCAGTCTTCCCAACGCTCCTGCCAGTGCTCCACTTAACAGGCGTCAGTAACTGCATGATGTGTGTAGCTACTGGACATCGAGTAGCCTTTTGTGTGCACAGTGCTTGGAGATGGCTGTGTCTCCAGTGGAGCAATGGGCAGTGCTGTGAGCTGTGAAGTTGTCTAAAGCAAGTGTGTCTCGGTGCTCTCGGCTGGGTGAACATTCCTAGAAATGCTAGGGGCCAGCCTGAGTGTATGGGACCCCAGTGATTCCTATACTTGTTTCTTTAATGCAGAGGTGTTCTGAGGCTCACCTGTGCTTTTAGAAGCACAAAGGGGCTTCGAGTGACCAATCAGATGTGCCTGCTGCAGGCCCACTTGTCTCTAAATGCTCTGACCTGTGGGCTCTTCTCCATAGTTATGAAGTTAGAGTAAAATAGAATGTATGAGGGAGTGAATCTTCTTCTTTTCTTTTTTCTTTTCTCTTTTTGAGACAGGGTCTTCCTCTGTTGCCCAGGCTGGAGGGCAGGGGCCCAATCTCGGCTCACTGTAGCCTCAACCTCCCAAGTTCAAGAGATCCTCCTGCCTCAGCCTCCGGAGTACTGGGACTACAGGCACTCACTGCCATGCCCAGCTAATTGTATTTTTTGTAGTGACGGGGTCTCGCCATGTTGCCCTCCCAGGATGGTCTCGACCTCCTGAGCTCAAGCGATTCAGCCCACCTTGGCATCCCATGGTGCTGAGACTGCAGGTGTGGGATACCATGCCCAGCCCAGGAAGTGTGAATTTCTGGTCTTGGGCTAGCTTACCACAGTACTAATTAAACTATTCAGTCCAGGGGATTAGTTCATTGTTCTTATTTCAGTTTTGTTTTTTTACTTATCTTAAAGGCCTCTCAAATGGATTAGAGGCCACAGAGCTTGTGTTGCACCTCTATCCATCTCTCAACTCATCCGGTAGGCGTTCATGAAGCGCTGGTACTCTTCCCCTTGCACCCATCTTCTGTGCTAGGCAAGCACTGTGCCACCTGCAGGGCCACAGCTGTGAGTTAAGTACATTACAGAGTTCTTGAGATGTCTGCAGGGATTCTGGAATTTGATATGACTTGGCCACTGTGTGGAGGGAACACCAGTAATCAATACTGTATTGGCCACCAGCTGAGAGGCCAGGCTGTGGGGTGTGTGTGTGTGTTTGAGACGGAGTTTCACTCTTGTTGCCCAAGCTGGAATGCAATGGTGCGATCTCGGCTCACCACAACCTCCGCCTCCCAGGTTCAAGTGAGTCTCCTGCCTCAGCCTCCCAAGTAGCTGGGATTACAGACATGAACCACCACACGCCCAGCTAATTTTGTGTTTTAGTAGAGACGGGGTTTCTGCATGTTGGTCCGGCTGGTCTCAAACTCCTGACCTCAGGTGTTCTGCCCACCTCGGCCTCCCAAAGTGCTGGGTTTATAGGCATGAGCCACCGCGCCCAGGCTTTTTTTTTTTTTTTTTTTTTCTTTTTGAGACAGTTTCACTATTGTTGCCTAGGCTGGAGTGCAATGGCGCGATCTTGGCTCACTGCAGCCTCCACTTCCTGGGTTCAAGTGATTTTCCTGCCTCAGCCTCCCAAGTAGCTGGGATTACAGGTGCCCACCACCATGCCCAGCTAATTTTTGTAGTTTTAGCAGAGGCGGGGTTTCATCTTGTTGGCCAGGCTGGTCTCAAACTTCTGACCTCAGGTGTTCTGCCCGCCTTGGCCTCCCAAAGTGCTGGATTACAGGCATGAGCCACCCTGCCCGGGCTTTTTTTTTTTTTTTTTCCTTTTTGAGACAGTTTCACTGTTGTTGCCTAGGTTGGAGTGCAATGGTATGATTTTGGCTCACTGCAGCCTCTACCTCCCGGGTTCAAGTGATTCTCCTGCTTCTGCCTCCAAAGTAGCTGGGATTACAGGCGCCCACCACCACGCCCAGCTAATTTTTGTAGTTTTAGTAGAGGCGGGGTTTCACCTTGTTGGCCAGGCTGGTCTCCAACTCCTGACCTTGAGTGATTCACCCACCTCCACCTCCCAAAGTGCTAGAATTCCAGTTGTGAGCCACTGCGCCTGGCCTGTGGTGTCATTCTTATGCTGAAGACTCATCTGTAAGCTGTTTTTCTCTCATTGAAAGTGGGGACAGTCAGAATTGTTACCAGTGAGGAAATACTCTGGCCCCCCCTGTTCTTATGCACCCAGTAGTTGTGTGTATATCACCTGCTGCTTGCCAGCAGCCCCTGGGCTCAGGGCTCAGGACAGGCCTCAGTTTGGCACCATCCAGGGGCAAACTGGGTATGACTCACAGGAGACCATGAAGGCCACACTCTCATGGCTGGGGAACTGGGAGTGTCATAGCCCTTCCAGGTGTCCACACCTAACTAGTGGGTCATCTTGGCAGAGGGTGGGGGCATGCTGGAGCTGTAGAAAGCTGGGATCATTTCAAGCCACAGAAGAATTTGCTTCTGCTCCCAGCTAAACCCAGGGGTTTCCACAAGGGCCAGCACTGTTACCAGAGCCTCCTTTCTAGATTTCATGTGGACAGTACATTGTGCTGGCCCTGGTAAGTTTGGTCCTGTTGATGAGGTTGACTGATTGTCCCTGGATTTCCCTTTTCACCTTCTGCAGTCTCCTCTAAGAGGAAAGGGGAGCACTTTTCAGTGCCTCCACATGTGTGGATTATATTCTCATCTGCAAATCGAAGACCTTTATACTCAGGCCTATATTCTTCCTGCATGGCCATTTGTGTATGTCAGGATGCCATATGGGAAACAAAATCCACTCTAATTATTCTTAAGCTTAGTAGATTTTAACATGGAAGGAGAAGCCTAAATCAGCAGTCTCTGGGCTGCGTCGCAAGGAATAACTCTTGACCTCGAAGTATTGACCCACCTAGGGAGCTGCTATGTCTGCTCCACGAAGAAAGTCTGGAGGTGGGATCCACCCCCTGCACTCATATCTTTGGGTTCGAGTAGACAGTACTGCAGACCCTTTCTAGGGAGGAGAGGCCTGGACTCAAGACATAGCAGCCTCTGCCAGAACTGTTTCTTCATGATGCAGCTATGCCTGCCAGTGCCAACACCCACAGCAGCTCAAGTCGGCCTCCACCCCCTGCCCTGCCAGTAGCATGAGTGTGTCTGTTTGAGGGAACATGGTTCACGTCCAGGATCCTAGCTGTGCGGGAGTCAGAGTAGAGGATTAGAGCTTCTTGTCACTGTGGGGCAGATATCCTGCCCAGGGAACAGGCAGGGTGAGGTGAGCAGTAGGGCTTTGGTGGTGAGAACTTTTCCTGAAGCAGTCCCTCCTGCATGCTGAGCAAGAGGGAAAGGGCGTTCCACTGACCTCCCTAGATGGGTAAGAGCACTTGGCCAGAAGGTGGGAGGAACTGAATTTGAAACTGTTGGAGCAGAAATTGTCTAGCTGTAAGTTCTGAGCTGGCAGGTAAGGGGCTTGTCAGGTTCTTAGACCCCCAGGACACAGAATTGGATTGAGCTCTGTCCTTGGTGTGTGTCACACGCACTGGTCATGCATAGCCTGCTTTTCTTTGTTAGTTATTTGTAACAACCTACTGAGCAGTGCAAATCCTTCTCCACATGAAGGCTCCACCTTAACAGGGGCCTACATCGGCCGTGTCAGCTTGCGAAAGCATGGTGCCCCTAGTGCTGTCTGAATGTTCCCTGCCTCATGTAATCCTCACAACACCACAGTCAGATGTGGGCTCTGGTGACTCTGTTTTTCAGAAGAGGAAGCTGCAGCCCCCAGATAGTAAGTAAGGTCCCCAGGTCTTGCAGCCAGCACATGGTGTGGCTGTGGCTGTGGCTGTGGCTGTGGCTGTGGCTGTTCACGCTCCCAGAGACTCCACTAAACACCCAACAGGGAGAGACACAGCACATCGGCTGGGAGGTGGAGTGACCTGGGAAATGGGCTTGATTGACTGGGGGAGGTGCACAGATACTCTGCGGGTGGGAGGAGGGTGGGGCCCCTGCTGCTCACCGGAGGGTGTCACAGGTCAGAAAAAAGAAATGCCTTCATTTATCACTTATATCAAACTGATTGCTTGTTTCTCTTTTGTTTTTCTCCTTCTTTTTACAAGATTGTTGATGGTAAGTGGTTTCATTTCCTTTTTCACTGGGTTTGGAGCAAAAACTGCCTTAGGTGAGAGCTGCGGTGCCACAGGCCTTGGCAGACCTTCCCCAAGGGCTTGGAGCTCTCCAAGCAGGAAGATCCCTTCACACATACTGTGTTCAGACCCGCACAGGCAGTCCACTTGTGCCTGCTGAAGAAACTTCACCCCTATCACTGACACTGAGCTGTCGTCCTTTCTTGTGGCCTACCAGATTTTGGGGAAGGCTGGTAGCTCACAGCAGGGGTTGGGGCATTTCTCCTGAGAAGATAAGATAGTGGCCTCCAGAGCTGGGCAGAACCTTCTGGGTTATAGCTGAGCATGGCAGCAGTTTCTCTCTGGGGGTCCCGGTCAGGGAGGGAAGAGGGTCTTAAGAGGCATCAGGATGGGGGCGGTGAGGATGGCAAGAGTAGGGAGCCTCCAGCCGGAAAATGTGACCTCTTACCTCAGAAAGAAGAAGACCAAGGAGGAATGCTAGGAGGCTGCCCCAGGACCATGCTGACAGCTGCGTGGTGAGCAGTGACGATGAGGAGTTGTCCAGGGACAGAGACGTGTATGTGACTACCCACACTCCCAGAAACACCAGGGATGAGGGCGCTACAGGCCTCAGGTACCAACATGCCCCCAGCTCTGCTGCTGCCATGCTCTAGGGGGTGGGGCCAGGGCATAGGAATGCTTTTCAGCACATCTGTGAGCGCTTGGCCCTGACAGGGCTTGACCAAGCCTCTCCCCAGCATCTGGATACAGTTGGAACCTGGCCCAGAACTGAGCCCAGCTGTTTCCACTGTAACCAGAGTATGCTGAGCGCTGACAGAGTGGGCGCAGGCAGTCCCAGTGACTCCAGACAGGGATCCTGGGGCCAGTAGGGACCTGGGGGAGGGCAGGGTGACTCAGGTTGTCTGCACCTTCTGATGTTCACCCTGCCACATGCCCTTGGGGCAGTTGGCTTTTCTGAAAGTCTCTTGGATGCCTGTGCTAAGGCAGAGTCAGGAGGCCGGGATGGTTCTCTTGTAGGGGATGAAGGCCGCTTATGGGGTATAATAAAATGTTTGCATTGACTGAAAAACTAATGTGAAGCACTGTGCTCTTAGGCCCTCGGGTACTGTCAGTTGTCCTATCTGCATGGATGGATACTCTGAGGTAAGTAAACCAAGCTGTATCTTCCTTGCTTCTGGTTTCTAAACTTCATTGAAAGAATTGGATGAGACAGGATCTTCTCCCTTGGTGGGGCTGGACAGCCCTACTCGCAGTCGTGCCTGGGCATCACTTGCTGCAGATCTGCTTGTGAGGGGAGAATGTGCCAGTTTCTCCTTGGACCCTACAACTTTCACCTTCAGCGCCTGTACCCCTGTATGCCTTGAGCTTCCGGGTGTAAATGCGTCCTCCTTTTGTGTCCCCCATCCTGACTCTTCTGGAAGCTGCTAGTGTTTACTGGCGTCCCTCATAACCTTGGGCTGTCACACTGTTGAGGTGCCATGGTCCCTGCCTCCTCCTCTCCAGCTTAGAGCGATCGCAGCAGGCACAGTTAGCTCTCCAGACCCCTCCCTGTTGCAGCCTGGCTCTTGTTTTCCTTCAATTGGTCATCTTAGGCATAGATGAGTAGGATTCTCTGGGGACCATGGCTGCTCTGGGATAAGGACAAACTCAGAGGCTCTTCTTTTTAATCCCTTCTAGATTGTGCAGAATGGACGTCTCATCGTTTCCACAGAGTGTGGCCATGTCTTCTGTAGCCAGTGCCTCCGCGATTCCCTGAAGAATGCTAATACTTGCCCAACTTGTAGGAAAAAGATCAACCACAAACGGTACCACCCCATTTATATATGAAGTATTCAGAGTCGCCCAGGAGAGACGGATGGACAGACAGACAGACAGACAGACAGGTTCTCCAGTGGTATCTGCCTCCATTTTCCTGAGCTCAAAAAGACTGTTTCGAAACCAACGTCTGATATGTAAACTGCTCTTTTGTTTCCAACCCCTTCTTTTTGTTATCTCCAGTTTGATGCTATGGCGCTGGACCCAGGGCCCTCCCAGGCCATCTCTGTTCCTCTGGGGTGGTCCAGTTCTAGAGTGGGAGAAAGGGAGTCAGGCACATTGGGAATCGTGGTTCTAGTCTGGTTGCAGAACCTGCACATTTGCCAAGAAATTTTCCTTGTTTGGAAAGTTTGCCCCAGCTTTCCCAGGCACACCACCTTTTGTTCCAAGTGTCTGCCGGTCGACCAATCTGCCTGCCACACATTGACCAAGCCAGACCCAGTTCACCCAGCTCGAAGATCCCAGGTGCAAGAGTGGCCCCTTGAGGTCCTGGAAAGACCAATCACTGGACTTCTTCCCTTGAGAGTCAGAGGTCACCCGTGATTCTGCCTGCACCTTACCATTGATCTGCAGTGATTTCTGCAAATCAGGAGAAACTGCAGGGCAATCCCCTGTTTCCTAAGAACAAAAAAGTGCAATAAAGGCCATTCATTACCTACTTTTCAACAGCCCACAAGATGTAGCACTATTAGCGTCCCCCTCAGAGGCCTAATGTTGCCTGGGGAGCAGTGCCCATCCCAGCCCGTTTCTGCCCGCCAGTTGTTCTCAGGAACCTTACCCATGCTCCAGCATCCTTCACCTGGCACAGGACATGCAAGATAAATAGGGCAGGCACGTGTTTGGGTGTCCTCTCTTTTCTGATGAAATCCATCCTGTGTTTGCCACACGCCCTCCAGTCCTCAGTTCCTCAGTTCCCACTGCCTAATGTCTGCCCCCGCGTAGATACTGAGAGGTGGTGGCAGTAATTGTGGCCTTATCAGCCGCTCAGTTCCAGGCTTTTGCCCAAGTCACTGTTGCCCCATGTTTCGGAGAACCTGGCCCACCTGACTTGGCTTTCTCATCCTTCTCAACCCAGTGCCATTTGTTTCAGAAGCTACTCCTCTGGCCAGCTGGGCTTGGATCCTTTGGGCTTTGACTGCTCCATAGGTTTTGATGGGTGAAACACGGGCCCAGATGACAACCTCTCCCTCACTCCACAGGTATGTGGGAGCCTCAGGTTCTCTGAAGGGCAGCAAAGTGGCCCCCACTGCCCCTGACAGCACAGGGCCTGGGGGTGGCTAACAGGAGAGGCCTTACAGTGCCA
Source organism: Chlorocebus sabaeus (assembly GCF_047675955.1). NCBI lineage: Eukaryota > Metazoa > Chordata > Mammalia > Primates > Cercopithecidae > Chlorocebus > Chlorocebus sabaeus. The sequence goes on along the minus strand of NC_132930.1, from coordinate 47,250,346 downwards.
GCCTGCCTCCTCTTCCGCTGTCCTCCTTCCTCAGAGGGCTGCAAGCCAAACTAACGGCCTTTTCGTGTGAAACATCTTCAGAGTGGGAAAGGGGCCACTTCTGGCTTTGTTAGCAATAACTGACCTTCAGGTTACCCTTCTGAAGGAGCAGGGACTCAGCACAGAATTCACTTTAGACGGGGCTGAAGGAGTGTCCCTCCTCTATGTGAAAAGAAAATTGTTTTATTCATTCTGACTTTTTAACTGTTTGGCTCACTTCCAGTTAGTTTGAATGAAAATAATAATTTTCTACTTGGAGTTGAAGAGTGCAGAATCCTCAGCTCTCATCATTGTGATGTGTAGCGTGTCTGCCCTCTGACTGAACATCATTGCCATTAACTTTCTTCTGGGCATCGTGCGAGTGTCATGATGCCCAGACTTGGAGCAAGGCAACCTTGGAGTCAGTCCACTAATAAAATATGGTACCACCCATTTTAAAATTTCTTTAAGTTTTATCCTTAAAGACAACTTCAGTGGTTAATTATAAAAGTTGTGTTACTTCGTCCTAAATTAAATTGATAAAAGGATTTAAAAATGTGTTTTGTTTCTACTATTCAGAAACTGCGAACTAGGGAAAGGTTGGTATGAAAAAAATGTCTTTCCTTTTTTCAATGTACATAGTTCAGCTCTTTCTTTGTTACATTTAAACTATATCCATGGATATCAGTCTGCTTTGGACTCCTCTGCTAGTGTTAAAGATGGAAATAAAACCATTAATTTGAACCAAGTACCTTTCACACACTCATTTGCTCTTTGGAACTAGAATCGGTTTCCCCCCTTTGTCTGCCTCACATTGAGTGTATTTTGCGTTGGTGTGTGTTCGGGAAGTTCACATGTCCGAAATCCAGCACGCATGTGGGAGGCTGTTCTCGGAGCAGAGCCGGAAGCCCGAGCCCTGGAGTCCCTGAGAGAGCAGAGTCTACCCTGAGAGGCAGGGTCGACCGAGGAGCTGTCTGCTCAGCTCAGCCAGTCTCAGAGGTGTCGGGGTGCTGCTCTGAGTGCAATGGACTGAGATTGCCCTGGATGCCTTGCATTGCAGTGCCCCCCTTTGCCACCTAGATACAAAATTTGCCCTCTGAGTGAGAGTCAGCACTGGGAGTGCATGGATGTGCCAGCCACTGCCACAGGTAAGCAGTGCCAGCAAAGCCACAAGGAGGAAATGGGCTTGGCAGTGTGGCCAAGCTCTCCCTTTGCCTCTGCCCTCCTCTGTACCTATCCAGCTGTCCCCAGGGACTAGAAAGGCTAACATGCTGGCTGCCCGGGTCCCAAAGGCCTACCATCCAGCGCAGTTTCTTACCATGCTCCTGGCACTGCACTTTTGGCTCTGTGGGCAGTGAGACAGACGACATGGAACATGTTTACAGAGGAGACAGTCCCCCAGGCCAGTGGAAAATTGAAACTGACGAGGGTGAGGTACAGGAAACCAGGAGATTCAGCAGGAGGAAGTTGAACCTGTCCAGAAAGCTCTCCCTGAGTAAGGGCTGCTAAGTTGCCATCTTCAAGGTCCAGAAAGCTCTCTAGGGAAAAAGAAGGAATTCCAGAGACTCCAGGCCAGGCCTGTGAAAGTTATGAGAAAGACCTGCTTGCTGGCATACAGTAGGGTCTGCAGGCCCCCCTGATACCGAAAGGCACTGGACCAGACACTTCTGGTGGCTACCCGGGGGAGGCAGGGAGCAGTGTATCCCTAAGACTGGTACTGCTGGAGTGGTTCTGGTCCTGGAAAGGAGGGAGCCCCCAAGGCTGGCTGTGGAAACTCAAAAGATGTCTGTATTAACTGGGTTTTTTCTTTGTTTCGTTGTTGTTTGGCAGCATAGAAACAATTGATTTTTGTATATTGTGTATCCAGACTCCTTGCCAACTGTTTCTTTTTTTTTTTTTTTTCCTTTTTTTCCCCGCTAAGACAGAGTCTGGCTCTGTCGCCAGGCTGGAGTGCGGTGACTTGATCTCGGCTCACTGCAGCCTCCGCCTCCCGGGTTCAAGCGATTCTCCTGCCTCAGCCTCCCAAGTAGCTGGGATTACAGGGACACGCCACCTTGCCCAGCTAATTTTTGTAGTTTTAGTAGTTACGGGGTTTCACCATGTTGGCCAGGCTGGTCTCGAACTCCTGATCTCAAGTGATCTGCCCGCCTCGGCCTCCCAAAGTGTTGGGATTACAGGCACGAGCCACCACACCCAGCCCCAACTCTTTTTTTTTTTATTTTTTATTTTTTCTATTTTTGTATAGACGGAGGTCTCACCATGTTGCCCAGCCTGGTCTTTAACTCCTAGCCTCAGGTGATCCTCCTACCTCAGCCTCCGAAAGACACTGGAATTAAAGGTATGAGCCATGATGCCAAGGCTAGCCCAGTTCATTATTAACTCACAAATGGTGTGGGTGGACACCTTTGTGTTTCAGTGTTTCATCAAGATAGATGTTTACTGTAGGTTCTTGTTAGATAACTATCAGGCCGAAACTCTGTCTTAAAAAAAAATAGGCCGGGCGCGGTGGCTCAAGCCTGTAATCCCAGCACTTTGGGAGGCCGAGACGGGCGGATAACGAGGTCAGGAGATCGAGACCATCCTGGCTAACACAGTGAAACCCGGTCTCTACTAAAAACACAAAAAACTAGCCGGGCGAGGTGGCGGGCGCCTGTAGTCCCCGCTACTCGGGAGGCTGAGGCAGGAGAATGGCGTAAACCCGGGAGGCGGAGCTTGCAGTGAGCTGAGATCCGGCCACTGCACTCCAGCCCGGGCGACAGAGCAAGACTCCGTCTCAAAAAAAAAAAAAAAAAAAAAAAAAAAAATAGCCGAGCGCGGTGGCTCAAGTCTGTAATCCCAGCACTTTGGGAGGCCGAGACGGGCGGATCACAAGGTCAGGAGATCGAGACCATCCTGGCTAACACAGTGAAACCCCATCTCTACTAAAAAATACAAAAAACTAGCCGGGCAAGGTGGTGGGTGCCTGTAGTCCCAGCTACTCAGGAGGCTGAGGCAGGAGAATGGCGTAAACCTGGGAGGCGGAGCTTGCAGCGAGCTGAGATCCGGCCACTGCACTCCAGCCTGGGCGACAGAGCGAGACTCCGTCTCAAAAAAAAAAAAAAGAGTTTCACTCTTATCACCCAGCTGGAGTGCAGTGGCGCAATCTCTGCTCACTGCAATCTCCACTTCCTGATTTCAAGCTATTCTCCAGCCTTAGCCTCTCGAGTAGCTGGGATTACAAGCATGCCTCCACCACGTCCGGCTAATTTTTGTATTTTTAGTAGAGATGGGGTTTTACCATCTTGGCCAGGCTGCCCTCAAACTCCCTGACCTCAGGTGATCCGCCTGCCTCAGCCTCCTCAAAGTGCTGCGGTTACAGACTTGAGCCACTGCACCTAGCGGCATTTGTCTTCGACTTCTGTTTTTTGTTTTTTGGGTTTTGTTTTGTCTTTTTTTTAAACGAGACAGAGTCTTGCTCTGTTGCCAAGGCTGGAGTGCAGTGGCATGATCTCGGCAGGTTCAAGCAATTCTCCTGCCTCAGACTCCTGAGTAGCTGGGATTACAGGAGCCGCCAACACACCCGGCTAGTTTTTGTATTTTTCGTAGAGATGGGGTTTCTCTATTTCTGTTTTTGGTCACAAGTGAATGTTCAATCTTATCAGTCCTTTTTCTGCTCCTATTGAGACAAGATTCAGTTGCCTCTCTAATAGTTAATGTATTGTGTAACACAGGTATATGTAGTTTAACTACAGGGATATGTTCTTTTTTTTTTTTTTTTTTTTCCTCCCCCTGAGACAGAGTCTCACTCCGTCGCCCAGGCTGGAGTGCAGTGGCACAATCTCAGCTCACTGCAAACTTCACCTCCCATGTTCAAGCAATTCTCCTGCCTCAGCCTCCAGAGTATAGCCGGGATTACAGGTGTGCACCTGTTAATTTTTTCTATTTTTAGTAGAGTCAGTTTCACCATGCTGGCCAGGCTGGTCTCGAACTCCTGACCTCAAGTGATCCATCCACCTCAGCCTCCCAAGTGCTGGGATTACAAGCGTGAGCCACTGCGCCCCACCTTACAGGGATATGTTGTGAGAAATGTGTTGTTAGGCAATTTTGCTGTGGTATGAACATTGTAGAGTGTAATGTGTAATTAGATAAACCTAGATGGCAGAGCCTACTACACATCTAGGCCATGTGATACAGCCTATTGCTCCAGGCTACAAACCTGTACATGTTACTATACTGAATACTGAAGGCGGTTGTAACATGATGGTAAGTGTTTGTGCATCTAAACAGAAAAGGTACAGAAAAGGCAGGGCGTCCTGGCTCACTCCTGTAATCCCAGCACTTTGGGAGGCCGAGGCGGGCGGATCACCTGAGGTCAGGAGTTTGAGACCAGCCTGGCCAACGTGGTGAAACCCCATCTCTACTGCAAATACAAAAATTAGCTGGTGTGGCGGTGCCCACCTATAATCCCAGCTACTTGGGAGGCTGAGGCAGGAGAATAGCTTGAACCCAGGAGGTGGGGGTTGCAGTGAGCCAAGATGGTACCACTGCACTCCAGCCTGGGTGACAAGAACGAAACTCAAAAAATAACAACAATAATAGAAGGACTACAACCTTAAAATATAATGAATAGCCAGTAACATAGTCATTTATTATTATTATGTACTGCACATAAATTATATGTGCTATACCTTTATACAACTGGTAGCATCACATGTAACAATGTACTACCGCATGACAGCTAAGCGGTCACTAGGCAATAGGCATTTTTCAGCTCCATTATACTCAATGGGACCACCCACCATTGTGTATGTGGTCTGCTGACTGAAAGGTCTACAGCAGCACATGACTGTATTTGATTTTCTAGCATACACTATACTTGCATTTCTCTGATAACTTCACCCTATTTATGATACTTTGTCCTTCTATATGTTTTGTTTTTGTTTTTGTTTGTTTTGTTTGGTTTTGTTTTTTGAGATGGAGTTTCACTCTTGTGGCCCAGGCAGGAGTGCAATGGCACGATCTCGGCTCGCTGCAACCTCCGCCTCCTGGGTTCAAACAATTCTCCTGCCTCAGCCTCCCAAGTAGCTGGGATACAAGCACCCACCACCACGCCTGGCTAATTTTTGTGTTTTCAGTAGAAACAAGGTTTCACCATGTTGGCCAGGCTGCTCTTGAACTCCTGACCTCAGGTGATCTGCTGTCCTTGGCCTCCGAAAGTGCTGGGATTACAGATGTGAGCCACCATGCCCGGTCACTACTGTACATTTCAAGACCCCCAGTGGATGCCTGAAACCTGAGTACCAAATTGTATATATATTGGTTTTTTCTTATTTATATGTACATACATATGAAGTTTTAATTTACAAATTAGGCACAGTTAGAGGTTAGCAACTAATAAAATACTGTATATGCAGTACTTTTTTTTTTCTTTTTTTTTTTTTTTTGAGACGGAGTCTTTCTCAGTCACCCAGGCTGGAGTGCAGTGGCGCGATCTCTGCTCACTGCAAACTCGGCCTCCCAGGTCCAAGCAATTCTGCCTCAGCCTCCTGAGTAGCTGGGATTACAGGCATGCACCACCGTGCCCGGCTAATTTTTGTATTCATAGTAGAGATAGGGTTTCACCATGTTGGTCCGGCTGGTCTTGAACCCCTGACTTTGTGATCCACCTGCCTCGGCCTCCCCAAGTGCTAGGATTACAGGTGTGCGTCACTGTGCCCAGCATAGTACTTTCTTTTCCAGTTTTTTGTTTGTGTTTTGTAGAGACAGGGTCTCACTCTGTTGCCCAGGCTGGTATTGAGCTCCCGGCCTCCAGCAATCCTCCTGAATATGGTCTGAAAATATTTCATTGTAGTGTATGCTGTGGGTAACTGTGTTCTCAAAGCAAAAGCATAGAAAAGGGTGTACTACTGTATTATATCGTAAGATTCATTGATGTTTGTAGTTCATTTTTCTCACTGTTATTTTATTAGATGGATATGCTTCAATTTATCCACTATTCAGGTCATTTAAGTTTTGGGGCTATTAATAGCCAAAAAATGAACATTCTGTGTGTCTCTTTTGGTGCAATTTTGCTCACATATCTAATGGATATATACTTAAAAGTGAAATTACTGGACTTGCAGTACAAACATACTGCAAAGCTCACAAATATATGGAACTTGAATAGAACACTGAACCAGTGGGTCAAAGAAGAAATTACAAGAGAAATTAGAAAATACCTTGAGAAGGGTGAAAATAAAAAGACAACATACCAAAATTTATGCAGCGGAAGCTCTGCTTGGGAATATTTGTAGCTGTAAACACCTACATTAAAATATCTCAAACCAATACATAATTGTATACCTTAAGAAACACACACAAAAAACTAAATAAAAAGTTAGCAGAAGGAAGGCCATAATACAGATTAGAGTCAAGGTAGGCCGGGCACAGTGACTCACGCCTGTAACCCCAGCATTTTGAGAGGTGGAGGCAGGTGGATCACTTGAGGCCAGGAGTTCAAGACCAGTGTGGCCAACATGGTGAAACCCCATCTCTACTAAAACTACAAAAATTAGCTGGGTGTTGTGGTGCATACCTGTAATCCCAGCTACTAGGGAGGCTGAAGCATGAGAATCGCTTGAACCCGGGAGGTGGAGGTTGCAGTGAACCAAGATCACGCCAGTGCACTCTAGCCTGGGCAACAGAGTGAGACTCCTTCTCTAAATAAATAAATAAATAAATTGGCTGGGTGTGGTGGCTCACGTCTGGAATCCCAACACTTTGGGAGGCCGAGGTGGGCAGATCACCCGAGGTCAGGATATTGAGAACAGCCTGACCGACATGGTGAAACTCTGTCCCTACTAAAAATACAAAAATTAGCTAGGCATAGTGGCGGGTGCCTATAACCCCAGCTACTTGGGAGACTGAGGCAGAAGAATCGCTTGAACACGGGAGGTGGAGGTTGCAGTGAGCCGACATTGCACCACTGCACTCCAGCCTTGGTGACAGAGTGAGACTCTGTTTATTTCAAAAAACAAAAAAATAAACCGGTCGTGGTGGCTCATGCCTGTAATCCCAGCACTTTGGGAGGCCAAGGCAGGCAAATCATCTGAGGTCAGGAATTTGCTACTCAGGAAGGCTGAGGCGGGAGAATCACTTGAACCTGCGGTGAGCTGAGATAGTGCCACTGCACTCCAGCCTGGGTAACTAGAGCAAAACTCGGTCTCAAATAAATAAATAAATAAACAGTTAAGGATGGCTGGGCGCGGTAGCTCACACCTGTAGTCCCAGCACTTTGGGAGGCCAAGACAGATCACAAGATCGGGAGACCGAGATCATCCTGGCTAACATAGTGAATCACCATCTCTACTAAAAATACAAAAAATTAGCTGGGCGTGGTGGCAGGCACCTGTAGTCCCAGCTACTTGGGAGGCTGAGGCAGGAGAATCGCTTGAACTTGGGAGGCGGAGGTTGCAGTGAGCTGAGACCACGCCACTGCACTCCAGCCTGGGTGACGCAGCGAGGCTCCATCTTAAAAAAAAAAAAAAGTGGCCGGGCACGGTGGCTCAAGCCTGTAATCCCAGCACTTTGGGAGGCCGAGACGGGCGGATCATGAGGTCAGGAGATCGAGACCATCCTGGCTAACCCGGTGAAACCCCGTCTCTACTAAAAAATACAAAAACTAGCCGGGCGAGGTGGCGGGCGCCTGTAGTCCCAGCTACTCGGGAGGCTGAGGCAGGAGAATGGCGTGAACCCAGGAGGTGGAGCTTGCAGTGAGCTGAGATCTGGCCACTGCACTCCAGCCCGGGTAACAGAGCGAGACTCCGTCTCAAAAAAAAAAAAAAAAAAAAAAAAGATAGGACATGACTACCGACTTTACAGAAGAATTATCACACACTACTGTGAGCAACTGTTCGCCAAAAAATTGGATAATATAGATGAATTCCTAGAAACACACTACCAAAACTGATTCATAAAGAAACAGAAAATTAATTAGTCCTGCAACAAGTGAAACTGAAACCATTGAAAAGTTCCCAACAAAGAAAAGTCCAAGACCAAATGACTTCACTGGTGATTTTTTTTTTTTTTTTTTTTTTTTTTTTTTTTTTTTTTTTTTTGAGACAGTCTTGCTCTGTTGCCCAGGCTGGAGTGCAGTGGTGCGATTTCAGCTCACTGCAAGCTCTGCCTCCCGGGTTCACGCCATTCTCCTGCCTCAGCCTCCTGAGTAGCTGGCACTACAGGTGCCCGCCACCACACCCGGCCAATTTTTCTGTATTTTTAGTAGAGACGGGGTTTCACCGTGTTAGCCAGATGGTCTCGATCTCCTGACATAGTGATCCGCCTGCCTTGGCCTACCAGAGTGCTGGGATTACAGGCGTGAACCTCTGCGCCCCAGCCTTTTTTTTTTTTTTTTTTTTTTTTTTTTTGAGATGGAGTCTCACTTTGTCACCTGCACTGGAGTGCAGTGTCACAATCTCAGCTCACTGTAACCTCCGCCTCCCAGGTTCAAGCAATTCTCCCGCCTCAGCCTCCCGAGTAGCTGGGATTATAGGCGCTGACCACTATGCCCAGCTAATTTTTTGTATTTTTAGTACGAGATTTCATTATGTTGGTCAGGCTGGTCTCGATCTCCTGACCTTGTGATCCACCTGTCTCAGCCTCCCAAACTGCTGGGATTACAGGCATGAGCCACCGCACCCAACCTTCACTGCTGAATTCTAACAAACATAAAAGAAAATGAAGACTAATCTTTCTCAGGCCAGGCATGGTGGCTCACTCCTGTAATTCCAGCACTTTAGGAGGCCAAGGCAGGCAGATCACCTGAGGTCAGGAGTTCGAGACAAGCCTTGCCAAGGTGGTAAAAGCCTGTCACTACTAAAAATACAAAAATTAGCCAAGCATGGTGGTGGGCGCCTGTAATCCCAGCTACTCAGGAGGCTGAGACCGGAGAATCACTTGAACCTGGGAGGCGGAGGTTGCAGTGAGCTGCGATCGTGCCATTGCACTCCAGCCTGAGTGACAAGAGCAAAACTCTGTCTCAAAAAAAAAAACGAAAAACGACTAATCTTTCTCAAACTTCATTTTAAAATGAATAGGAGGCCAGGTGCGGTGACTCAAGCCTGTAATCCCAGCACTTTGGGAGGCCAAGACGGGCGGATCACGAGGTCAGGAGATCGAGACCATCCTGGCTAATCCGGTGAAACCCCGTCTCTACTAAAAATACAAAAAAACTAGCCGGGCGAGGTGGCGGGCGCCTGTAGTCCCAGCTACTCGGGAGGCTGAGGCAGGAGAATGGCGTGAACCCGGGAGGCGGAGCTTGCAGTGAGCTGAGATCCGGCCACTGAACTCCAGCCCGGGGGACAGAGCAAGACTCCGTCTCAAAAAAGAATAGGAAAGAAAACTTTATAACTCATTTTGTGAGGTCAATAGTACCCTAATACTGAAGCTACCTAAAGACATTGCAAGAAAATAAAACTGCAGAACTGGCTGGGTGCAGTGGCTCACGCCTGTCATCCCAACACTTTGGGAGGCTGAGGCGGGCTGAGAGATCGAGACCATCCTGGCTAACACAGTGAAAGCCCATCTCTACTAAAAATACAAAAATTTAGCTGGGCGTGGTAGCGGGCGCCTGTAGTCCAGCAGGCTGCAGCAGGAGAATGGTGTGAACCCGGGAGGCGGAGCTTGCAATGAGCCGAGATTGCACCACTGCACTCCAGTCTGGGGAACAGAGGCAGACTCTGTCTAAAAAAAAAAACAATGCAGAACTGGCCGGGCACCGTGGCTCGCGCCTGTAATCCTACCACTTTGGGAGGCTGAGGTGGATGGATCACCTGAGGTCAGGAGTTCAAGACCAGCCTGGCCAATGTGGTGAAACCCTGTCTCTACTAAAAATATAAAACTTAGCTGGGCGTGGTGGTGGGTACCTATAATCCCAGCTACTCGGGAGGCTGAGGCAGGAGAATTGCTTGAACCCAGGAGGCAGAGGTTGCAGTGAGTCCAGGTCACACCATTGCACTCCAGCCTGGGTAGTAAGAGTGAAACTGTCTCAAAAAAAAAAAAAAAAAACAGGCCGGGCGCGGTGGCTCAAGCTTGTAATCCCAGCACTTTGGGAGGCCGAGACGGGCGGATCACGAGGTCAGGAGATCGAGACCATCCTGGCTAACACGGTGAAACCCCGTCTCTACTAAAAACACAAAAAACTAGCCGGGCGTGGTGGTGGTCGCCTGTAGTCCCAGCTACTCGGGAGGCTGAGGCGGGAGAATGGCGTAAACCCGGGAGGCGGAGCTTGCAGTGAGCTGAGATCCGGCCACTGCACTCCAGCCCGGGCAACAGAGCGAGACTCCGTCTCAAAAAAAAAAAACAAAAAAAAAAAACAAAAAAAACTGTAGAACAATGTATTTTATTAATATAGATGCAAAAATCCTAAACAAAACACCTTTTCATGAGAAAAACCCAAGCGCAGAAGAAAACTAACTCAACATTATAAGGGCCATATTAAAAGCCCACATTTCACCAGGTGTGGTGGCTAATGCCTGTAATCCCAGCCTCAGCCTTTGGGAGGCCTAGGCGGGTGGATCACTTGAGGTCAGGAGTTCGAGACCAGCCTGGCCAAGAAGGTGAAACCCTGTCTCACCATGTATACAAATACTCATTTTGTATTTCTAAAACTACAAAAATTAGCCGGGCATGGTGGTGCACACATGTAGTCCCAGTTACTTGGGAGGCTGATGCAGGAGAATCGCTTGAATTCAGGAGGCAGAGGTTGCAGTGAGGTGAGATCATGCCACTGCACTCCAACCTGGGCGACAGAGTGAGATTCTGTCTTAAAAAAAAAAAAAAGCACACATTAACATTATATTCAGTGGTGAAAGACTGAAAGCTTGTCCCCTAAGATCCAGAAACAAGACAAGAATGCTTGCTGTTGCCGCTTCTACTGAACCAAATACTGGAAGTTCTAGTCAGAGCAATTAAGCAAGAAAGAAACAGTCTCCATCCAAATTGGAAGTGAAGAAGTAGAACCATCTCTGTTCACTTCTATATAGAATATATAGAAGCATATATTCTATATAGAAAAACGGCCAGGCCAGCCAGAAAAATTACAGCTCATGCCTGTAATCCCAGCACTTTGGGAGGCTGAAGCGGGCAAATCACGAGGTCAGGAGATCGAGACCATCCTGGCTAATACAGTGAAACCCCGTCTCTACTAAAAATACAAAAATTAGCTGGGCGTGGTGACACACGCCTATAGTCCCAGCTACTTGGGAGGTTGAAGCAGAAGAATCACTTGAACCCGGGAGGCAGAGGTTGCAGTGAGCCAAGATTACACCACTGCACTCCAACCTGGTGACAGAGGAAGACTCCACCTCCAACCTGGTGACAGAGGAAGACTCCACCTCAAAAAGAAAAAAGAGGCCGGGCGCAGTGGCTCACGCCTGTAATCCCAACACTCTGGGAGGCCGAGGTGGGCGGATCATGAGGTCAGGAGATCGAGACCATCCTGGCTAATACAGTGAAACCCCGTCTCTACTAAAAACTACAAAAAATTAGCCGGGCATGGTGGCAGGCTCCTGTATCCCCAGCTACTGGGGAGGCTGAGGCAGGGGAATAGCATGAACCTGGGAGGCGGAGCTTGCAGTAAGCCGAGATGGTGCCACCGCACTCCAGCCTGGATGACAGAGCAAGACTCCATCTCAAAAAAAAAAAAAAAAAAAAAGAAGAAAAAAGAAAACCCTAAAGAATACACAGTGTTCGTTTATAAATGAATTTGGCAAAGTTGCAGGATATAAAACACACAAATCTGTTGTATTTCTGTATACTGTCAATAAGTAAATCAAAGAGGGATATAAGAAAACAATTCCATCTTCAGTAGCATCAAAAAGAATAAATACTTATGGGCCAGGCGATGTGGCTCATGCCTGTAATCCCAACACTTTGAGAGGCCAAGGCAGGTGGATCATTGGAGGTCAGGAGTTCAAGACCAGCCTGGCCAACATGGTGAAACCCAGTCTTTACTAAAAACGAAAAAAATTAGCTGGGCATGGTGGCACTCTCCTCTAATCCTGGCTACTGGGGATGCTGAGGTAGGAGAATTGCTTGAACTCTGGAGGCAGAGGTTGCAGTGAGCCGATATCATGCCACTGCACTCCTGCCTGGATGACAGAGCAAAACTCCACCTGAAACAAAACAAAACAAAAAAGAACAAATATGTATAAATAAGGAGGTGCAAAATGTGCATGCTGAAAATATTGCTGAAAGAAATAAAAGAAGTCCTAAAACAGGCATCTCATGTTCATGGACCAGAAGATGATATTGTTAAGATAGCAATGCCACACAAAGCACAAAGTCATAAAAATAAGTTGAACTTCATTGAAATAAAAGTCTTCAATGAAATGAAAAGAACTGCCGGGTGCAGTGGCTCACGCCTGTAATCCTAGCACTTTGGGAGATTGAGGCTGGTGGATCACCTGAGGTCAGGAGTTTGAGACCAGCCTGGCCAACATGCTCAAATCCCATCTCTACCAAAAATACAAAAATTAGCTGGGCCTGGTGGCAGGCACCTGTAATCCCAGCTACCTAGGAGGCTGAGGCAGGAGAATGGCTGGAACCCGGGAGGTGGAGGCTGCAGTGAGCCAAAATCACGCCAGACTTGGAGCGAGACTCCATCTTAAAAAAAAAAAGAGAAGAAGAAAGAAAAGAAATAAAAAGAACTTGTGTATCAAAGGACGCTGTCAAGAGGAAATGGCATATTTGCACATAATTTACAAAATAAATTTTTTTAAATATGAAAAGACAGCCTGCAGGATGGGAGAACATATTTGCAAGTCATCTGATATGGGATTAATACTCAGAATATATAAAGTACTGCAACTCAACAACAAAAACAGATACCCCAATTTGAAAATGGACAAAGGACTTAAATAGATACTTCTCCAAAGAAGGTATATAAATGGCCTACCTACTCCAGGGGCTTATGTGGGAAGATTGCTTGAGCCCAGGGGGTCAAGGCTGCAGTAAGCCATGAACAGCGCCACTGCATTCCAACCTGGATGACAGAGCAAGACGCCGTCTCTAAAAAACAATAAATGAAAAATTTAAACAGTAGAAGTTACCAGAGCCTGAGGGTAGAGGGGACGTAAACTTTTTGTTTAATGGCTACAGAATTTCTGTCTGAGATGATAAAAAAAAGTTCTGAAAATAGTGGTAAAAGCTGCCCAACATTCTCAATCTAAATAATGCCATGGACTTGTACACTTAATGATTAAAATAGTCAGTTTTGGCCGGGTGCGGTGGCTCACCTGTAACGCCAGCACTTTTGGGGGGCTGAGGTGGGTGGATCACAAGGTCAGGAGATAGAGACCAGCCTGGCCAACATGGTGAAACCCTGTCTCTACTAAAACTACACAAATTATGTAGGCCGAGGCTGGCAGATCACCTGAGGTCAGGAGTTCAAGACCAGCTCGACTAACGGAGAAATCCCGTCTCTACTAAAAATACAAAATTAGCCGGGCGTGGTGGTGCATGCCAGTAATCCCAGCTACTCCAGAGGCTGAGGCAGGAGAATCACTTGAACTCAGGAGGCGGAGGTTGTGGTGAGCCGAGATCATGCCATTGCACTCCAGCCTGGGGCAACAAGAGTGAAACTCCATCTCAAAAAAAAAAAAAAAAAAAAAAAAAAAAAAACTGGGCACGGTGGCTCAAACCTGTAATCCCAGCACTTTGGGAGTCCGAGGTGGGCGGATCACAAGGTCAGGAGATCGAGACCATCCTGGCCAACATGGTGAAACCCCGTCTCTACTAAAAATATACAATATTATGCAGATGTATGTGGTGGCACGAGCCTGTAATCCCAGCTACTTGGCAGGCTGTGGTGGTGTACACCTGTAATCCCAGCTACTAGAGAGGCTGAGGCAGGAGAATCGCTTGAACCCGGGAGGCAGAGGTTGCAGTGAGTGGAGATCATGCTGCTGCACTCCAGCGTGGGCAACAGAGCAGGATTCCATCTAAAAAAAAAAAAGTAAGTTTTGGTTGGGCATGGTGGCTCATGCCTTTAATTCCAGCACTTTGGGAAGCCAAGGCAGGCAGATCACCTGAGGTCAGGAGTTCGAGACTAGCCTGGCCAACATGGTGAAACCCCGTCTCTGCTAAAATTACAAAAATTAAACGGGCGTGGTGGCAGGCGCCTGTAATCCCAGCTACTCCGGAGGCTGAGGCAGGAGAATCACTTGAACCTGGGAGGTGGAGGTTGCAGTGAGCTGAGATTGTACCATTGCACTCCAGCTTGGGTGACAAAGTAAAAAAGAAAGAAAATAAAAGTTTTGAAATGAAGGGAGAAAATCTTCGTGATTTTGTCTCAGGAAAGAATTATAGTAGCATGATGGGTAAGAGAAAAACAAGTTGGATTTGATGAAAAATAAGAACTTTTGCACCTTAGAACACACCATTAAGACAAAGAAACAGCTGGGCGCAGTGGCTCATGACTGTGATCCCAGCACTTTGAGAGACCGAGGTGGGCGGATCGCTTGAGCCTGGGAGTTTGAGAACAGCCTGGGCAACATAATGAAACTCTATCTTTACATTAAAAAACAACAACAGGCCGGGCGCGGTGGCTCAAGCCTGTAATCCCAGCACTTTGGGAGGCCGAGACGGGCGGATCATGAGGTCAGGAGATCGAGACCATCCTGGCTAACACGGTGAAGCCCCGTCTCTACTAAAAAAAAATACAAAAAACTAGCCGGGCGAGGTGGCGGGCGCCTGTAGTCCCAGCTACTCGGGAGGCTGAGGCAGGAGAATGGCGTGAACCTGGGAGGCGGAGCTTGCAGTGAGCTGAGATCCGGCCACTGCACTCCAGCCTGGGCGACAGAGCGAGACTCTGTCTCAAAAAACAAAACAAAACAAAACAAAACAAAAACCAACAACAACAACAACAAAAAGGCCTGGTGCCCGGCGGCTCACCCCTGTAATCCCAGCATTTTTGGGAGCAAAGGAGGCCAGATCATGAGGTCAGCAGATCGAGACCATCCTGGCTAACACAGAGAAACCCGTCCCATCTCTACTAAAAATACAAAAAAATTAGCTGGGCGTGGTGGTGGGTGCCTGTAGTCCCAGCTATTCGGGAGACTGAGGCAGGAGAGTGGCTTAAACCCGGGAGGTGGAGCTTGCAGTGAGCTGAGATCCCACCACTGCACTCCAGCCTGGGCCACAGAGCAAGACTCCTTCTCAAAAAAAAAAAAAAAAAGCTGGAAATGGTGATGCACACCTATGGCCCTGGTTCCTTGGAAAGCTGGAATGGGAAGATTGTTTGAGCCCAGGAGTTCAAGGCTTCAGTGAGCCATGACCACACTACTGCACTCCAGCCTGTGTTACACAGTGAGACCCTATCTCCAAAAAAGTGAGACCCTGTCTCTAAAATAAACAGTAAGTAAATAAAATAGGCCGGGTGCAGTGGCTCACATCTGTAATCCTAACACTTTGGGAGGTCAAGGTGGGGGGATTGCTTGAGCCCAGGAGTTTCAGACTACCCTGGGCAATATAGTGAGACCCCATGTCTACAGAAAAATTTAAAAATGACCCACGCATGGGCTGTGTGCAGTGGCTCACGCCTGTAATCCCAGCACTTTGTGATCTGAGGTGGGAGGATCACGGGGTCAGGAGATCGAGACCACACTGGCCAACGTGGTGAAACCCTGTCTCTACTAAACATACAAAAATTAGCTGGGCATGGTGTTGGGCGCCTGTAATCCCAGCTACTCAGGAGGCTGAGACAGGAGAATTGCTTGAACCACGGAGTTGGAAGTTGCAGTGAGCCGAGATTGTGCCACTGTACTCCAGCCTGGCCACAGAGCAAGACTCCATCTAAAAAAAAAAAAAAATTACCCAGGCATGGTGGTGTGTGCCTGTCGTCCCAGCTAATTGGGAGGCTGAGGTGAGAGGACTGCATGAGCCCAGGAGATTAAGGTGGCAGAGAGCCCTGATCATGCCACTGCACACCAGCTCGGGTAACCCTGTCTCAAAGAATAATAAAACACTAGGAAATGACAAGCCATAGGCTTGGAGAAATTTTTTATTTTTATTTTTTCTTTTGAGACGGAGTCTCGCTCTGTCGCCCAGGCTGGAGCGTAGTGGCCGGATCTCAGCTCACTGCAAGCTCCGCCTCCCGGGTTTACGCCATTCTCCTGCCTCAGCCTCCCGAGTAGCTGGGACTACAGGCGCCCACCACCTCGCCCAGCTAGCTTTTTGTATTTTTTTTTAGTAGAGACGGGGTTTCACCGTGTTAGCCAGGATGGTCTCGATCTCCTGACCTTGTGATCCGCCCGTCTCGGCCTCCCAAAGTGCTGGGATTACAGGCTTGAGCCACCGCGCCCGGCCGGCGAAAATATTTTAAAATCACACATCTGATAAACGACTTGTATCTGGAATACAAAAAGAACACTCAAATCTCAATAATTAAAATGCAAAGAAATGAGCAAATGATTTTAGTAGACTCTTCCTCAAAGAAGATATGTGGTGTGGATAGTAAGAACATGAAAAAACAGCACAATTATTAGTAGCGAAATGCAAATTAAAATCACAATAAGGGCCAGGTGCAGTGGCTCACACATGTAATCCCAGCACTTTGGGAGGCCAAGGCAGGTGGATCACCTGAGGTCGGGAGTTCAAGACCAGCCTGACCAACATGGAGAAACCCTGTCACTACTAAAAATACAAACAATTAGCCGGGCGTGGTGGCGCATCCCTGTAATTCCAGCTACTCGGGAGGCTTAGGTAGGAGAATTGCTTGAACTCGGGAGGTGGAGGTTGCGGTTAGCTGAGATCACACCATTGCACTCCAGCCTGGGCAACAAGAGCGGAACTCCGTCTAAAAAAAATAAAAAATAAAATAAAAAATAAAAAATAAAAAATAAAAAAAAATCACAATAAGATATTACCACACATTTTAACCCATTGGAATATCTAAAATTAACAATACTCACCACATCGGCCATTGACAGAGATGCAGAGTAGCTGAAACTCACATGTAGTGTTGATTGGGAATGTAAAGTGATACAATCACTTTTGAAACAATTTGTTGGTTCCTTAAAAGTTAAGCATATTGGCTGGGGTGTGATGGCTCACAGCTCATGCCTGTAATGCCAGCACTTGGGGAGGCCGAGGCAGGCTGATCATGAGGTCAGGAGATGGAGACCATCCTGGCCAACATGGTGAAAACCCATCTCTACTAAAAATACAAAAATTAACTGAACATCGTGGCACATGCCTGTAGTCCCAGCTACTTGGGAAGCTGAGGCAGGAGAATCACTTGAACCCAGGAGGCAGAGGTTGCAATGAGCCAAGATTTCACCACCACACTCCAGCCTGGTGACAGAGCGAGACTGTCTCGGGGAAAAAAAAAAAAAAAACAACTCACGCCTGTAATTCCAGCACTTTGGGAGGCCAAGGTGGGTGGATCATGAGGTCAGGAGTTCAAGACCAGCCTGGCCAAGATGGTGAAACCCCATCTGTACTAAAAATACCAAAAAATTAGCCCGACATGGTGGCAGGCACCTGTAATCCCAGCTACTCAGGAGGCTAAGGCAAGAAAATCCCTTGAACCGGGGTGGCAGAGGTTGCAGTGAGCTGAGATTGTGCTGGAGTGCAGTGGCACAATCTCGGCTCACTGCAACCTTCATATCCCAGGCTCAAGGGATTCTCCTGCCTCAGCCTCCCTAGTAGCTCGGATTACAGGCATGTGCCACCACGCCCAGGTAATTTTTGTATTTTTAGTAGAGATGGGGTTTCACCATATTGGCCAGGCTGGTCTTAAACTCCTGACCTCAGGTGATCCGCCCACGTTGGCCTCCCTAAGTGCTGGATTACAGGTGTGAGCCACCATGCCCAGGCTCAAGCTGTACTTTTGTATCCATTAACCAACCTTTGGCTATCTCCCTCTTCCCACTACTCTTCCCTACCTCTAGAAACCACTATTGTAAGCCAGGCACAGTGGCTCACGCCTGTAACCCCAGCACTTTGGGAGGCCTAGGCAGGTGGATCACAAGGTCAAGAGTTCGAGATCAGCCTGGCCAACATGGTGAAACCCTGTCTGTACTAAAAACTTAGCCAGACATGGTGGTGCGCCTGTAATCTCAGCTATTCGGGAGGCTGAGGTGGGAGAATTGCTTGGACCTGGGAGGCAGAGGCTGCGGTGAGCCGAGAGATCACGCCCCTGCACTCCATCCTGGGCAACAGAGTGAGACTCCACCTCAAAAACAAAAACAAAAACAAAAATTACCCAGGTGTGGTGGTGAGCGCCTGAAGTCCCAGCTACTTGGGAGGCTGAGGCAGGAGAATCACTTGAAAGAAAGAAAGAAAGAGAGAGAGAGAGAGAGAGAGAGAGAAAGAATCATTATTCTACTCTCTTCTATGAGATCTTTATTTATTTATTTATTTATTTTGCTTTATTTCTCTTTTGAGATGGAGTTTTGCTCTTGTCACCCAGATTGGAGTGCAGTCGGATGATCTCGGCTCACTGCAACCTGCACCTCCTGGGCTCAAGCCATTCTCCTGCTTCAGCCTCCCGAGTAGCTGGGATTCTAGGTGCCTGCCATCACGCCTGGCTAATTATTGTAGCTTTAGTAGAGACAGGGTTTCACCATGTTGGCCAGGCTGGTCTTGAACTCCTGACCTCAAGTTCAAGTCCTGACCTGCCTCGCCCTCCCAAAGTGCTTGGATTACAGGTGTGAGCCACCGTGCCCGGCCAAGATCAACTTTTTTAGCTTGCACACATGAGTGATAAAGTGGTATTGATCTTTCCGTGCCTGGCTTATTTCACATCACATAATGTCCTCCAAGCTCATCTATGTTGCAGCAAATGACAGAAATTTGGGGTTTTTAATGGCTAAATAGTATTCCAAAAAATTGTGCTCCCTGTGTCTGTAACATTTTATCAGTTCATCTGCTGATGTGCACTTAGGCTGAATCCTTATCTTGGCTATTGTGAATGGTGTTGCAATAAACATGGCAGTGCAAGTATCTCTTTAACATCCTAATTTCCTTTTCTTTTGATTTTTGAATCACACTAACCCAGTAGTGGGATTACTGGATCATATTACTAAATCAAAAATAGTCCTATTTTAGTTTTTTTGATTTATCTCCATACTGTTTTCCATAATGGTTGTACTAATATATAGTACCAACAATGTATACTCATTCAGCCAATAATGTATAATAATTCCCCTTTGTCCCTTCACATCCTTGCCACCATGCTGTTTTTTGACTTTTTTTTTTTTTTTTAAAAGACATTCTTTCACTATCACCCAGGCTGGAGTGTAGGGGTGCAGTCAGCTTACTGCAGCTTAGAACTCCTGGGCTTGTGGGGCGTGGTGGCTCACACCTGTAATCCCAGCACTTTGGGAGGCTGAGGTGGGTGGATCACGAGGTTAGGAGTTCCAGACCATCCTGGCTAACAAGGTGAAACCCCGTCTCTACTAAAAGTACAAAAAAATTAGCCAGGCGTGGTGGCAGGTGCCTGTAGTCCCAGCTACTCGGGAGGCTGAGGCAGGAGAATGGCGTAAACCCGTGAGGCGGAGCTTGCAGTGAGCCAAGATCGCGCCACTGCACTGGAGCCTGGGCAACAGTGGGAAAATGCGAGACTCCATCTAAAAAACAAACAAACAAACAAACAAAAGCTCCTGGGCTCAAATGATCCTTCTACCTCAGCTTCCTGAGTAGCTTGGACTACAGGCAAGCACCATCCCACCCACCTATTTTTTTTTTTCTTTTTTGAGACGGTCTTACACTATTGCCTGGGCTGGAGTGCAATGGCATAATCTCGGTTCACTGCAACCTCCGCCTTGCGGGTGCAGGCAATTCTCCTGCCTCAGCCTCCCAAGTAACTGGGGTTACAGGCGCGGTGCCTGCCACCATACCTGGCTTATTTTTTGTATTTTTTAGTAGAGACGGGGTTTCACTACGTTGGCCAGGCTGGTCTTCAACTCCTGACCCTGTGATCCACCCACCTCAGCCTCCCAAAGTGCTGGGATTATAGGCGTGAGCTACCGCACCCGGCCCCACCTAATTTTTTTTCATAGAGACTGGGTCTCACTATGTTGCCCATGCTGGTCTTGAACTCCTGGGCTCAAGAGATCCACCCATGTCGGCCTCCCAAAGTGTTGGGATTACTGGCATAAGCCACCATGCCTGGCCTATTTTTTGACCTTTTGATAATAGTGGTTCTAAGTGGCATGAGATGATATCTCATTCTGGTTTTAGTTTGCATTTCTCTGATGATTGGTGGTGGTGAGCATTTTCTGTGTGTCTGCCTTCTTCTGCAAGATGTCTGTTCGACTCATTTGCCCGTTTAAAAATTGGATGATTTTTCTCTGCTGAGTTGTTTGCATTCTCTGTGTATTCTGGATATTAATCCCTTGTCACACAAATATTTTACAAATATTTTCTTCCACTCTGCAGATTGTCTTTTCACTCTGTTGGTTGTTTTGTTTGCCGTGCAAAACTTTTTAAGTCCCATTTGTCTATTTTCGCTGCTTTTGTTGCTCATGTTTTTCACTTCTTCTTCATGAAATCATTGTCCACAGAAATGTCCTAAAGCATTTCTTCACTGTTTTCTTATAGAAGTTTCATAGTTTCAGGTCCTAACTCATTTTGGATTGACTTTTGTATATGTTAAGAGATAGATACCAGGCCGGGCGCGGTGGCTCACGCCTGTAATCCCAGCACTTTGGGAGGCCGAGATGGGCGGATCACGAGGTCAGGAGATCGAGACCATCCTGGCTAACCCGGTGAAACCCTGTCTGTACTAAAAAATACAAAAAAACTAGCTGGGCGTGGTGGCGGGCGCCTGTAGTCTCAGCCACTCGGGAGGCTGAGGCAGGAAAATGGCGTAAACCCGGGAGGCAGAGCTTGCAGTGAGCTGAGATCCGGCCACTGCCCTCAAGCCTGGGCGACAGAGCGAGACTCCGTCTCAAAAAAAAAAAAAAAAAAAAAAAAGAGATAGATACCAGCTTGACCAACATGGTGAAACCCTGTCTCTACTAAAAATACAAGACATTAGTCAGGCGTGGTGGTGGGCACCTGTAATCCCAGCTACTCAGGAGGCCGAGGCAGGAGAATTGCTTGAAACCAGGAGGTGAAGGTAGCAGTGAGCTGAGATCATGCCATTGCACTCCAGCCTGGGCTACAAGACCAAAACTCCATCTCAAAAAAAAAAAAGATAGTCATCTGGTTTCATTTTCATGCATATAAATATCCAATTTTCTCAGGACTATTTATAGATCACTTTTTGTTGTTGTTGTTTGTTTTTTGTTTTTTGTTTTTTTTTGAGACAGAGTCTTGCTCTGTTGCCCAGGCTGGAGTGCAGTGAGGCGATCTCAGCTCACTGCAAGCTCCGCCTCCTGGGTTCCCGCCATTCTCCTGCCTCAGCCTCCTGAGTAGCTGGGACTACAGGTCCCCGCCACCTCGCCCGGCTAGTTTTTTGTATTTTTTAGTAGAGACAGGGTTTCACTGTGTTAGCCAGGATGGTCTCGATCTCCTGACCTCGTGATCCGCCTGTCTCGGCCTCCCAAAGTGCTGGGATTACAGGCTTGAGCCACCGCGCCAGGCCTATAGATCACTTTTGGTAGTATGGTCATTTTCACAATATTAATTCATCCAATCCATGAACATGGATTTTTTTTTTTGAGATAGAGTTTTGCTCTTGTTGCCCAGGCTGGAGTACAGTGGCACAATCTCGGCTGACTGCAAGCTCCAACTCCCAGGTTCATGCCATTCTCCCGCCTCAACCTCCCAAGTAGCTGGGACTACAGGCACCCACCACCACACCGGGCTAAATTTGTTTTTGTATTTTTAGTAGAGATGGGGTTTCACGGTGTTAGCCAGGATGGTCTCCATCTCCTGACCTCGTGATCTGCCCGCCTCGCCCTCCCAAAGTGCTGGGATTACAGGTGTGAGCCATTACGCCCAGCCTTTTTTTCTTTGTATTTTTTAGTCGAGACAGGGTTTCACCATGTTGGCCAGGCTGGTCTCCAACTCCTGACCTCAAGTGATCTGCCCACCTTGGCCACCCAAAGTGCTGGGATTATAGACGTCAGCCACCGTGCACAGCCTATTTGCTTTTTAATGTTTTTATTTATTTTTGAGACAGGGTCTTGTTTTGTCACCTAGGCTGGACTGTATTGGAATGATGATCGCTTGATCTCCCAGGCTCAATCCTCCCAGCTCAGCCTCCCAAGTAGCTGCGACTACAGGTGCTTGCCACCATTCCTGGCTAATTTTGTAAAATTTTTGGCCGGGCGCGGTGGCTCAAGCCTGTAATCCCAGCACTTTGGGAGGCCGAGACGGGCGGATCACGAGGTCAGGAGTTCGAGACCATCCTGGCTAACACGGTGAAACCCCGTCTCTACTAAAAAATACAAAAAACTAGCCGGGCGAGGTGGCGGGCACCTGTGGTCCCGGCTACTCGGGAAGCTGAGGCAGGAGAATGGCGTAAAAACCCGGGAGGCGGAGCTTGCAGTGAGCTGAGATCCGGCCACTGCACTCCAGCCTGGGCGATACAGCGAGACTCCGTCTCAAAAAAAAAAAAAAAAAAAAAAAATTTTGTAAAATTTTTTTATAGAGACAGGGTCTTGCTATGTTGCCAGGGCTGGTCTTGGACTCCTGGGCTCAAATGATCCTCCTGCCTTGGCCTCCCATAGTGCTGGGATTACAGGTGAGAGCCACCCCACCAGGCAGAATCTTTTGAACCTTAAATCTTGTCTTAAAGTCTTTTTTTTTTTTTTTTTTTGAGACAGGGACCTACTCTGTCACCCAGGCTGGAGACCAGTGGCATAATCATGGTTCATTGCGGCCTTGGGCTCAAGTCATTCTCCCGCCTCAGTCCCCCAAGTAGCTGGCCACTTATAGACGTGCACCACCACACTCTGATATATTTTTTTACTTTTATTTATTTATTTATTTGAGACGGAGTTTCACTCTTGTTGACCAGGCCAGAGGGCAATGGTGCAATCTCGGCTCACAGCCATCTCCACCTCCCGGGTTCAAGTGATTCTCCTGCCTCAGCCTCCAGAGTAGTTGGGATTACAGGCACGTGCCACTTTGCACGGTTAATTTTTTGTATTTTTAGTAGAGACAGGGTTTCTCCGTGTTGGTCAAGCTGGTCTCAAACTCCTGACCTCAGGTGATTTGCCCGCCTCGGCCTCCCAAAGTGCTGGGATTACAGGCGTGAGCCACTGCGCCAGGCCTATTTTTTACTTTTTATAGAGACAGGGCTG
Organism: Chlorocebus sabaeus; assembly: GCF_047675955.1. Lineage (NCBI taxonomy): Eukaryota > Metazoa > Chordata > Mammalia > Primates > Cercopithecidae > Chlorocebus > Chlorocebus sabaeus. The sequence goes on along the minus strand of NC_132930.1, from coordinate 47,227,112 downwards.
CCTCATGTTGCCCAGGCTTTACAGTTTTTTGTTTTGTTTCTGAGACAGGGTTTCACTTTGTCTCCCTGGCTGAAGTACAGTGGTGCAAGCATAGCTCACTGTAACCTCAAACTTCTGGATTCAAAGGATCCTCTTGCTACAGTCTGGTGAGCAGCTAGGACTATAGGCACACACCATCATGTGCCACTCATTCAACTTTTTTTTTTTTTTTTTTTTTTTTTTTTAAATAGACAGGGTCTCACTAAGTTACCCAGGCTGGTCTTAAATCCTGGCCTCATGTATACCTTCTTGGCATCCCCAAGTGCTGGGATTATAGGCATGAGCCACCATGCCTGGCCTAGTATTTCTTTTTTTTTTTTCGAGGCAAGGTCTCGCTCTGTTGCTCAGGCTGGAGTGCAGTGGTGCAATCTCAGCTCACTGCAAGCTCTGCCTCCCGGGTTCACGCCATTCCCCTGCCTCAGCCTCCGGAGTTGCTGGGACTACAGGCACCCACTACCAGGACCGGCTAATTTTTTGTATTTTTAGTAGAGACGGGGTTTCACCATGTTAGCCAGGATGGTCTCGATCTCCTGACCTCGTGATCTGCCTGCCTCAGCCTCCCAAAGTGCTGGGATTACAGGCATGAGTCACTGCGCCCGATCACCTGGCCTAGCATTTCTTTTGTATGTTTTTCATCCTTTTACTTTCTTTGTTTTTGTTTTTGTTTTTTTTTTTTGAGACGGAGTCTCGCTCTGTCGCCTAGGCTGGAGTGCGGTGGCGCAATCTCCACTCACTGCAAGCTCCGCCTTCCGGGTTCATGCCATTCTCCTGCCTCAGCCTCCGGTGTGGCTGGGACTACAGGCGCCCGCCACTGCGCCCGGCTAATTTTTGTATTTTTAGTAGAGACGGGGTTTCACCGTGTTAGTCAGGATGGTCTCGATCTCCTGACCTCGTGATCCACCCATCTCGGCCTCCCAAAGTGCTGGGATTACAGGCGTGAGCCACCGCGCCCGGCCCGTCCTTTTACTTTCACAAATTTTCTATGTCTATGTCCTTATATTTATGTCTTTTTTTTTTTTTTGAGACAGAGTCTCACTTGCTTGCCTAGGCTGGGGTGTAATAGCACGATCACAGCTCACTACAACCTCCACCTCCTGGGTTTAAGCAATTCTCCTGCCTCACCCTTCTCAGTAGCTGGGATTACAGGCTTGTGCCACCACACCTGGCTAATTTTTGTATTTTTAGTAGAGACGGGGTTTCACCCTGTTGGCCAGGCTAGTCTTGAACTCCTGACCTTAAGTGATCCACCCGCCTCAGCCTCCCAAGGTGCTAGGATTACAGGCATGAGCCACTGCGCCTGGCTTGAGCCACAGCACCCGGTCGAGTTTTCTTTTAAAAATTCTTTTGAGGCCGGGCGCGGTGGCTCACGCCTGTAATCCCAACACTTTGGGAGGCCGAGGTGGGCGGATCACAAGGTCAAGAGGTCGAGACCATCCTGGCTAACACGGTGAAACCCCGTCTCTACTAAAAATTACAAAAAATTAGCCGGGCGTGATGGCGGGCACCTGTAGTCCCAGCTACCAGGAGGCTGAGGCAGGAGAATGGCAGGAACCCGGGAGGCGGAGGTTGCAGTGAGCGGAGATCGTGCCACTGCACTCCAGCCTGGGCGACAGAGCCAGACTCTGTCTCAAAAAAAAAAATTATTTTGAACAATCATTCTTTTTTTTTTCTTATCCTTTTTATTTCCCAGACATAAGGAAACAATTTCTTATGCTTTGTATTGGAGTATTACTCATTTATAGTTTGTGTAATCTATTTAGACTCATGTCTACCATTTGTTACCTCTTTGACACACGTTTTGTGTTTTTTTCTTCCCTTCTTTCTTGCTAGATCATTCAATATTCTTCATTTTTCCTTTTGTTCTCTTCTCTCAAATGTATTTAGTTTTTTTGTTTGTTTGTTTTGAGAAAGATTCTTGCTCTGTCGCCCAGGCTGGAGTGCAGTGGCGCCATCTCGACTCACTGCAACCTCTGCCTCCCGAGTTCAAGTGATTCTCCTGTCTCAGCCTCCTGAATAGCTGGGGTTACACGCACACGCCACCATGCCTAATTTTTTTGATTTTAGTAGAGATGGGGTTTCACTGTATTACCCAGTCTGGTCTCCAACTCCTAAGCTCAGGCAATCCACCCACCTTGGTCTCCCAAAGTGCTAGGATTACAGGTGTGAGCCACTGTCCCCGGTCATATTTAGTTTTTAAATTTTTTTTTTTTTTTTTGGTAGAGTCTTGCACTGTTGCCTGGGCTGGAGTGCAGTGGCGCACAATCTCAGCTCACTGCAACCTCTGCCTCCCGGCTTCAAGCGATTCTCCTGTCTCAGCCTCCTGAGTAGCTGGGATTACAGGCGCCCGCCACCACGCCCAGCTAATTTTTTGTATTTTTAGTAGAGACAGGGTTTCACCATGTTGGCCAGGATGGTCTTGAACTCCTGACCTGGTGATTCGCCTACCTCGGCCTCCCAAAGTGCTGGGATTACAGGCATGAGCCACTACGCCCGACCTATCATTATTTTTATTCTTTTCTTCCTTTCGTTTTGTTTTGTGTTTTTGAGACGGAGTCTTGCCCTGTGGCCCAGGCTGGAGTGCAATCTCGGCTCACTGCAAGTTCCGCCTCCCAGGTTCATGCCATTCTCCTGTCTCAGCCTCCCCAGTAGCTGGGACTACAGGTGCCCGCCACCACGCCCGGCTCATTTTTTGTCTTTTTAGTAGAGACGGGGTTTCACCGTGTTAGCCAGGAGGGTCTCAGTCTCCTGACCTCGTGATCTGCTTGCCTCTGCCTCCCAAAGTGTTGGGATTACAGGTGTGAGCCACCGCACCCGGCCTCTTTTTTTTTTTGAGACGGAGGTTTGCTCTTGTTGCCCAAGCTGGAGTGCAATGGCACTATTTCGGCTTACTGCAACCCTCGCCTCCCGGGTTCAAGCTATTCTCCTGCCTCAGCCTCCCGAGTAGCTGGGATTACCAGTGTGTGCCACCATGCCCAGCTAATTTTTGTATTTGTAGTAGAGATGGGGTTTCGATTTGCTGGCCAGGCTAGTCTTGAACTCCTGACCTCAGGTGATCCGCCCGCGTTGGCCTCCCAAACTGCTGGGATTACAGGCATGAGCCAAGGCACCCAGGCCTAATGGTCATTATTGTCATTCATTGATTCAGCAAACAGTGGGGTGCTGGGTGCTCAGCCCCTTGCTTTGCAGTAGCTTGGGTGTCAGAGGTGTGTGAGGCAGGCATTCCCAGGTTCTCTCCTGCCCAACAAAACCTTTTGTCTTTGGGTATACTGGTGACACTATGAATCCCAATGCTGTGCAATGTGCTATGACAAAGGAAAGGACAGGGGTTGAGGCAAGGGGCAGGTGTGAAGGCAGGCACAGTCTATGACACTGAAGAAGAGGAGGCCAGAATCGCATTCCTACCCGCTCTCTCAAACTCCATGTTCAGTGGCAGGATCATTCAAGACCCTCTGATGGGGCGGGGGGCCTTTTTTCTGCTAAGATGGTATCTGAGTGGCTTTTAAGGGTAGCTTTCTTGTGATCACATGAGATTTCTGCTTGTGTCATGAAGAATGGGTCAGAGATTCAGGAGGCTGTGGCTGAAGCTGGGGCGGGTTGCGGGGACCCAGCACGAACAGTAGGGCTCGGTAAATGCTGCAAGTGGAGCCTGGCAGGCCGCACATCCCAATGCCAAGTCCGCCGCCTCTCGGCCTGACACCACCCCTGAAACTGAAAAGGGGAAATCATGTCCTTTGTGCCTCTGTGTCTGTGGTAAGCGGGGCCCTCCAGGGGGCGGGGCCGCCGGCAGGGTCCCCCGTGGCCCGGGTCTCAGGGCAGAGCTGTGCCTGGGGCTCGCAGATGTCTGCAAGGCCGCGGAGGGAGGACGGTCCAGACACAGGCCCTAATTTCTGACCCGAACTTCTGCGAGGGTCTGACCCGGCTAGTCGTCCCTGAGGTGCGTGAGTGCGAGGGTGTGGAAGGCGGCCGGATCGTCCTGGGGCTCCGCGGGGTAGCAAGGCACCGGGACCTCTGGAGCGGGCTTAATGCGGTAGCAGGGAGAGGGCGGGCTCGGGAAGAGCACCCTTTAGGCGAGGGGTTCTCGGGAACCGACCAGCGTGTTCCAGGCCCGGGCCCGGTCCAAGCTCCGCCAGCTCCGCCGGCTCCGCCGCTGCCTCCGCACCCAGGCGGACCCCGTTGCGCCGCGCCCCGCCCGGCCTTCCAACGCCGCCCGAACCCCCGCCCAGCCCACGAGGCAGGGATTCTGTGGTCCTCATTGAGTCATCTGGACCCGAACTAGACTAGCCCAAGGTCACCGGGCGTTCCTGGCGAGGCCAGGGCCGCGCCGCGCCGCGCCGCCCCTGGTGCATCCCGGGAGCCGCGCCGGTCTGCGGCACCTGGGCGGCGGACAGGGGCGCGGGCGGGGCGGGCGGGCAGCGGGCGCCGGTCAGAGAGGCGGAACTCCCCGCCGCCAGCCCTGTAGTTCGCCTCGCGGGCGGCGGAGCGGCCTCCTGCCGGCCCAGCCCTACGTCCGACCACAACGCCCAGAAAGCCGCGCGGCGCGGGCGGGACCTGCGGCGACTAGCGCGGCGGTGACATCACCGCCGCATCCAGCTCCCTGGCCCCAGCTCCTCCCAGGGTCCGGGCCCTCGGCCTCGCACAGCCTGACGGGAATCGTGGTCCGCCCCCGGGCGCCGCCAGCGGCGGCACCGGTAGCACGGACTTCAATTCCCGGCGTGCCCTGCGCGCCGAGGCACGTTAACGGCAGGAGGGGGAGGGCAAGCAAAGGGAAAAGCGGCGCCTGGGGGGCGGAGTAAGGCGGGGTGGGGGGGCCCACACCCCTCCCCCTCCCCGCTGCTCCTTCCCCCTCCCCCGACGTAAACTGGGATCCCTTTCCCCTTGTGTCCGCCATATTGGACTCTAACTCTGGTCAGCCGCGGCGCCGGGACTGTGGACTCGCGGTTCCTCCCGCCCAGCGGCCTGCCCCGCAGCTCCCGCCCGCCCCAGCCCTCCCCGCCCCGGACGCGACCCCGCGCAGCGCCCCCCGGCTGGCGGGAGCGCCCGCCGCCGCCGCCGCCTCAGCCTCCCCGCCTTCCCCGCCCTCCGCCGCCGCCCGCGGCCCCCGCGCCCGCTCTGCGCCCCTCTCCCCGCCCGCCATGAGCCCAGCCGACGCCAAGCGCGGGGCCAAGCGCCGGAAGAACAAGCGGGGCGGCGGCGGCGGCTCGGGCGGGGGTAACGGTGGCGCGAGCAGCGGCAAGGCCGGTCCGGCGGCGGCGCTGCGCGGCTCCCAGGCCGCGGGCCTGGCGGCCCCGGGCAGCGCGGCAGGCCTGGTGGGCGGCGCGGCGGCGGCCAACGGGCCCCTCGGCGCGGGCGCGAGCGCGAGCGCGGGCGGCGCCGCCCCCGGAGGCTACTTCGAGGTAAGCGGCGGCAGCGGGCGGGGGTCGATGGCGGTACGCGGTCGCAGTCCCCCCGCGCCTTGGCGGAGCTCGGCCTCCCACTGTCGGCCCGAGCGCCCCGGGCCTGGGAGCGGGATGCTGCGGGCGGGCGGATAACGGGTCCTGCGGCGCCGCGCTTGCCGGGGTCCCGGGGCAGGGCGGCAGGTGGGCCGTGCTCGGCGTGACGCGGTCTCTGTCACTCTCTTGAGAGGAGAACCTGAGCAGAGGCGGCGGGAGGGCGACACCGGGGGCCGCCGCTCACGGCGACGGGCTGGTCCGCAGGCTGGAGCAGCCCCTGAACGGGCGGGGACGGCTCCCGGGTGCAGCTCCGCGCACGGCGCTTCGCCTTCCGCTGGACCCAGCGGGTGATGCCCGCGAGGCCCGGGCTTCTGTCGTGGAGCCTCGCCCGCTGCGGCAGCTCCAGAGCGACTGCGATTCCAGGGGTGAGCAAAGCTGCCCTTTCGCTCCCAGGGCTTTGAAATGTTTCTCTCTGTCCACCTTCCTAATGCCCTGCGCGTGATGATTGAGAAAGGCCTCCCGGAAGTTTTCCTTTGGTCCTCCTGTGTGGTGGTTTGAAATCTACCTGACAGCCGCCTGGAGCTGGCAGCCCTGGTCCCTCCTCCCCCGCTTTGTTAAGTTTTCAAGGGTGTTTAGTGGTCTGGTTACTCAGGTATGTATTTAGGGTTCGAACTTAAGGAATTTGAAAGGTGTTTTTTTCAGTTTTGTTTATGAAGACAGCTAGCACACGTTGCACCTACCAACTATGGATTCCTGCCACTTCTATTCAACCGTTGGTCACAACATTTTAGAGGGTACAGTATTTATAAGGGGGTATGCAATTGGCGCAGTCATTTCCAGTTATCCCATTGTTTCCTGAAAGAGAATAGATTTTTGTTTGAAAAGTTGCATTTTTATAACGTTATTTGAACTCCTAAATTATGTAGTTTTAAAGGCATTGCAATTAAAAACGAAATAAGCTTTGGGAGTATTTTTGTGCTAAATCATGACACAAATTGTTCTTTTTTTTTTTTTTTGAGACGGAGTCTCGCTCTGTCGCCCAGGCTGGAGTGCAATAATGGGACTATCTCAGCTCACTGTAACCTCCGCCTCCCGGGTTCAAGCGATTCTCCTGCCTCAGCCTCTCAGGTAGCCGGGACTACAGGCATGCGCTACCATGTCCTGCTAAGTTTTGTAGAGACAGGGTTTCACCATGTTGGCCAGGCTGGTCTCGAACTCTGGACTTCAGGTGATCCTCCCTCCTCGGCTTCCCAAAGTTCTGGGATTACAGGTGTGAGCCACCGCACCCGGCCGTTTTTATTATTATTATATTGTTGTATTAGGGTCTTGGGCCGTAGTCCTGGACTTCAGTCTCCCGAGATTGCCCTCATCCAGTATCCTGTGATCAAAACAGGCTGGAGATCAAAACAGGCTATAGTTCTTGAGATCAAAGATGAGGCGTGAGCGTTTGGATCATTGGGGTTTTTTTTTTTTTTTTTGAGACGGAGTCTCGCTGTATCGCCCAGGCTGGAGTGCAGTGGCCGGATCTCAGCTCACTGCAAGCTCCGCCTCCCGGGTTTTTACGCCATTCTCCTGCCTCAGCCTCCCGAGTAGCCGGGACTACAGGCGCCCGCCACCTCGCCCGGCTAGTTTTTTGTATTTTTTAGTAGAGACGGGGTTTCACCGTGTTAGCCAGGATGGTCTCGAACTCCTGACCTCGTGATCCGCCCGTCTCGGCCTCCCAAAGTGCTGGGATTACAGGCTTGAGCCACCGCGCCCGGCCGATCATTGGGGTTTTTAAGGGCAGTGTTTGCTGCTGTTGGGAAGGATAGGGTGGGGGGTTTGCCTGTGCATATCCTTACAAAAAATATTGATAATTTTTGCTGTAGCTGGATGTGAAATATATTCATTTCTGTTGATTCAGTAAAAACCAGTTGGTGGCACAATAAAATTCTTAGGTTTAGTCTTTCATACCATTTCAAGTTTTAATAATTCACATTTGCTTTGCAGTACTTAGGTAAAATATAACTTTATTATTTTTTTTATTTATTTATTTTTTCTGAGACAGAGTCTCACTCTGTTGCCTAGGCTGGAGTGCAGTGGTGCAATCTTGGCACACTGTAACCTCCGTTTCCTGGGTTCAAGCGATTCCCCTGCCTAAGCCTTCCAAGTAACTGGGTCTACAGGTGCCTGCCACCATGCCTGGCTAATTTTTTTTGTATTTTTAGTAGAGACAGGGATTCACTATGTTGGGCAGGCTGGCCTTGAAGTCCTGACCTTGCGATCCACCTGCTTTGGCCTTTCAAAGTGCTGGAATTACAGGTGTGAGCCACCATGCCCGGCCCTACCTTTATTATTTTTGTCACATTATTCAAAATCAGATAACTGTATGCATATTATTATTATTACTATTATTATCAAGATAGTATCTTGCTAAGTTGCCCAGGCTGGCCTTGAGCTTGTGGTGTCAAGTGATCCCTCTCATCTTAGTTTTACTAATGGATTAGGGTACAGACCCTTGCCACTGTGCCCACCTGAGTATTATTTTTGACAGGACTGTGATATTCTGTTAAACTGGTATGCATTAGGGTTTTGTTGTTGTTTTAAAAGAGACATGTTCTCTGTCTGTTGCATAGGCTAGAGTACAGTTGCGTGGTCATAGCTCACTGTAACCTCAAATTTCTGAACTAAGTAATCCTTCCAAGTAGCTAGGACTCTAGGTATGTGCCACCATGCCTGGCTAATTTTTTCTTTTAATATAGAGACAGGGTCTCACTATGTTACCCAGGCTGGGCTTGAACTCTTGACCTCAAACTATCCTCTCATCTCTGCCTCCCAAAGGGCTGGGATTACAGGCGTGAGCCACTGCACCTGGCCTATGGCTTTTGACCATAACCCACTCTTAAGAAATAAAATCTGTTAAGATCTAGGAAGCATACACATAAACACAAACAACAAAAATTTCACAAAATATTTTAGGGCCAGGCATGGTGGCTCATACCTGTAATTCCAGCACTTTGGGAGGCCAAGGTGGGTGGATCACCTGAGGTCAGGAGTTCCTCAGCCTGGCTGACAGATGGTGAAACCCCAGAGATGGTGAAACCCCGTCTCTACTAAAAATGCAAAAATTAGCCGGATGTGATGGTGTGCACTTGTAATCCCAGCTACTCGGGAGACTGAGGCAGGAGAATTGCTTGAATCTGGGAGACGGGGGTTGCAGTGAACTGAGATCTAGCCATTGCACTCCTGTCTGGGCAGTAAGAGTGAAACTCTGTCTCAGAAAAAAAAAAAAAAATCCCATCCTGGCTAACACGATGAGACCTCATCTCTACTAAAAATACAAACAACTAGCCAGGTGTGGTGGCGGGCGCCTGTAGTCCCAGCTACTCTGGAGGCTGAGGCAGGAGAATGGCATGAACCCGGGAGGCTGAGCTTGCAGTGAGCCGAGATGGTGCCACTGCACTCCAGCCTCGGTGACAGAGTGAGAGGTGACAGAGTGAGACTCGTCTCAAAAAAACAAACAAATGAACAAAAACAAAAACAAAAAAAACAGCCGGGTGGGGTGGCTCATGCCTGTAATCCCAGCACTTTGGGAGGCTGAGGCAGGTGGATCACCTGAGGTCAGGAGTTCCAGACCAGCCTGGCCAATGTGATGAAACCCCATCTCTACTAAAAATACAAAGATTAGCCGGGAATAGTGGTGGATGCCTGTCATCCCAGCTACCCTGGATGCTGAGGCAGGAGAATTGCTTGAACCTGGGAGGCAGAGGTTGCAGTGAGTCCAGATTGCGCCACTGCACTCTAGCCCAGGCGACAGTGCAAGACTCCGTCTCAAAAAAAAAAAAGAAAAGAAAAAAGGCCAGGCGCAGTGGCTCACACCTGTAATCCCAACACTTTGGGAAGCCGAAGCAGAAGGATCAGCTGAGGTCGGGAGTTTGAGACCAGCCTAACCGACATGGAGAAACCCCGTCTCTACTAAAAATACAAAATTAATTGGGCGTGGTGGCGCATGCCTATAATCCTAGCTACTCTGGAGGCTGAGGCAGGAGAATCGCTTGAACCTGGGAGGTGCAGATTGTCGTGAGCTGAGATTGTGGCATTGCACTCCAGCCTCGGCAACAAGGGCAAAACTCTGTCTCAAAAAAGCAAAACAAGGCCGGGCGCGGTGGCTCAAACCTGTAATCCCAGCACTTTGGGAGGCCGAGACGGGCGGATCACGAGGTCAGGAGATCGAGACCATCCTGGCTAACACGGTGAAACCCCGTCTCTACTAAAAAATACAAAAAACTAGCCGGGTGAGGTGGCGTGCGCCTGTAGTCCCAGCTACTTGGGAGGCTGAGGCAGGAGAATGGCATAAACCCGGGAGGGGGAGCTTGCAGTGAGCTGAGATCCGGCCACTGCACTCCAGCCCGGGCGACAGAGCGAGACTCCGTCTCAAAAAAAAAAAAAAAAAAAAAAAAAAAGCAAAACAAAAAACAAAATATTTTAATACTTTTCTGATCTTTTCTATTCCATGTAATCTCATTAATAAAATCTGTTTTATAGTTCACAGAATTAGTTGATTGTGTATTTTTTTGTTTCTGAGACGGAGTCTCACTCTGTCGCCAGCCTGGAGTGCGGTGACGCGATCTTGACGCACTGCAATCTCCACCTCCCGGGTTCAAGCGATTCTCCTGCCTCAGCCTCCTGAGTAGCTGGGATTACAGGCGCCGGCCACCACACCCAGCTAATTTTTGTATTTTTAGTAGAGACAGAGTTTCACCACGTTGGCCAGGATGGTCTCTATCTCTTGACCTTGTGATCCATCCACCTTGGCCTCCCAGAGTGCTGGTATTACGGGTGTGAGCTATTGCAGCTTCTTTATTATGTACTGTTGAGTTGTGTGCTGCATCTTGACAGTTGCTTTTACTGTATTTTAAGCTTTTAAAATATGCCCCCATCTTGGATGGTATTTTATTTTTTTACTTTTGAGACAGAGTCTTGCTCTGTTGCCCAGGCTGGAGTACAGTGGTGCCATCTTAGCTCACTGCCAACTTCTGCCTCCTGAGTTCAAGTGATTCTCCTGCTTCAGCCTCCCGAGTAGCTGGGACTACAGGAGTGCACCACCACACCTGGCTAATTTTTTTTTTTTTTTTTTGAGATGGAGTCTCACTCTGTCGCCCCAGCTGAAGTGCAGTGGGGTGATCTTAGCTCACTGCAACCTCTGCCTCCTGGGTTCAAGTGATTCTCCTGCCTCAGCCTCTTGAGTAGCTGGGATTACAGGCACGTGTCACCATGCATGACTGATTTTTGTATTTTTAATGGAGGCGGGGTTTCACCATGTTGGTCTAGAACTCCTGACCTTGTGATCTGCATGCCTTGGCCTCCCAAAGTGCTGGGATTACAGGCGTGAGCAACCACACCCGGCCATTTTTTATATTTTTAGTAGAGACGGGGTTTCACCATGTTGGCCAGGCTGGTCTCGAACTCCTGACCTCAAGTGATCTATCTACCTGCCTCGGCCTCCCAAAGTGCTGGAATTACAGGCATGAGCCACTGCACCTGGCCGATATTTTAAACTTTTAAAGCTGTCTTTAGTTTTTAAGTTTCTTTGTAAGTATTTTAGTAATTGTTCATTAAAGACAGTCTTCGTGGTAATTGGGGTAAAATATTCTTGACACAGATCACAGAAAGTCTTAATGTAATTCTGAAGCTTCTGAATTGTTTCCCCACAGACGGTGAGCTTTTTGGAATACCTTGTATGGTACAAAATGGCACCCAAAACAATGTCAGCAAGAAACAGTGAGTGGGTTCTGGTCCTATGCTTCCCAGGGAGGCTTTCTGAGTCCTGGCAAGCAACCTCTACACTCCGTAGTCACCAAGCCAGAAGGTGGATAAGAGAGAAGGCAGAGTGGAAGGAGTGTCCTGATTTTCAGGAGTGGTCGCAGTCCCACTGTCCTGTGTGCTGGACACAGCACTATGTGTTATACCCAGGACCACCTTCATCGAGGTGGCTGCTGAGCCAAGGAGGCTGTTGTTTCTGCATGTGGGTAGCTTCAACAAAGGAGGAGGACATGGGAGGAGCAGGAAAACACAACTTAGCTTATCAGGTCTTTGATCCAAATCAGAACTCTTATACACAAAACTTGGGGAACCACAAATTCGATAGACTCTGTTCCATGGGCAAGGTATCAACCTTGCACTACCTCAGTTTTCTTTTTTTTTTTTTGAGATGGAGTCTCGCTCTGTTGCCCGGGCTGGAGTGCAGTGATATGATCTTGCACTAGCAGCCTCCGCCTCCTAGGTTCAAGTGATTCTCCTGCCTCAGTCTCCCAGGTAGCTGGGGCTACTGGCGTGTGCCACCACACCTGGCTTATTTTTTGTATTTTTAGTAGAGATGGGGTTTCACCATGTTAGCCATGATGGTCTCGATCTCCTGACCTCGTGATGCACCCACCTCGGCCTCCCAAAGTGCTAGGATTACGGGCGTGAGCCACTGCACCTGACCACTACCTCAGGTTTCTAAATGATAGGGCACCATAGGCTTGGTGACTCATACTTATAATCCCAACATTTAGGGAGGCCAGGGTGGGAGGATCCCTTGAGTCCAGGAGTTCAGGATCAGCCTGGGTGACATGGAGAGACCCTCCCCGCCACCGCTCTACAGAATATTAAAATAAAAATTAGCTGCCATAGGGACTGAGTGCGGTGGCTCATGCCTGAAATCTCAGCACTTTGGGAGGCTGAGGTGGGCAGATCACTTGATGTCAGGAGTTTGAGACCAGCCTGGCCAAGATGGAGAAACCCCATCTCTGTCAAAAAATGCAAAAACTAGCCGGGTGTGGTGACGAGCACCTGTAATCTCAGCTACTTGGGAGGTTGAGACATGAGAATCACTTGAACCCAGGGGTCGGAGGTTGCAGTGAGCCGAGATTACACCATTGCACTCCAGCCTGCACAAAAGAACAAATCTTTGTCTCAAAAAAAAAAAAAAGTTAGCCACCATACAGTGTATCCTCTGCTTTGCTGCTATGATCATTGTGTAAACAATGCTGGTGTGATTATTATGGGTCTTTGGGGTACATCATTGTACATGAGGGTGCACTTAGAAGCCTTCCCTGTGTTGTAGAAATTGCTACCATGGTGAAATTAGGTTATCATTAACTCTAGTTCACATTTGCCTTAGTGACCTGAGGGAATGGGTTGAAGAAAAATGTAGAACTTCCTGTGTCTTAACTAAAATTAACAATTTTAACTTTAAAAAGTTTAAATGATTACCATACAGGCTTTAGAAATGGTACAGCTGCAGAGAGCATGTCTGTGATTCAGTGTTTTTTGTATGTGTACACCTGTGTAATGGATATATCAAGATAAAGAGTATAGTTCGGCACAGTGGCTCATAACCATAATCCCAGCACTCTGGAAGGCCCAGGTGGGAGGATCACTTGAGGCCAGGAGTTCAAGACCAGCTTGGGCTATGTAGTAAGACTCTGTCTTAACAAAAAACTTAATTCTAATTAGCCTGGCCAGGCGCTGTGGTTCACGCCTGTAATTCCAGCACTTTGGGAAGCCGAGGTGGAAGGATCATGAGGTCAGGAGTTCGAGCCCAGCCTGGCCAACGTGGTGAAACCCCATTCTCTACTAAAAATACAAAAACATTAGCTGAGTGTGGTGGCGGGCGCCTGTAATCCTAGCCTGACCAACATGGTGAAACTGCGTCTCCACTAAAAGTACAAAACTTAGCCGGGCGCAGTGGCATATGCCTGTAATCATAGCTACTCGGGAGGCTAAGGCAGGAGAATTGCTTGAACCCGGAAGGTGGAGCTTGCAGTGAGCCAAGATTGCACCACTGCACTCCAGCCTGGGTAACGGAGCTAGACTCTATCTCAAAAAACAAAAACAAAAAAATTTTTTTTTTTTTTGTAAAGATGGGAGTCCCACTGTGTTGCCCAAACTGATCTCAAACTCCTGGGCTCAAGCAATCCTCTCACCTTGGCCTCCCAAAGTTTTGGGATTACAGGTGTAAGCCACTGTCCCAGCCAAAATTGAATGTTTAAAATGTGCATTTGGAGTTTGAATTTTAACGACTGTAGATTCACATATCTACTACCGCAATCAGGATACAGAACAGTTTAATTGTTCACAAAAACTCCCTCATGTTATAGTTATACTCTCCCCAACTCCTAAAGTCTTGGCAGCCATTACTCTGTTACTTGGTATGATTTTATCTTTTGGATGAGTCCTATAAATGGACTCATACAGCGTGTAGTCTTTTCAGGAAGGTTTATTTCACTCAGCGTAATGACTTTGAGAGTCATCCAAGTTGTTGCATGTATCAGTAGCTTGTTCTTTTTTGCTGCTGTGTAGTATTCTGTTGTGTAAATGTACCACAGTTTGTCCATTTTTCCATTGGTGGACATTGGGGTTGTTTTCAGGTTTGGTGATTATAAGTAGAGTTGCTGTAAACATGTCTATAAAGGATTTTTGTATGAAAGTAAATTTCAGTTTTCTAGGTGAATACCAAGGAGTAGGAGCTGGTCATATGGGACCATTTTGTGAAACCGCCGCACTGTTATCCAGAGTGGATATACCATTTTGCCTACTCACAGCAATGTCTGAGAGTTCTAGTTGCTCTGCTAGCACTTGAGATTTTCAGTCGTTTTTGCCTACACTATTATTATTAATATTTTTTAGTAGAGGTGGGGTTTCGCCATGTTGCCCAGGCTGGTCTCAAACTCCTGAGGTCAGGGAGTCTGCTTGTCTGGCCTCCCAAAGTGCCAGGATTACAGGTGTAAGCCCTGGCCTAAACTATTTTTTAAAAAACTCATTTTGTGGGCCGGGTGTGGTGGCTCATGCCTGTAATCCCAGCACTTTGGGAGGCCGAGGCAGGTGGATCACCGGAGATCAGGAGTTTGAGACCAGCCCAGTCAAGGTGGTGAAACCCCGTCTCTACTAAAAATACAAAAAGTAGCCAGTTGTGGTGGCACACACCTGTAATTCCAGCTACTCGGGAGGTTGAGTTGAGGCAAGAGACTCACTTGAACCTGAGAGGTGAAGGTTGCTATGAGCCGAGATCGCCCCACTGCACTCCAGCCTGGGCAACAAGATCGAGACTCTGTCTCAAAAAAAAAAAAAAATTCTTTTTGTGGAAATGGGGTCTCACTATGTTGCCCAGGCTGGTGTCTTATCTTCTGGGCTCCAGTGATCCTCCCACCTTTGTTTCCCAGTGTTGGGATTACAGTTGTGAGCCACTGCACCCAGCCTTAAACTATATATTAGTTTATAATTCCTGACCTTAATATATATATGTGTGTGTGTGTGTGTGTGTGTATTTTTTTTTGTTTGGAAGTAGAGTCTCACCCTGTCACCCAGGCTGGAGTGCAGTGGTACGATCTTGGCTAACTGCAACCTCTGCCTCCCAGGTTCAAGCGATTCTCCTGCCTCAGCCTCCCCAGTAGCTAAGATTACAGATGTGTGCTACCACACCCGGCTAATTTTGTACTTTTAGTAGAGATGGGGTTTCACCATGTTGGCCAGGCTGGTCTCGAACTCTTTTTTTTTTTTTTTTTTTTTTTTTTTTTTTTTTTGAGGCGGAGTCTTGCTCTGTCGCCCAGGCTGGAGTGCAGTGGCACTATCTCGGCTCACTGCAAGCTCCGCCTCCTGGGTTCACACCATTCTCCTGCCTCAGCCTCCCGAGTAGCTGGGACTACAGGCGCCTGCCACCACGCCCGGCTAATTTTTTTGTATTTTTAGTAGAGATGGGGTTTCACCGTGTTAACCAGGATGGTCTCGATCTCCTGACCTCGTGATCCACCCATCTCGGCCTCCCAAAGTGCTGGGATTACAGGCTTGAGCCACCGCGCCCGGCCTCGAACTCTTGATCTTAAGTGATCTACCCACCTTGGCCTCCCAAAATGCTGGGGTTACAGGCGTGAGCCACTGAGCCTGGCGTCTTAATATTGTAATAAATAGGTCTGTAGTGGTATCATAGTTTTAATTTGCATTTCCCTAGTGCCTAATAATATTGAACATGTTTCCTGTGTTTATATGCCATTCCTGTATCCTCTTGGGAGAAGTGTTTTATCAAGACTTTGCCTATTTTTTTTTTTAACTTTTTTTTTTTTTTGAGACGAAGTCTTGCTCTTACCCCCAGGCTGGAGTGCAATGGCACCATCTCAGCTCACTGCTACCTCCGTCTCCTGGGTTCAAGTGATTCTCCTGCCTCAGCCTCCTGAGTAGCTGGGGTTACAGGTGCCTGCCACCATGCCTGGCTAATTTTTGTATTTTTGGTAGAGACGGGACTTCACCATGTTGGCCAGGCTGGTCTTGAACTCCTGACTTCAGATGATCCGCCTGCCTCGGCCTCCCAAAGTACTGGGATTTCAGGCGTGAGCCACCGTGCCTGGCCAACTTTGCCTATTTTTTGAAAGTTCTCCATGATTCTGAATTCAAATCCTTTGTCACATATAATTTGCCAAAATTTTCTTCAACTCTGTAGCTTATCTTTTTATTGAGACAGTGTTTCATTCTGTCACCCAGGCTGGAGTGTGATGGCGTGATCTCGGCTTTCTGCAACCTCCGCCTCCCAGATTCAAGTGATTCTCATGCCTCAGCCTCCTGACTAGCTGGAGTTACAGGGGTGCACCACCACGCCTAGCTAATTTTTGTATTTTTAGTGGAGATGGGGTTTCACCATGTTGGCCATGCTAGTCTTGAACTTCTGACCTCAAGTGGTCTACCCGCCTCAGCCTCCCAAAGCGCTGGGATTATGGGTGTGAGCCACCGTACCCAGCCTGTTAATTGTTTTTTTGCAGAGAAAAAAAAAAAAATTAATGTGAATGAAGTTCGTTTTACCAATTTTTTCTTTTATGGATCATGGTTTTGGTGTCATTTGTAAGATCTCTGTTTTAGCTCAAGATTATGAAGATTTTTTTCCCTCTATGTTTTCTTCTAAAAATTTTATAGTTAACCTTTTTTTTTTTTTTTTTTTTTTGGTGAGACGGAGTCTCATTCTGTCGCCCAGGCTGGAATGTAGTGGTGTGATCTTAGCTCTCTGCAACCTCTGCCTCCCGATTTAAATGATTCTTGTGCCTCAGCCTCCTCAGTAGCTGGAATTACAGGCGTGTGCCATCATGCCTGGCTAATTTTTGTATTTTTAGTAGAGACGGTGTTTCACCATGTTGGCCATGCTGGTCTTGAACTCCTGACCTTAAGTGATGGGCCGACCTTGGCCTCCCAAAGTGGTGGGATACAGGTGTGAGCCACTGCACCCAACCTGTGAACCGGTTTTTTGCAGAGAAAAAAAATTAATGTGAATGAAGTTCAATTTATCAGTTTTTCTATGTGGATCATGGTTTTGGTGTCATTTCTAAGATCTCCATTTTAGCTCCAGGTTATGATGATTTTTTCCTTCCATGTTTTCTTCTAAAAATTTTATAGTTTTACTTTTTTTTTTTTCTGAGATGGAGCCTTGCTCTGTTGCCCAGGCTGGAGTGCAGTGGCACCATCTCGGCTCATTGCAACCTCTGCCTCCCGGGTTCAAGTGATTCTTCTGCCTCAGCCTTCGAAGTAGCTGTGACTACAGGCGTGTGCCACCGCACCTGGCTAATTTTTGTATTTTCAGTAGAGATGGGGTTTCACCATATTGGCCAGGCTGGTCTCGAGCTCCTTGTGATCTGCCCTCCTCGGCCTCCAAAGTGCTGGGATTACAGGCATGAGCCACTGTGCCTGTCAGTTTTTTTTTTTTTTTTTTGAGATATGTGTGTGTGTGTGTGTGTGTGTGTGTGTGTGTGTGTATGTATGTATTTATTTATTTATTTATTTTGAGATGAGTCTCACTCTGTTGCCCAAGCTGGAGTGCAGTGGTGCAATCTCTGCTCACTGCAAGCTCTGCCTCCTGGGTTCACGCCATTTTCCTGCCTCAGCCTCCCAAGTAGCTGGGACTACAGGCACCCACCTCCACGCCCGGTTAATTTTTTGTATTTTTAGTAGAGACAGGGTTTCACCATGTTAGCCAGGATGGTCTTGATCTCCTGACCTCGTGATCCGCCCACTTTGGCCTCCTGAAGTGCTGGGATTACAGGCGTGAGCTACGATGTCCTAGCCGGTCATTTATTTTTTAATTACTAGACTTAAATTCACTAAATTTTAGTAAGCATTGTTGGTCTGTTTCCATGAGGGATGTTTGTCACTAGCTTTCTTATTTTTGCCTGATTTTGGTTTTACAGGTTGAATATTTCTTATCTCAAATGTTTGGGACCAGAAGTGTTATATAGATTTCAGATAATTTCAGATTTTGGAATATTTGCATTATGCTGATTGAGCACACCAAATCTGAAAATCTGAAATCAGAAATGTTCCAGTGAATTTTTCCATTGAGTGTCATGTCAGTGCTGAAAAAGTTTCAGATTTTGAAGCATTAATTTCGAATTTTTGCATTTGGAATGCTTAATCTGTAGTATTAATGCTGGCTTCATTAAAGTAAGGTGGGAATTATTTCTTTCTCTCTGTTAGTAGTTTCTGATTTTCAAGGAATTGGTTCATTTCATCTAAGTATTTGAATTTACACATGTAGAGTTGTCTGCAGTATTCCTTTATTATCCTTTTAATGCCTGTAGGAGTCTGTAGTGATGTCTGCCTTTTCATTCCTGATATTAGTAATTTGTTTTTACCTTTTATTATTCCTTGCCATTCTTGATAGAGGTTTTTTCCTTTTTGTTTCCTTTTTTTTTTTTTTGAGACGGAGTTTCCACACTGTTGCCCAGGCAGGAGTGTAGTGGTACAATCTCGGCTCACTGCAACCTCCGTTTCCCGGGTTCAAGCGATTCTCCTGCCTCAGCCTCCCAAGTAGCGGGGATTACAGGCGCCTGCCATCACGCGAAGCTAATTTTTTATATTTTTACTAGAGACAGGGTTTCACTATGTTGGTCAGGCTGGTCTCAAACTCCTGACCTTGTGATTCCCTTGCCTCAGCCTCCCAGAGTGCTGGGATTACAGGCGTGAGCCACCACACCTGGCCGGTTTCTTCATTTTTTAAACCTTTTTGAAGAATCAACTGTTGGTTTTACTGATTTTTCTCTGTTTTTCCGTTTTCAGTATCTTTGATTTTTTTTTTTTAACCCTTTTCCTTAATACTTGCTTTGGGTTTGTTTTTTATTTTTATTTTTATGTTCTATTTAAGAGGCAGGGTCTTGTACTGTCTGCTAGTCTGGAGTGCTGTGGCTTGATCATAGCTCATGTAACCTTGAACTCCTGGACTCAAGGGATCCTCCCACCTCAGCCTCCTGAACGGCTGGGACTACAGGTGCAAGCCATTGTGTCTGGGTAAATTTTTTTTTTCTTTTTTTTGTAGAGACGAGGTTTTGCCGTGTTGCTCACGTTGGTGTTTAACTCCTGAGCTTAAGCGATCTGCCCGCCTCCCCCTTCCAAAATGCTGGGATTATAGGCGTGAGCCGCTGTGCCTGGGCTTTTCTTTTCTAATGTGAATATTTAATGCTATGAACTTCTCTCTGAGCCATACTTAAGCTGTATCCCACAAATTTTGGTATGTTGAACTTTTTTGTTTTTGTTTTTGTTTTTTTTTTTTGAGACGGAGTCTCGCTCTGTCTCCAGGCTGGAGTGCAGTGGCGCAATCTCTGCTCACTGCAAGCTCCGCCTCCCGGGTTCACGCCATTTTCCTGCCTCAGCCTCCCAAGTAGCTGGTACTACAGGCGTCCGCCACCAGGCCTGGCTAATTTTTTGTGTTTTTTAGTAGAGACAGGGTTTCACCGTGTTAGCCAGGATGGTCTTGATCTCCTGACCTCACGATCCGTCCACCTCGGCCTCCCAAAGTGCTGGGATTGCAGGCGTGAGCCACCGTGCCCAGCCACAGAACTTTCTTTCTTTCTTTCTTTCTTTTTTTTTTTTGAGACAGAGTCTTGTTCCATCGTCCAGGCTGGAGTGCAGTGGTGCAGTCTTTGCTCACTGCAACCCTCTGCCTCCCAGCCTCAAGCAATTCTCCTGCCTCAGTCTCCTAAGTAGCTGGGACGACAGTGCCTGCCACCATGCTCAGTTAATTTTTTGTATTTTAGTGGAGTCAGCGTTTTGCCATGTTGGTCAGGCTGGTGTCAAACTCCTGACCTCAAGTCATCCACCTGCCTGGGTCTCCCAACGTGCTGGGATTATGGGCTTGAGCCACTGTTCTTGGCCGAAGTTTCATTTTCATTCAATTTAAAATACTTTCTAGCTGGGTATGGTGTTGTGTGCTGTAGTTCCAGCTACTCAGGAGGCAGGAGGATCACTTGAGCTCAGGGGTTCCAGGCTGTAATGTGCAGGGTTAGGACCTGTGAATAGCCAGCCATTGCGCTCTAGCTAGGTCAACATAGCAAGATCCCGTCTCTAAAATAATAAAATTCTAATTTCCCTTCTCCTTTTTTTTTTATTTTTTGAGATGGAGTCTTGCACTGTGGCCGGGTTGGAGTACAGTGGTGAAATTTTGGCTCACTGCAACCTCTGCCTCCTGGGTTCAAGAGATTCTCCTGCCTCAGCCCCCGGAGTAGCTGGGACTACAGGCGTGCTCCACCATGCCCGGCTAATTTTTTTTTTTTTTTTGTATTTTTAGTAGAGATGGGGTTTCCCCATGTTGGCCAGGCTGGTCTCCATCTCTTGACCTCGTGATCTGCTCACCTCGGCCTCCCAAAGTGCTGGGATTACAGGCATGACTTCTCCTTTGACCTACAGTTTATTTAGAAGTTGATATGGTTTGGCTGTGTTCCCACCCAAATCTTGTCTTGAATTGTGGCTCCCACAGTTCTCGTGTGTTGTGGAAGGGACCTGGTGGCAGGTAATTGAATCATGTACGTAGGTCTTTCCCCTGCTGTGCTGCGTGATAGTAAGTCTCACGAGATCTGATGGTTCTGTGAGTGGGAGTTTCCCTGGGCAAGCTCTTTCTCTTTGCCTGCCACCATCCATGTAAGACCGGACTTGTTCCTCCTTGCCTTCCACCATGATTGTGAGACCTCCCCAGCCATGTGGAACTCTTTTTGTTGTTGTTGTTGTTGAGACAGAGTCTCGCTCTGTGGCTCAGGCTGGAGTGCAGAGGTGCAATCTTGGCTCACTGCAAGCTTCGCCTCCCGGGTTTACGCCATTCTCCTGCCTTAGCCTCCTGAGTAGCTGGGACTACAGGCGCCCGCCACCACGTCCGGCTAATTTTTTGTGTATTTTTTTAATAGAGACGGGATTTCACCGTGTTGGCCAGGATGGTTTCGATCTCCTGACCTCGTGATCTGCCCGCCTCGGCCTCCTGAAATGCTGGGGTTACAGGCGTGAGCCACCACTCCTGGCCAGAACTCTTTTTAAACTTGTTTTTCTTCCCAGTGTCGGGTATGTCTTCATCAGCAGTGTGAAAATGGATTAATACAGAAGTGTACTGTTTAATTCTGTATCTCTCCCATTTATTTATTTATTTATTTATTTATTTATTTATTTATTTATTTGAGACAGGGTCTTACTCTAACCCAGGCTGGAGTGCAGTGGCATGATCTCGGCTCACTGCAACCTCTGCCTCCCGGGTTCAAGTGATTCTCCTGCCTCAGCCTCTCTAGTAGCTGGGATTACAGGTGCCCGCCACTGTGCCCAGCTAAGTGTTGTATTTTTAGTAGAGGCAGGGTTTCACCATGTTGGCCAGGGTGGTCTTGACCTCCTGACCTTGTGATTTGCCTGCCTCGGCCTCCCAAAGTGCTGGGATTACAGTCTTGAAGCCACTGTGTCTGGCCACCTGTATCTCTCTAATACTGAATTCTTGTCTGATTTTTACCATTATAGTTCGAGATCATTCTTTTTATGATCTAAAGTTTTTCAAAAAATTTAAGGTTTTATGGTCTGTTTAGATGAATGCATATACACTTAAAAATGTATGTACTACTATTATTGGGTGTTTTCTGAATGTCAGTTAGATCCAGTTGGCTGATAGTTTTATTTTGCTTGATGGTTTTGTTCGCTTCTATATTCTTGCTGAGTTTTTGTCTACTAGTTCTTTTGATTGCTAAGAGAGGAATGTTGAAGTCTGCCTAAAATTGTAGATTTGTTCACTTTTCCTTACAGTTTATTTAGTTTTTGCTTCATGTACGTTTGAAGCTGTGTTTGGTGCATATACATTTAGGATTGTTAGGTCTTGGTGAATTGACCCTTTTGTTATTTAAGCTGTATCCCTCATCCTTGGTAGTTTCCTTGTCTCTAAAGTCGCTTTTGTCTGATACTACTAATATAGCCTCTCCAGCTTTCTGCTAATTGACATTCGCATGTTATATTTTTTCTATCTTTTTGCTTTAAACCTATCTGTATTATTTGAAATGAATTTCCTGTACATAACTGCCTGATTAATTTTCATTAATTATGCTTATTCGTATTTTCATTTTAAATTGTAATGTGTATGTGAAATATACTTATTGGAGACCTTTTTTCCTGGCTTAATTACTAATTTAATATTTATTTGTTGCTGTTATAGGATGCTGCTTTGAATTGTATTTGATAAAGTTCTCTTTGCTAGACTTTTTGACCCTGTAGGCTTTGTAAAATGATTTGCTAGATTACTTGAACATAGTGACACGAGCCATCTTCATTTTAGAGTTTGACCAGTATGAGTTCAAATCATAGGTCTCTATATGCCATGGGCCTCTATAACATTTATTTTGTTTTTACTATAGAAGTAAGTTTCAGCTGGGCTCAGTGGCTCACACCTGTAATCCCAATACTTTAGGATGCTAGAGATAAATATATAAATCCCAAAAACATCTAAATATCTGTAACTTGGTGACCAAATTCTAGATAATATTGGGGTCCAACCGATTATGAAAACTTACTTTATTTTAATGGAATTAGCAGCTGGGTGCAGTGGTTTACAACCATAATCCTAACACTTTGGAAGGCCAAGGCAAGAGGATCCCTTGAGCCTGGGATTTTGAGACCAGCCTGGGCAACATAGTGAGACACTGTTTTTTTTGAGATGGAGTTTTGCTTTTGTTGCCCAGGCTGGAGTGTCATGGCCTGATCTCGGCTCACTGCAACCTCCGTCTCCTGGGTTCAGGCGATTCCCCTGCCTCAGCCTCCCAAGTAGCTGAGATTACAGGCATGTGCCACCACGCCTAGATAATTTTGTATGTTTAACAGAGGTGTGGTTTCACCATGTTGGTCAGGCTAGTCTTGAATGCCTGGTCTCAGGGGATCCGTACGCCTTGGCCTCCCAAAGTGCCAGGGTTATAGGTGTGAGCCACTGTGCCTGGCCAGTGAGATACTGTCGTTTTTTTTTTTTTTTGAGACAGAGTCTCACTCTGTTGCCAGGCTGGAGTGCAGTGGCGCGATCTTGGCTCACTGCAATCTCCACCTCCCAGGTTCAAGTGATTCCCCTGCCTCAGCGTCCTGAGTAGCTGGGACTACAGGCGTGCACGAGCACACCTGGCTAATTTTGTGTATTTTAGTAGAGATGGCGTTTTACCATGTTGGCCAGGATGGTCTCCATCTCCTGACCTCGTGATCCACCTGTCTCGGCCTCCCGAAGTGCTGACGTTACAGGCGTGAGCCACCATGCCCATTTGAGATACTGTCTTTACAAAATAAAAAAAATGAGCCAGGTGTGGTAGTGTGCACCCGTAGTTCCAGCTACTCAGGAGGCTGATGTGGGGGGATCACTTGAGCCCGGGAGGTCGAGACTGCAGTGAGCTGCGATCGTGCCACAGCACTCCCACCTGAGTGACAGAACAAGATCCTGTCTCAAAAAAAGAAATGTTTCAATTTCTAAACTACCTTGGAGTAATTCCAGTAATGTTTGTGGTATAGAATTACTGCTTGTTGTTTTCCTGAGGAAATTGACTTTTTCCCTTACATATGTTAATAGATGGTGATGTCAAGTAAAGAACATTTTTCTCTTGAATATTTTGAGCACAGTATTAGATACAACTTGAAACTGAATGAGAGGTTGTAGAATCTAATTCTTTTGGCACAGGATTTTTAAAAATAAACACTTTATTTTAGAATAATTTTAGATT
This sequence comes from Chlorocebus sabaeus, assembly GCF_047675955.1. Taxonomy (NCBI): domain Eukaryota; kingdom Metazoa; phylum Chordata; class Mammalia; order Primates; family Cercopithecidae; genus Chlorocebus; species Chlorocebus sabaeus. Next base: position 47,203,666 of record NC_132930.1, on the reverse strand, counting down.
TACAGAAAAGTCACCAAGATAGTACACTACCCCATTACCTGCAGGGGATACATCCCAAGACCCCCACTGGATGCCTGAAACTGCAGCTAATACTCAGCCCTAATATATACAGTGTTTTTCCTGTATGTAATACCTTTACCATAGGTAAAGCTTAATTTGTAAATTAGGCACAGTAAGAGATTAACAAAAATAATAATATATAGGACAATTATAACAATACACTGTAATAAAAGTTATGTGAAAGTGGTCTCTCTCACTCAGAATACCTTCTTATACTGTCCTCACCTGTTTTTGAACCTGAGGGCATACTGTTGTGCCTAGAGTTCTCTTCAGCCAGCTTTCCCTAATATGGATATTCTAGAGAACTTTGGTATATTTGTCAAAACTAAGAAATTAGTATTGGTACAATATTATTAACTACAGATTATTTGGATTTTTAAAATGTCCTGTTTCTGTTCCAGGATCTAATCCAGTACACCACAGTGCATTTAGCAACCCAGAATTTTAATTTTAATTCTTTTTTGTTTTCTCACTTATGAAATGGTGAAGCCTTTTTTTTTTTTTGAGATGGAGTCTTGCTCTGTCACCCGGGCTGGAGTGCAGTGGCCGGATCTCAGCTGACTGCAAGCTCCGCCTCCCGGGTTTATGCCATTCTTCTGCCTCAGCCTCCCGAGTAGCTGGGACTACAGGCGCCTGCCACCTCACCTGGCTAGTTTTTTTGTATTTTTTAGTAGAGACAGGGTTTCACCGTGTTAGCCAGGATGGTCTCAATCTCCTGACCTCATGATCTGCCCGTCTCGGCCTCCCAAAGTGCTGGGATTACATACAGGCTTGAGCCACCGCGCCCGGCTGGTGAAGCTTTTTATTTTCTTCAAAGGATTCCTGAGAGGCTAATTAATATTCAGATTTATAGTATGGTAGTAATTTCATGTTCATGCTAAAATTCAGTAAAATAGTTAACTGTTGGCTGGGCATGGTGGCTCACGCCTGTAATCCCAGCACTTTGGGAGGTGGAGACAGACGGATCACGAGGTCAGGAGAGCAAGACCATCCTGGCTAACATGGTGAAACCCTGTCTCTGCTGAAAATACAGAAACTTAGCCGTGTGTGGTGGTGCGCGCCTGTAGTCCCAGCTACTTGGGAGACTGAGGCAGAAGAATCGCTTGTCACTGCACTCCAGCCTGGGTGACAGAGTGAGACTCCGTCTCAAAAAAAAAAAAAAAAAATTAACCGTTTAATAATGTACTACAAGGCTGGCGCTATGGCTCACGCCTGTAATACCAGCACTTTGGGAGGCTGAGGTCGGTGGATCAGTTGAGGCCAGGAGCTCAAGACCAGTCTGGCCAACATGGTGAAACCCTGTCTCTACTAAAATACAAAAATTAGCTGGGTGTTGTGGTGCATGCCTGTAATCTTAGCTACTGGGAAGGCAGAAGCAGGAGAAACGCTTGAACTGGGGAGGAGGTTGCAGTGAGCCTAGATCATGCCACTGTATTTCGTCGTGGTTGAAACCGAGACTGTATCTCAAACAAAAAAACAAGTGTACTACAATTACTTTTCCTAAAAATACTTGGTAGTTATTTCACTTAGGTGAAAGTAGCCCACCCAGGCAAACGTTGTCTACAAGTTACTAGTTAGAGTCCAGTCCCTGTTGCCTAATCTGGAATGCAGTTCCACTGTCATAGCTTACAGGCTGGAGTGCAGTTCTGCCGTCATAGCCCACTGTAGCCTCCCACTCCTAGGCTCAAGAGATCCTCCCACATCAGGCTTTCAAGTAGCTGGGACTACAGGCACCGGCCACCACACCCAGCTAATTGAAATTTTTCTGAGGGGGATGAGGATCTTTTTAATTTTTATTTATTTTAGGCCGGGCGCGGTGGCTCAAGCCTGTAATCCCAGCACTTTGGGAGGCCTAGACTGGTCTCAAACTGTTGGCCTCAAGCAATCCTCCTGCCTTAGCCTCCTGGGTATTTGGGATGACTGGGATCACAGGTGGGAGCCACTGTACCTAGCTGCTTTCTGTCTTTAAAAGCAAACAAAATCAGGCTGGGTGCAGTGGCTGCACTGTAATCCCAGCACTTTGCGAGGCTGAGGTGGACAGATCACTTGAGGGCAGAGGTTTGAGACCAGCCTGGCCAACATGGTGAAACCCCGTCTCAACTAAAATTACAAAAGTTAGCTGGTCATGGTGGCATGCACCTGTAATTCCAGCTATTCAGGAGGCTAAGGCAGGAGAATTGTTTGAACCCAGGAGGTGGAAGTTGTATGAGCTGTGATCGTGCCACTGCACTCCAGCCTGGGTGACACAGCGAAACTCCATCTCAAACAAAAATCAACAAGTGTAAGATGACAGCTACAGGTATTGTTAATATTCTTCCTTCCTTTAAAAGAATAATGGGATGGTTTGGATCAATCATTTCAATTAAATACCTCTGCACAAACTGAATTGAACTGTTCTTTGTGTGTGTGTACATTTACAGATGTCCACACCTGTATTCCAGTGGGAATGCTGTGATGGTCAAATCATAGATGCATAGAACTTCAGAACTGGAGGGGGCAACAGCAGAACCCCTGTTTATTGCCTAGATAGTATTTGTTAGCTGAGGAAACTGAGGCCCGAAGACTTGAGTTCAAAAAATTCCTCTAATTGTTCTAGTCAGTGTCCCCTCACATACCTTTCAATTTCTGTTGGCTTTTGTCACGTCTCAGTACCAACTGAGATAAAGAAACCGTCTTGCTATTCTTTTTTAATTTTTATTTATTTTAGGCCGGGCGCAGTGGCTCAAGCCTGTAATCCCAGCACTTTGGGAGGCCAAGACGGGCGGATCACGAGGTCAGGAGATTGAGACCATCCTGGCTAATAACACGGTGAAACCCCGTCTCTACTAAAAAAAATACAAAAAACTAGCCGGGTGAGGTGGCGGGTGCCTGTAGTCCCAGCTACTCAGGAGGCTGAGGCAGGAGAATGGCGTGAACCCGGGAGGCGGAGCTTGCAGTGAGTGGAGATCCGGCCACTGCACTCCAGCCTGGGCGACAGAGCGAGACTCTGTCTCCAAAAAAAAAAAAAATTTTTAATTTATTTTAGAGACAGGATCTTGCTCCGTCACCCAGTCTGGAGTGAAGTGGCACGATTATAGCTCATTGTCAACTTGACTTCCTGGGCTGAAGTGATCCTCCCGCCTTGGCCTCCCAAAGTGCTGGGATTACAGGTGTGAGCCACTGTGCCCAGCCCTGTCTTTTTTTTTTTTTTTTTTTTTTTTTTTGAGACGGAGTCTCTCTCTGTCGTCCAGGCTGGAGTGCTGTGGCGCAATCTCGGCTCACTGCAAGCTCCGCCTCCCGGATTCACACCGTTCTCCTGCCTCAGCCTCCCGAGTAGCTGGGACTACAGGCGCCCGCCACTGCGCCCGGCTAATTTTTTCTATTTTTAGTAGAGACGGGGTTTCACCATGGTCTCGATCTCCTGACCTTGTGATCCGCCCGCCTCGGCCTCCCAAAGTGCTGGGATTACAGGCGTGAGCCACCGCGCCCGGCCGCCCAGCCCTGTCTTACTAGTCTGGTCTTCCTTACTCTTGCCGTAGTCTACTGCATTTTCTCTTCTTTGTGAACACACTCTGCTGCTTCCTCCTCCCTCTGGATGTCTTCCACCTGCCTTTGTACCTGAGCACCTGAATGTCTTCAGCTTCCTTTCATGGCCCCTCACTTGCGCCTGCTACCCCTGTCTGCTAGACTCTGGCTGCACAGACAGCTGAGTGTCCTTCTTGCTGTTCGCTTCCTTCCATCTCGCTGTTCCACTGCTGTCGCAGTGCCTGTGGGGCACTGCAGTGATCCTGACCTGCTTGTGTAGTGCGGCCTGCATGGCCTGATCAGGCCAGGTTTTTCTTGACTCAGTGCCTTTGTGCATGCTTTTCTTTTCTTTCTTTCTTTTTTTTTTTTTTTTGAGATGGAGTTTCACTCTTGTTGCCTAGGCTGGAATGCAGTGGTGTGATCTTGGCTCACTGCAAGCTCCACCTCCCTGGTTCAAGCCTCCCGAGTAGCTGGGATTACAGGCGCCTGCCGCCATGCCCAGCTTATTTTTTGTATGTTTAGTAGAGGTGGGGTTTCGCCATGCTGGGCAGGCTGGTCTCAAACTCCGGACCTCAGGTGATCCACCCGCCTCGACCTCCCAAAGTGTTGGGATCACAGGTGTGAGCCACTGCGCCTGGCCTGTGCACGCTTTTCTTTCCAGTGTGTTCTTCTGTCTTTGCCTGGTTAACCCCTTTCTTTCTGAGATGGAGACCATGCTCTGTCCCTGTAGGAAGCGTTCCTTCACGATCCAAGGCCAGGCTGTACTCTCCCTTCTGAGTTCCTGTGGTGCCTGTCCTGGCTTAGCCACGCCACTTAGACTGGATTGGAACATCTAAACTGTGCGCTGTGGCCTGCTCGGCACATAGTACATGGACAGAAACGTTGCTCAGAGAGCCAGGCCATTTGATGTGAGCTGCTGCATTTCTTTCTTCTTCACCTTTTTTGGGACATCTTTTGTCTTTTGATTTGGAAGAAAGCGTCTATCCATTTTTCCAAAGTTATCTGTGTGCTCCAGGGGTTGTTAACTGATGGTTTTTAATGAGTCTGTTAATTCGTGGAAACTCACTGCAGAATTTGTGTGTAGTACGTTATCCTGAGGCTTCTTCAAAACAGCTTCGCCGTTTCTCTCCTGTGTCTTGAATTTTTCCACTTCTGTTGGGTTATTTTCCTTCGCATTCAGTTTCTGTTTTCTTCCCTTCCCCTTCCTCAGTGTTTTTATTTTTAGTTTTTGTGGAGGCAGGATCTCACCATGTTTCTCAGGCTGGTCTCGAACTCCCGGGCTGAAGTGATTCACCTCACCTGCCTCAGCCTCCCAAAGTACTAGGATTACAGGCGTAAGCCACTGCACCTGGCTCCCTTTGAGCTTTTCACACGTGACTGTGATATCCACCTTTCTGGAACTTTCTTTTCCTTCCTATGTGTGGCGGCATGCCATTGTAGTTCCCCTCCTGACTGTTGCTTTGGTTACTCTCCAGGCTTTGGTGAACTCATTTATGTCCTTATAACGCAGGTTATTCTATGGTGGGTTCTTCCTCTCAAGTTCACACTTAATATGTTAAGCATATGCTGGTAGAGATTTCTTTTTTCTTTTTTGGACAGGATCTCGCTCTGTCGCCCAGGCTGGAGTGCAGTGGCGCAGTCTTAGTTCACTGCAGCCTCTGCCTCCTGGGTTCCAGGCAGTTCTCCCATGTCAGCCTCCTGAGTAGCTGGGAGTACAGGTGCGCACTACCATGCCCAACTAATTTTTATATTTTTTGGTAGAGACCATGTTGGCCAGGCTGCTCTCGAATTCCTGCCCTCAAGTGATGGGCCCGACTTGGCCTCCCAAAGTGCTGGGATTACAGGAATGAGCCACCGCCACCATGCCTGGCTACTTGTAGAGTTTTTTTTTATTTTTTATTTTTTATTTTTTTTTTGAGACAGAGTCTCACTTTGTCTTCCAGGCTGGAGTGCAGTGGTGTAGTCTTGGCTTACTGCAACCACCATCCCCCGGGATCAGGCGATTCTCCTGTCTCAGCCCACCGAGTAGCTGGGATTATAGGCGCTCGTCACCCACCTGGCTAATTTCTGTGTTTTTAGTAGAGATGGGGTTTCACCATGTTGGCCAGGCTGGTCTTAAACTCCTGATCTCAAGTGATCTGCCCGCCTCGATCTCCCAAAGTGCTGGGATTACAGGCGTGAGCCACTGTACCCGGCTGAGATTTCTGATGACAGAAACTCAAATGGGTTCTCAGTAACCCTTTATCATTGTGGATATTTATTTATTAGAATGTTGTTTGAGGCCTTTTTCCCCCATAGCTGTGACTTGTGAACTCAGCTTGTCTGTGTTTAGATCAAACTCTTCTTCCCATATTACAAAATAGTGCTTAGGTATTATTGGTTTGTTTGCTAAGTAATTTATCAAAAGGAGTTTTGTCTAAAGATCTCAGGTCATCTGTATGTGGTTGTGCGTTGGACACAGTTTCCACATCTGTCAGGTAAGAAGATTGTGTTAGTCAGTCTTGAAGGCCTTTTATAACTTTATGATAATTGTAATTGTCACTCAGTCAAAAGATTTCAGTGACTAGGCTAGGTGTAGTGGTTCATCCCTATAATCCCAGCACTTTGGGAGGTTGAGGCAGGATTGCTTGAGCCCAGGAGCTTGAGACCAGCCTGGGCAACATAGGGAGACCCTCGTCTCTACAAAAAATAAAGGAAAAATCAGCGGGGTGCAGTGGTGCGTGCCTGTAGTCCTAGCTACCCAGGAGACTGAGGCAGAAGGATCAGTTGAGCTCAGGAGTTAAACACTGCGGTGAGCTGATGGTGCGTCACTGTGCTACAGCATGGTGGCAAAGCGAGACCCTGTCTTTAAGATAATTTAACATTTCAATGACTACTCGTCACCCCTTTCAGGGGTCTCAGAAACTGTAGGATGTAAGCCTTTAGGCTGTGGGAAAAACATATTAGTACTTATATTTCTAAATAAGGCATTTAACTTTACAACAGTGGCGTCCGCCCCCGTCCCCCACAACTTGATTTGCATTTTTTTTTTTTCTTTTTTTGGATGGAGTCTTGCTCTGTTGCCAGGCTGGAGTGCAGTGGTGAGATCTCAGCTCACCGCAACCTCCTCCTCCCAGGTTCAAGTGATTCTCTTGCCTCAGCCTCCTGAGTAGCTGGGATTACAGGCACCTGCCACCATGCCCAGTTAATTTTTGTATTTTTAGTAGAGATGAGATTTCACCATGTTGGCCAGGCTGGTCTCGATCTCCTGACCTTGTGATCCACCCACCTCGGACTCCCAAAGTACTGGGATTACAGGCATGAGCCACTGCGCCTGGCCTTTGATCTGCATTGCAAACAGTCATAGGTGAGTCTTAATCTGTTCTGAGGCAAGAGAGATGCTTCCAACTCAGGAATTTGTGTGCTTGACACTTACAGCTGTGGAAGCCTTGGCAGTTAATGAGCGCTCAGTCAGTACATTCTTGAGTTCTGATGTCTAATTTTAATTAAACTGGTCTTCACTAAAACAGAGGCTGGGCACAGTGGCTCACACCTATAATCCCAGTACTTTGGGAGGCCGAGGTGGGAGGATTGCTTGAGTCAGGAGTTCAAGACCATTCTGGTCATCTCTACTAAAAAAAAAAAAAAAACCTCCCAAAACCAAAACAGGTAGTCTTCAGAGAAACTGTGGATCAGAGGTAATGCTAATAGTGTGTGTGGAACAGTAAGGACGTTTATAGCAGAGCCAACACTTCTACTTCCTGAACAAGCTCTTCATTGGCCATGTAATGAAGTTTAAAACAATCTCAGCAGAACTGGGAATCAGCCCTCAAAGATTATTTAAAATCTGGATTCACATCTACTTTTATTAATGACAAGCCATGCCTGAAGTGTTTATCTTGCCTTGAGATATTAGGGAAGGAAAGTATAGATAGCCTTCACATTCACCAAAATATTTTAAGCATTCAAAAGAGAAACATAACCTGTAAATTTTGCAGCTATATTTGAAGTCATGCACTACACAATCTAGTATTTGTATTAAACTCAAAGAGAAACTCCTTTTTGAGGTTTCTTTTATTTCTATATTGCTTAGGGTTCAGATGCAGAAGCAACTGTAGTTTTCATAGGCAGGCATTTAATATGGAGAATTAGGAGCATTTAAAATTATTATATCTGTTTATTTTTCGAGACAGGGTGTTGTCTAGGCACTGGAGTGTAGTGGCATGATATTGGCTCACTGCAGCCTCAACCACTCAGGCTCAAGTGATTCTTTCATCTCAGCCTCCTGAATAGGTGGGACCACAGGCGCCTCTACCAACCTGGCTAGTTTTTTTTTTTTTTTTTTTTTTTTTAAATTTTTTTTGTAGACGGGGTCTCGCTGTGTTGCCCAGGCTGGTCTCAAACTCCTGGGGTCGAGTAATTCTTCTGCCTTGGCCTTGCTAAGTGGTGGGATTACAGGCATGAGCCACCACCCCTGACCAGGAGCGTGCAGCGTTTTTGAAAGGTCTGATGGAAAAGGCTCTTGTCTGGGCTTCCGTGAATGACTTCCAGCACAAAAGGACAACATTCAGCTGTGGAGGTGGTGGAGCCAGTCTGTAACTCTGCCAGAAGTATCTAATACTGGGGACAAAATAGCCACCTACTATTTGGGAAAAGGGTATTTTTCTAGTAGGGGATGGGGGAGTGAGCAGAATGGCAGAAATAATACATGGCAGAAATAAAATATGGCAACAAAAGAAATACATTATTTTGTCAGCAAATATTTTTGGAGTATTCATAGACTCAATTCCAGGAGATTTGGAAGAGTAACTGGTTAGAATAAATGATGGTGTAGGGGTTTGCTCTGGGCTGATGGAAGCACTTGTGGTTTTTTTTGTTCTTGTTTTTGATTTTTGAGATAAGGACTCACTCTGTCGCCCAGGTTGGAGGGCAGTGGCACCATCCATTGCTCATTGCAGCCTGAACTCCTGGGCTCAAGAGATCATCCTGCCCCGGCGTAGCTGAGACTACAGTCACGTGCCACCATGCCTGGTTAATTAAAAAAAAATTGCAGAGACAGGTGTCTTGCTATGTTACCCAGGCTGGTTTTTAACTCCTGGCCTTAAATGATCCTCCCAAAGTACTGGGGGAGTATAGGAGTGAGCCACTGCACCTGGCCACATGGGTATTTTTATAGGTGTTAGCCTGTTCTTTTTGATAGATTCTAGTTGAGTACTCTTTTGATGAGACACAAGCTTGTGGATTCTGAAATGATTTCATTAATAAACAAGGTTTTGTGGAAATACTGGATATACACAATGATAGAGTAGCTTTTTTTTTTTTTTTTTTTAAGATGGAGTCTTGCTCTGTCGCCAGGCGGGAGTGCAGTGGCACGATTTCGGCTCACTATAACCTCCGCCTCCCAGGTTCAAGTGATTCTCCTGCCTCAGCCTCCTGAGTAGCTGGGACTACAGGTGCCCGCCACCATGCCCAGCTAACTTTTGTATTTTTAGTAGAGACAGGGTTTCACCATGTTGGCCAGGATGTTCTCAATCTCTTGACTTCGTGATCCACCTGCCTCGGCCTCCCGAAGTGCTGGGATTACAGGCGTGAGCCACCATGCTCAGCCAGAGTAGCCACTTTGTAATAAAAAAAGTTAATATAGTGCGTCAGGTAAGAAACAAAAGTAAAAAAAGATTCTTGGGTAGGGCAGGATTGCAGAGAGAATAATATGAGAAATTGGTTTACCACATGATGCATAGGAAACTGCTTATAACAACCAGTTGAAGCCAGAAGCACTCATGGGTCAGCCTGAGACCTTTATAGAGTAGTACATCTTTACAATATTTTGTAATGAGGGGGAATAACTGAAAATACTTGGCAAGACACAGGGGTTTGCTGGCTATCTTTTGGCAAAGGTAAAAGCATTGCCTATTCTGAAGGTGAGTTGAGTGTTTTTCTCTTACATAAAGGTAAGTGGTCTAAATTTGCAGATCTTTGCTGTAATAAGTGGCTGTCCGTAGAAAGCCATCTAGCAAATTCAGTATTTTTGAGAAAAAGAAACTTGTAACCTGTCCCCTCAAGGTAAAGGTGACACTTTAACAATGAGTGGAAAATTGCTTTTGGATAGAAAGTTGCTGTGATCAGCATTTTGAAAATGGACGTTTAAGCCAGTCACGGTGGCTCACACCTGTAATCCCAGCGCTTTGTGAGGATGAGGCAGGTGGATCACTTGAGGTCAGAAGTTTGAAACCAGCCTGGCTAACGTGGTGAAACCCTGTCTCTACTAAAAATACAAAACTTAGCCGGGTGTGGTGGTGTGCGCCTGTAGTCCCCAGCTACTCGGGAGGCTGAGGCAGGAGAATCACTTGAATGTGGGAGGCGGAGGTTGCAGTGAGCCAAGATTGCACCACTGCACTCCAGCCTTGGGAGACAGAGTGAGACTCTGTCTCAAAAAGAGAAAATGGATATTTAGAATTGTCTCCATTGTGTGTGTGTATGTTTGCTAAGAATAATGTAAATTAGTCATCTTACTGCACACTTAAACTTGGAAATGAAATTTTTTAGCTTGTTTAAAAGCTTCCTTTTGTAAAAATAGGGTCTTGAACTTATTTATTAAAAATACAAAAATGTGATACCTTCTGATTACTATGTAAGAATAAGGAACTCTAATGAAGAGGATGTGAATTGACTAGCTGAATTTCTTTTCCTTTTTTTTTTTTTTGAGATGGAGTCTTGCTCTGTCGCCCAGGCTGGAGTACGGTGGTGTGATCTCTGCTCACTGCAAGCTCCGCCTCCTGGGTTCACGCCATTCTCCTGCCTCAGCCTCCCTAGTAGCTGGGACTACAGGTGCCCGGCACCACACCCGGCTAATTTTTTTTTTTTTTTGTATTTTTAGTAGAGACGGGGTTTCACTGTGTTAGCCAGGATGGTCTCCATCTCCTGGCCTCGTGATCCGCCCGCCTCGGCCTCCCAAACTGCTGGGATGACAGGTGTGAGCCCCCGCGCCTGGCCTGACTAGCTGAAGTTCAACAGAAACCTTGCATAATTAATTGGTGAGACTGAAAACCAGTTTTCATAATTGAGCAAGTGCAGCCAATGATCTACTACTTCTGCTTCGCTTTATGTATCTTTGAGTGGGACCTTTTTCAGCAAAGATTGCCACTCTCTAAATAATTGAATTTAGAGTACTCCTAAGATCTGATTTTAACACAGAGTATTCATCCAAGATTTTTAAAATAATGAAGTACATTCAATTGTATTGATCTCTTTAAGTTTTTTTGTCATAATTTTTGGTGACACAACAAAGTTTTGTGTTGTTAATTAAAAATATGTGAAGTACATTCAATCATATTGATCTTAAGTTTTTTTGTCGTAATTTTTGGTGACATAACAAAGTTTTGTGTTGTTAATAAAAAATATGTAAAAAGACAATTTTATTTTCATCTCATTGTATGTTTCTATATTTTGTGTGTGTGTTTTTTTTTTTTGTTTTTTTTTTTTTTTGAGGTGGAGTCTCGCTCTGTCGCCCAGGCGGGAGTGCAGTGGCCGGATCTCAGCTCACTGCAAGCTCCGCCTCCCGGGTTTACGCCATTCTCCTGCCTCAGCCTCCGGAGTAGCTGGGACTACAGGCGCCTGCCACCTCGCCCGGCTAGTTTTTTGTATTTTTTTTTTAGTAGAGACGGGGTTTCACCGTGTTAGCCAGGATGGTCTCGATCTCCTGACCTCGTGATCCGCCCGTCTCGGCCTCCCAAAGTGCTGGGATTACAGGCTTGAGCCACCGCGCCCGGCCTTTGTGTGTTTTTTTAATGAACATAAATTACATTCATTAACTGCTGCAGAGTGCCTTCTGCATTACCAGTAGGAGTTACATGGTAATCTCAAAAGCCATGCACCTTGTGCCATGCCCAGATGAACAGGCCTGGTTGTGTAGACGCAGGATATGTGTGCTCAGGCCTTACTGGCCAGGTGTCCCTGCCGATGCAGCCTGCTGGTTACTGAGCAGGGACTCCTTGGGTGCTTCAGTCATCTCTCCAGGTGGGTCCCTTCCTCCTTTCTTCCCTTACCTTGTGCCTCTGCAGGGGTGTGGCTGTTGCCCTCCATCACGTCCTGTTTTCATGTTGGGGTCATGGCTTCTGCCTTCGCTCTTCAGAAGCCTGTTCTCGAGTACTTCTCGTCTCCATTTCCCACCCGTTTCTCCTGGTTCTGCCTCTGAGAATCTTTCAGGGCCTGGCTTGATGCTGCCTTTTCTTTTCCACTTACCTTCCAACCACAGTAGCAACTTCTCTAGTGATACTTTACACCTTTGTTTTACCTATACATTTATTATCTTTTATGAGATTGATATTTTAAAAAATATGATGTTAGCTGTGGGCTTGTAAAAATTTTTTTTTAAAGATTGGAAGTTTATTGAATGCAGAACAATTTTAAGGCATACTACCTTGTTCATAGCCAGTAAGTGTTGTTGACTGAATCAGGTAAGATACAGAATTAGGGATTTTAAAAAATTGTCTAAAAATTTTAATGTCTGTAGCTGTACTTGGTGGTGCACACCTGTAGTACCAGCTGCTCAGGAGGCTGAGGAGGGAGGATCACCTGCACCCAAGAGTTTCAGGCTACAGGCCGGGCGCGGTGGCTCACGCCTGTAATCCCAGCACTTTGGGAGGCCGAGGCGGGCGGATCATAAGGTCAGGAGATCGAGACCATGGTGAAACCCCGTCTCTACTAAAAAATAGAAAAAAATTAGCCGGGTGCAGTGGCAGGCGCCTGTAGTCCCAGCTACTCGGAAGGCTGAGGTAGGAGAATGGCGTAAACCTGGGAGGCGGAGCTTGCAGTGAGCCGAGATTGCGCCACTGCACTCCAGCCTGGGCGACAGAGCGAGACTCCGTCTCAAAAAAAAAAAAAAAAAAAAGAGTTTCAGGCTACAGGGGGCTGTGATTGTGTCATTGCACTTCAGCCTGGGCAGCAGCAAGACCCTGTCTCTAAAAATAAATAAGTTTAACATCACATTGGGGTCTGTAGAAGTTTTCTGCCATGTGAATTTAGACAGAGGCCAGCCAATTTCGTCTGATTTTCAAATGTACATTCTAATCCAGCAGTCCCCACAGTGAGGTGTGTGTTATTACCAGGTATAGTGACCAAAGTGTAAAGGGAAAAAATGAGAAGCATTCCAGTGAAAGAACAGGAGTGATTATTTGGAGAATAGTAAATCTTAGGAACGATTGCTTGAATGTGGCTTTTTGTGTACAACACAGTTGATTCCAAATTTAGTTACTTCTGATTCTGGATTATAGAAGGATTCTGTTAAGATTGTTCTTTTCCTTTTCCTTTGGCATGGAAGCTCAGAAAGTACAGAATTAAAACTTTAGATCATTCTGGAAGTTTAACACTAATGTGGTTACTCATTCAGATTCTTTTGTTGTTGTTGTTTTGCTTTTTTTTTTTTTTTTTGGTGTTGCTCTGTCGCCCAGGCTGGAGTGTAATGGCAGGATCTCGGCTCACTGCAACCTCCGCCTCCTGGGTTCAAGCGATTCTCCTGCCTCAGCCTCCTGAGTAGTTGGGACTACAGGTGTGCATTAGCACACCTGGCTAATTTTTTGTATGTTAGTAGAGATGGGGTTTTGCCATGTTGGCCAGGCTGGCCTCGAACTCGTGAGCTCTGGTAATCCACTGTGCCCTCCCAAAGTGCTAGGTTTACAGGCATGAGCCACTGCGCCCGGCCCAGATTCTTGTGTAGAGCCATCTGATCGGAAACCCATGTGTGGGGTTGTGAAATTGTCATGGAAACTGTTGCTAACAGTGGTGGAATATTGAATTTTATTTAGCAGTAATACAAAAGCAGCCCAAAGGTAGTTTATCGAATCATATTTATTTTATTGTCATATTTAAGCACAGTTGTGCAGATGTGAGTTTAGTGCTCTTTGCCATTTTTATTATTACTAAAACAAATTCTTTTCGAGACAGGGTCTTCTCTTGTCATCCGGGCTGGAGTGCAGTGGCCGATCATGACTCACTGCAGCCTTGATCTCCCAGGCTCAAGCTATCCTCCTGCCTCAGCCTCCCGAATAGCTGGGACCATGGGCATGCACCCCCACACCCGGTTAATTTTTAAAACGTTTTTGTAGAGACGAGGTGTTGCTATGTTTCCCAGGCTGGTCTTGAACTCCTGGACTCAAGTGATCCTCCTGCCTGGGCCTCCCAAAGTGTTAGAATTACAGTTGTAATCCACTGCACCCAGCTGCTAATTCCGTTAAAATAAAATAAATTTTCATAATCGGTTGGACTCAAGTATTATCTGGAATTCGGTCACAAAGTTACAGATTTTTAGATGGTTCTGGGATTTATATATTTATCTCTAGAATTTTAGGGTGGCAAATTGTTGAAGGTGACCATAATTTGGTTTCGTCTCATTCAGATGCTCTTTTTTTTTTTTTTTTTTTTTTTTTTTTTGAGACGGAGTCTCGCTCTGTCACCCAGGCTGGAGTGCAGTGGCCGGATCTCAGCTCACTGCAAGCTCCGCCTCCCGGGTTCACGCCATTCTCCTGCCTCAGCCTCCCGAGTAGCTGGGACTATAGGCGCCCGCCACCTCGCCCGGCTAGTTTTTTGTATTTTTTTAGTAGAGACGGGGTTTCACCGGGTTAGCCAGGATGGTCTCGATCTCCTGACCTCGTGATCCGCCCGTCTCGGCCTCCCAAAGTGCTGGGATTACAGGCTTGAGCCACCGCGCCCGGCCTTTTTTTTTTTTTTTTTTTGAGACGGAGTCTTGCTCTGTCGCCCAGGCTGGAGTGCCGTGGCCGGATCTCAGCTCACTGCAAGTTCCGCCTCCCGGGTTCACGCCATTCTCCTGCCTCAGCCTCCCGAGTAGCTGGGACTACAGACACCCGCCATCTCGCCCGGCTAGTTTTTTGTATTTTTTTTAGTAGAGACAGAGTTTCACCGGGTTAGCCAGGATGGTCTCGATCTCCTGACCTTGTGATCCGCCCGTCTCGGCCTCCCAAAGTTCTGGGATTACAGGCTTGAGCCACCACGCCCGGCCCAGATGCTCTTGAAGTTTGAACCACACTGTTAAGGTCAGATGCTGGATAAGTCAAATACATCTGGAGGTTTTCACGTCTAAAAAGTTACGGAAACTGAGAGTATATCTTCTCTTCTTCACTTTTGGGTATCTTCTGAAATTGTGACTGAACTGCTAAATAGCCCAAAAGTTCTTCAGAATCCGAAATTCTGGACAGTTTGTTGGTAGTGAATGTTCGTAGTCTCCACTTGCCATTAGTTAAACTCATGGGGCCAGTTTGAATCTGTGCTTCCTTGGACAAATCATATTACCCTTATATCTACCTGCAGGGTTGAATTCAGTGTGTTCAGATATCTTCGTTTGTAAGAAAGCAGTACATTCTGTGAGTTACCATGGATTTGGTGACCCTAACCCTAAATCTCTAAGTTCAGAGAGTCATTCTGTGCTAACGAAGCAACTCTAAATCTCTGCAGTGAGCTTTGGTGACATGGCTCAGGAGATACTGAAATAAACCAAATCTCCTTATGTTTTCTTCTCCATATAGCTTTAACTTTTCCCAAGATTCCATGAACTGTTATCCTCCTTGCAGAGGTCATGCCACATCTTTCAGTATAGGACACAGCAGTAAAGGGCCTTCTAGCCTGCTCTGTTGACTGGAATAATGGGAACTCATTTCTCCCCATCATAGTGACACAGGAAATAAGCCTTGCCACGTCTAGGTGCAAGGCTGTGGGCAGTTTAGGAGACAGTGTCTCTGTAGGTGGACCAATTACTCCATGGGTACAGGCCTTGGTGAGCTCCTCCTCAGATCAGGGCTAGGCTAGTTTTCAGCCCCACTCCCTGGCCTGGGAGCTTTTGTGATTTAGGAGAATGCATATTTACTGCAAGTCTCACTCACAGATGGGCCTTACTCAGGTGGTCATGTCTCCCGTGTAGTAAGTCAAGCACTTTGAGTGCCGAGCACACAGGGCCTATTTCTCTTCTGCCTTACGCTTCCTCCCCTACCTCTGCCTGTTGTCTGCAGGGTTCACCCACTCAGTTTCGCTTATGGAGTGGGTGGGGGCATGAGCAGCTGTCTGTGCTGTGGCTGTCTCCCTGTGGGGTGACTTCGCAGGGCTCTTTCCTGCCTTGTCACCTTACCCATAGGCTCTGCTCTTTAGTGACTCCCCTCCGTGGCCCCAGCCCTTCCTTCTGGCAGCCTCTAATGATGGATTACTGGCCAGTGTCGCTTTGTCTTTAGTTGACATTTCTCTTAAGTGGACCAAATTGTGTTTTTATGTCAGGCGTTGTCGTGGGTCCTGAAGAGAACAGCTGTATTGTACGGGCTGCCCTGTACCCCGTGGGTTAATTATCCATTCTGAGCCCTGGAGGAGAGGGCAGGTTCTGGGGTAGTAGGCACATGTGGCACCACCTTGCCAGCAGCTTGGAGACTGGCACTTGTTGGCACAGAGAACTTCTGTTTGGTTATGTATAAAAAATTTACATTTGTGCTAGGGATTTGGAAATGAATGGCTTCTGAGGTAGAAGTCCTATTTAAAGAAGTCGTTGTGGAAAGAGGTTTTGAGAGGTATGTGTAGAGTGAATTTCTAGACTAGAACTTTTTTTTTTTTTGAGAGAGAGTTTCGCTCTGTCCCCCAGACTGGAGTGCAGTGGCGTGATCTTGGCTCATTGCAAACTCTGCTTCCTGGGTTCAAGCGATTGATTCACCTCAGCTCACGCCTGTAATCCTGGAACTTTGGGAGGCCGAGAGGGGCAGATCGCCTGAGGTCAGGAGTTTGAGACCAGCCTGGCCAACATGGTGAAACCCTATCTCTACTAAAGATACAAAAAATTAGCTGGGCATGGTGGCGCATGTCTGTAATCCCAGCTACTCAGGAGGCTGAGGCAGGAGAATCTCTTGAACCCAGGAGGCGGAGGTTGCAGTGAGCCGAGATTACACCACTGGGCTCCAGCCTGGGCAACAAGGTGAGACTCTATCTCAAAAAAAAAAAACAAACAAAAAAAACAAAACTGGGTGTGGTCGTACGTGCCGGTAATCCTAGCTATTGGGGAGGCTAGGGCAGGAGTATTGCTTGAACCTGGCAGGCAGAGGTTGCAGTGAGCCAAGATCGTGCCACTGGACTGCAGCCTAGGCGACAGAGCAAGATTTCATCTCAAAAAAAAAAAAAGCCCAAAGTAACATTTTAAGTTTTCTAGTACCGTTTTCCCCTGAAATGAGGTCGTGTACGGTGCCTGAATGGAAACCTGATTGTCTGAGGTTGTGGCCTCACAGTACTCGCTGCAATGGGGACTTGGGCGTTCTCCAGTCTTCCTGGGGACACTGTATGTCCTCCTGATTTATAAACAGAGATGGAAGTGAGATTAAAGGCTGTAGGGTGAGCCCAGGCTGCGTGTAGGTAGGAGTTGTCAGTTCCAGGTAAGAGGTGCCCTGTGCCACAGCTTGGTGTGGGAGGGGACATATTGCTGGCAGCTGGACATAGAGGAAGGGCCCTAGAGGAAGTGGGGGAGCTCGTGTGGGACCTGGAGGGCTGGGGTGAGGATTTTGGTCTTTAAGTGTAGTTGGAAACAGTTGAAGGGCTTTGAGCAGAGAAGGAATTTTTTTTTTTAAGACCTCTGGCTGCAGTGAGAATCATAGTTTGCTGGATAACAGTGGAAGGCAGATAGAAGGCTTTTCTTCTGTGAGAATCCAAGTGAGAAGCAACAGTGGCAATGGGGGTGAGAGGGAGAGATGGGTTGAACGTAGCAGGATCAAAGCTAATTCTTAGGATTCTGACTTCAGAAATGATTTCCTCTGGCACAGGGAATACTAAAGAAGGGCTAGATTTGGGCAACAGCTTGTACATTTTGTTATGTTTCTTTATTTTGGGTCTCATGCTCTTGGGTTCGTGGTTGACTCAACGTCAGATAAGCAGGAATCTCCTTTCTTCTTCCTTTTTTTTCCTACCTCACTCTTACCCTCATGTCTCTCCGTCTCCTGAATGTGCTCTACTCTCAGAGGTTTGTGTATCTGGACATGTGTGAATCTGTGTTTTAAGAAGCCCCTGAGGCCGGGTGTGGTGGCTTATGCCTGTAATCCCAGCTCTTTGGGAGGCCGAGGCTGGCAGATCACCTGAGGTCAGGAGTTCGAGATCAGCCTGGCCACCATGGTGAAACCCATCTCTACTAAAAATATAAAAATCAGCCAGTGCGTGGTGGCGGGCGCCTGTAGTCCCAGCTACTCTGGAGGCTGGGGCAGGAGAATCACTTGAACCCGGGAGGCGGAGGTTGCTGTGAGCTGAGATCGTGCCACTACATTCCAGCCTCGGTGACAGAGTGAAACTGTTTTCAAAAGAAAAAAAAAAAAGCCCTTGTGTGGATGTGTGTTTTTATTGCCACGTGTGGGACATGGGTCCTCCTTTGCTTTCACCGCTTTGACTGTCTGCTCCATGCCTGCAATCCCTCGGTGCTACCACGCCACCCCGTGCTTGTGCATTTGTTCCAGGAGTGTCTGCTGGGCACCTCCCTGTCGGGCTCTGTTCTAGACTCCCTACTGCTTGAAGTGACTTTCCAGCTGGGGAGGCTGATGGACAAAGCCTGTCCCATGGTGGGAAGAGGTAGGGAGGGGTGGTCAGGAAAGGCCTTGCCAGTGTGGTGATACTTGAACAAGGCCTGAGGGAGATGAGGGGTGCGCCCAGCTCTTTATCTGGGGGAAGAAGTTTCTACTCAAAGGCAGACAAGCAGTACAGAGGCCTCGTCTGGGAGCACCCTTAGGTGTCCAGGTAATAAGGAGACCTGTGAGGCTGGAGCAGAATGAGTCAGAGAGGCTCGGGACAAATATGAAAGATTTTTATTAAACAACTTTGGTTTTTGTTGTGTTATGAGGGGAGTGTGGGAGAGTTTTGTGCAGAAGAGTGATGTTGTGTCAGTTCTGAAAGAGCTCCTCCAGATGCCTTGTGGGCGTGGGGGCAAAGGCTGGGGCAGGAAGACCAATTAGAGATGCGGTGTCAGTGTGGGGTGGGCGTCTGATGGGGCATGTGCTGCACCCTCTCGATGTGTGCTGTGGAACATCGGGAGTGGGGCAAGGGGTCTCTTCTGTGGAACGTGGGGAGTGGAGCACAGGTGGAGATTGAGAGGGCTGGCCTGTCTCATGCTGAGGCTGCTGCATCTGCTCACCTGCGTTGTCTTTGCAGTAGACGGTGCCCAGGCATCCTGTGCTCTCGTTCACTGCTGCTGCAGATGCCACCACGCATAAACTTGGCTTGGGACATGTTGAGTTCAGAGTGCCTTTGAGATATCCAAGGGGATATGTGAATTAGGCAGTTGTACTACAGACATTGACCCCTAAATCCAACTTCTGGAAGTTGTGTGTATTGATGGTCATGGATGTGGTTGGTGGAAGAAGAGCATCAGGTGGGAAGTGGCTGAGAATGGAGCTCTGAGGGTCTCTAATGCTCAGAAGCGAAACGCATGCTTTCCAGGACTGCAGCCTCTTCTGTGGCATCCACGTTTATGTATAACCTGCCTTAAGTAAATGTGGAGCTGGGAGAGGGTAAATAAATACTACATGCATGGCATTTTTTAATGAGATGGATTAATCATTTTAAATTAAAGACAAACATTTAAAAATTTTATCTTTTTAGTGTTTCTTCAAAAACAACATTAAGTCATTAATTCTGACCTTTTGGCCTATTGGAAGCATTGAAAAGCTGAATGAAATCAAGAAAAACTTCTGGAGAATAGAAGCTTCCAGCCTTTTGGGTTTGTGACCCGCCTGTGGCAAGGAGGCCTGGCATCCCTCCCCTCTGTTGGTTCACACTCCTCTAACTTCTTCCTCCTACTCTTTCTCCCGCACACAAATGCGTGCCATGCTCCTCTGCCCAGGCCTTGGGTTAGAGCCAGCACTAGGCCTTCCAGCAAGGGACATGAGTGACTGATCAGGCCAGGCAGCAGAGTGCACAGCAAGCTTTGGGGCCAGGGTGGCCGGGACACTTCTCAAGTGAGAGATGTCAGAGGCCTATGCCACAAGAAAGCATAGAATCAGGTCAGGTGATGAGATGGTGGAAGAAGATCCCAGGTAGCCGTGGCAGCATGTGCAAAAGTGTGGTACACCAGGGGCTTGGACATGGTGGTTGTGGAAGTTCAAGAACAGGAATAGTAGTACTCAGTCAGGGCTAGGCATGAAGGAGGATCAGGAGCGTGGACTTCATGGGGAAATTGTTTCGAAGATGCAGTTTATTAAGCAAATAATAATTGAGTTTTTAAATGTGTTGGGCATTTGTTAGATACTGGGATTTTTTTTTTTTTTTTTTTTTTGACATGGAGTCTCGTTCTGTCACCCGTGCTGGAGTGCAGTGGCGTGATCTCAGCTCACTGTAACCTCTGCCTCCCGGATTCAAGTGATTCTCTTGCCTTAGTATCCTGAGTAGCTGGGATTACAGGCGCCTGCCACCACACCTGATTTTTGTATTTTTAGTAGAGATGGGGTTTCACCATGTTGGCCAGGCTGATCTTAAACTCCTGACCTCAGGTGATCCGCCTGCCTTGGCCTCCCAAAGTGCTGGGATTACAGACGTGAGCCATCGTGCCCGGCCAGATACTGGGATCGTAACATTTAGAAGAATTATGCCCCCTGCCCTTCACAAGTACACACCATCAGCCATAAAGATGGGCCCTCTGCCCTTCACTGGTGGACACTATCTTCCCTACATGTTCTTGTGTGTTGCTTGCCATGGTCAGATTACAAGGACATGTCACATGGAGTGGTCTCTGCCCTCAGGAGGCTTATGTCTCAGGTGAGTTAGACAACAGTGAGGGATGCAAGTAGCAGCAGTCCAGGACTCTAATAGAAGAGAGGTCAGATTCCTTATAGTTCTTTTGGCACTACTGAATGATATATGCAATAATACTGAGTAGCTGTGGCACACACCCAGTTATTTTTTATTTTTTATTTTATTTTTTGAGATGGAGTCTTGCATTGTCGCCCGGGCTGGAGTGCAGTGGCGCGATCTCAGCTCATTGCAACGTCCACCTCCCAGGTTCAAGTGATTCTCCTTGCCTCAGCCTCCCAACTGGCTGGGATTACAGGCATCCCCCACCTCGGTGCCTGACTAATTTTTTTGTAATTTTAGTAGAGACAGGGTTTCACTGTGTTGGCCAGGCTGGTCTTGAACTCCTGACCTCAAGTGATCTGCCCTCCTCGGCCTCCCAGAGTGCAGGGATTACAGGCGTGAGCCACTGCGCCCGGCACACCCAGTTATTAATGTTAGAGCAGGATGCAGTGGCATGCACCTATAGGTCCAGCTTCAGGGGGCTGAGGCAGGAGGATGGCTTGAGCCCAGGGTTTTAAGGCTGTATTGCACAATGGTTGTGCCTGTGAATAGCCATTGCACCCCAGTCTGGGTGACATAGTGGCACTTGCTGTTGCTCTGCCTCTGTCTCCCAGGCTGGAGAACAATGATACTATTGTGACTCAGCCTCTTGAGTAGCTGGGATTACAGGTGTGCACCAACTGGTGATGCCATGGTGATGCCTGGTGAGACCTTATTTGTTTTTTTGTTTTTTTTTTTTTTTTTTTTTTTTTTTTTGAGATGGAGTCTCGCTCTGTCACCCAGGCTGGAGTGCAGTGGCCGGATCTCAGCTCACTGCAAGCTCCGCCTCCCGGGTTCACGCCATTCTCCTGCCTCAGCCTCCCGAGTAGCTGGGACTACAGGCGCCCGCCACCTCGCCCGGCTAGTTTTTTGTATTTTTTAGTTGAGACGGGGTTTCACCATGTTAACCAGGATGGTCTCGATCTCCTGACCTCGTGATCCGCCCGTCTCGGCCTCCCAAAGTGCTGGGATTACAGGCTTGAGCCACCGCGCCCGGCCGAGACCTTATTTCTTAGAAGCAAACTAAATCTGTATATCTAAATACTAGCCAATGCTTATCAGACACTGTTCTCAACATTTATATATGTGTGTGCTACTAGTCCTCAAAGTAATTTGAAGTAGTAGGTGCTGTTGTTACCCCAGTTTTATGCTGTGGTAATAGGCACAGAAAGGCAAAGGCCTTGTTCAGCGCTTTGGGCTGAAGGGGCTCACAGAGATACTGTAGCAGATACAGAGGCAGCAGGAATAGTGATGTGCCGATTCTCTGACCAGTCTTTGTAGTTTAGAGCCAGTAATTGCTGTAACATATTCACAAAGCAATTTCTTGAGATTTTCATTTGGTTGCTTGGTTTTCTTACAGGTGTTCATTTTAAAGTTACATTATCTAAGGTTTTAGTTGACATGAGGACTAAAACACCTGACTTTCTTTGAGAATATTATGGGGTCCATGTAATATTTATTCCAGGTAGTTACTGTTATTACTACTTTTTTCTTTTTTGAGAGGAAGCCTCCCTGTGTTGCCCAGGTGACATATCATACCTTACAAGATATTTTTGGTGTTAAACATTTTAATTTTCAACTCCATGAAGTAAAAACACATTGTTAGTGCTTGGGACTATTGTGTTCCTTAGAAGACCCATTAAACTTTCTAGACCTGAAAATTTCTTTGTGGTCATCGGTCTAGGTTTAATGTTTCTTGCTGAATCAATTTTGACAATCTGTTCACTCAATTAAAAGTGTTTTTTTTTTTTTTTTTTTTTGGAGACGGAATCTCACTCTGTCACTGAAGCTGGAGTGCACTGGCATGATCTCAGCTCACTGCAACCTCCACCTCCTGGGTTCAAGCGATTCTACTGTCTCAGCCTCCTGAGTAGCTGGAATTACAGGCACCTGCCACCACACCTGGCTAATTTTTTTATTTTTAGTAGAGATGGGGTTTTGCCGTGTTGGCCAGGCTGGTCTTGAACTCCTGACCTCAAGTGATCCACCTGCCTCAGCCTCCTGAAGTGCTAGGATTACAGGCGTCAGCCACCACACCTGACCTCTGATTCGTTAACTTCTGTTTTAATATTTAGTAACACCTGGTGGGCGCCTGTGGTCCCAGCTGCTCGGGAGGCTGAGGCAGGAGAATGGTGTGAACCCAGGAGGCGGAGCTTGCAGTGAGCAGAGATCGCACCACTGCACTCCAAGCCGGGGCGACAGAGCGAGACTCTGTCACAAAAAAAAAAAAAATTTAGTAACAACTCATTCTCATCCTCTTTAGGGCATTTCTGAATTTATTTTTAATCTTGAGCTGTTCAAAATAATACTAGCAATTAGAGCTATGAACTTTAAGCACAGCATTGGCCAGACATCTAAAGTTTTGTTATACTGTATAATGTTCTCAGTTTTGTTGTTTTTCTTAATCTGTTCATTCAACAAACACCCTTTAGCACATTATTATGTACTGGTTGCTGTGGTAGCTACTGGGAATATAATGACTATCCCCTATTCCTCTCTTCAGATACTAAATATTGTTAGGACTGTAACTGTAGATTTATTTCTTCTGTTTTTTGTTGGTTTGTTTTTGAGACAGGGTCTTGCTCTATCACCCAGTGGTGCAGTCAAGCTCACTGCAGCCTTTACTTCCCGGGCTTAAGCAATTTTCCCACCTCAGCCTCCTTGAGTAGCTGAGACCACGGGTGCATGCCACCCTGTCCATTCCTAGTAATCTGTTACTTATAGTATTTTTCTAATTTTAATTTTCTACCCATGCGTTTATTTTTTTTTGCATTTTCCTGCTTTATTTTGCTTGTGTTTGAAATTTCATCATTTTAATGATAATAAATAGCTGCCATTTTGACTAATGATTACTATGTGCTAGACTCTGTATCAAGCACTTGATTTACCATATCTCATTTGATTCTATGGCAACCTTCTGAGTAGGTTTTTTTTTTTTCCCCTCAATCCTCCATTTACAAAAAAGGAACTGAGGCTTGGAGGGGTTGATTCTTGCTTAAGGGTAAACAGTGAGTTTTCTTCAGTCATTCTTATACTGCCTGTTTTAAGGACAGTTGACCCTTGAACAAAGCAGGGGTTAGGGATGCTGACCCTCTTGTGCTGTCAAAAATTTGCTTATACCTTTCAACTCTCCAAAACCTTAGCTACCAAAAGCCTACTGTTGACCAGAAGTCTTACCAATACTATAAACATTCGATGAACAAATATTTTGTTTCTTATAGGTATTAGCTACTGTATTCCTACAATAAAGTAAGTTAGAGAAGATAAAATGTTTACTATTTATTAAGTGGAAGTGGATCATGATAAAGGTCTTCATCCTCATTCTCTTTACATTGACTAGGTTGAGGAGGAAGAGGAGAGGTTGGTCTTGCCATCTCAGGGGTGTCAGAGGCAGAGGAAGTAGAAGGGAATGCAGGCACACAGTGTAACTTTATTTTTGTTGAGGCAGGGTCTCGCTCTGTAACCCAGGCTGGAATGCAGTGGTGTGATCACAGTAAATGAGATGGAGGTCTTGCTTTTGTTGCCCAGACTGGTCTTGAACTCCTGGCTTCAAGCGGTCCTCCCATCTCAGCCTCCCAAAGTTCTGGAATTATAAGTATGAACCACCACTACGCCTGGCCAGCAGTATATGTTTTAAATTAATCCAGAGCGTACCTTCAGATGATAGCATGACTGGGTGCTGTGGCTTATGCCTGTAATCCCAGCACTTTGGGAGGCTGAGGTGGGTGGATCACGTGAGGTCAGGAGTTCGAGACTAGCCTGACCAACATGGTGAAACCCCGTCTCTACTAAAAATACAAAAAAATTTGCCAGATATAGTGGTACAGGACTGTAATCCCGGTTACTTGGAAGGCTGAGGCATGATAACTGCTTGAACCTGAGAGGTGGAGGTTGCAGTGAGCCAAGATCGTACTTTGCACTCCAGCCTGGGTGATGGAGTGAGACTCTGTCTCAAAAAAAAATAAATAAATAAAAATAAATGCTGCCATATACCACTTCACAGTAGTACAAGAACCTTGTACAGTATATTGCCAATTCCTCCCTTCATCCTTTGTGCTATTGATGTTACACATTTTGCTTCTACATATGCTATAAACACATAGTACATTGCTGTTTTTGTATTTGAAAATCAATCTTTAATTGCACTAAAAGTGCAATTAAAAATAAGGCTGGCTGGGCGTGGTGGCTCACGCCTGTAATCCCAGCACTTTGGGAGGCTGAGAGATCACTTAAGCCCAGGTGTTGGAGACCAACCTGGGCAACATAACAAGGTCCTTTCTCTACAAAAAATAAAAAATATTAGCCAGGCATGATGGCACTTGCCTGTGGTCCCAGTTAGGAGGCTGAGGTGGAAGGATTGCTTAAGCTTGGGAGGTTACAGCAGCAGAGACCAGTGATCATGCCACTGTGCTCCAGCCTAGGTGACAGAGTGAGGCCCTGTCTCAAAAAACCAAAACAACAACAACAACAAAAAAAAGTGAAAACACTGATTTTTCAGCAGTGAGAATGACTGTTATTAAAAAGTTAAAAAATAACAGATGGTGGTGAGAGAAAAAGGAACGCTTATACACTGTTGGTGGGAGTGTAAATTAGTTTAACCATTGTGGAAGACGGTATGGCAATTCCACAAAGACCTAAAGTCAGAAATACCATTCAACCCAGTAATCCCATTATTGGGTATATACCCAAAGGAATATAAATTGTTCTGTTACAAAGACACGTGCATGCACGTGTTTATTGCAGCACTGTTCACAATAGCAAAGACATGGAATCAACCCAAATGCCCATCAATGATAGATAGATTGGATAAAGAAAACATGGTATATATACACCATGGAATACTATGCAGCCATATAAAAGAATGGGATCCTGTTCTTTTCAGGGACTTGGATGGAGCTAGAGGCCATTATCCTTAACAAACTAACACGGGAACTTTTATATTCTCACTTACAGGTGATGAGAATACATGGACACATAGAGGGGAACAACACACACTGTGGCCTATCAAAGGGTGGAGGGTGGGAGGAGGGGGAGGATCAGGAAAAATAACAACTGATGGCTACTAGGCTTACTACCTGGGTGAAGAAATAATTGGTACAACAAACCCCTGTGATACATGTTTACCTGTGTGACCTGTACATGCTGCACATGTACCCCCAAACTTAAAAAAATAAAATGACACATCCCCCCATTTTGGAGCTAGGGTCTGCTGGGAAGTGTTGGTCATGGAGGTGGGTCTTCATGAATGACTTCATGAATGCCCTCCCCATGGTAATGAATGAGTTCTTGCTTTGTTAGTTCACTTGAAATCTGGTTGTTAAAAAGAGTCTGGGGCCTCCCCGCTCTATCTCTGGCTCCTCACTCTCTTGCCATGTGATACATTTGTTCCTCCTTTGCCTTTTGCCATGAGTAAAAGCTTCCTGTGGCCTCACTAGAAGCTGAGCAGATGCTGGTGCCATGCTTGTATAGTCTACAGAACTGTGAGCCAAATAAACCTCTGTTCTTTATAAATTTTTTTTAAACCCACTGATTTGGCCGGGTGCGGTGGCTCACGCCTATAATCCCAGCACTTTGGGAGGCGAGACGGGCAAATCACAAGGTCAGGAGATCGAGACCATCTTGGCTAACATGTTGAAACCCCGTCTCTACTAAAAATAAGAAAAACTTAGCCAGGCATGGTGGCGGGCGCCTGTAGTCCCAGCTACTCTCAGGAGGCTGAGGCAGGAGAATGGCGTGAACTCGGGAGGCGGAGGTTGCAGTGAGCCGAGATCGTGCCACTGCACTCCAGTCTGGGTGACAAAGCAAGACTCCATCTCAAAAAAAAAAAAACAACAAAAAAAACCCCCACTGATTTATTTTATTCCATTTTTGGGATTGCCATTTCTTTTGTAGATCTAGGTTTTGGTCTGATACCGTATTCTTTCTTTCTGAAATGTTTTCTTTCTTTTTTTGGAGACGGAGTCTTGCTCTGTAACCCAGGCTGGAGTGCAGTGGCACAATCTTGGCTCACTGCAACCTCTGCCTCCCAGGTCCAAGCAGTTCTCCTGCCTCAGCCTCCTGAGTAGCTGGGATTACAGGCGCATGCCACCACTCCCAGTTAATTTTTTGTATTGTAGCAGAGATGGGGTTTCACTGTGTTGCCAGGCTGGTGTCGACTCCTGAGCTCAGGCAGTCCGCCTGCCTCGGCCTCCCAAAGTGCTGAGATTACAGGCGTGAGCCACCATGCCCAGCTTCTGAAATACTTCAATGTTTTACGTGGGTTAGGTATGCTGGCAATAAATTTCCTGTTTTTGTTTGAGAAAGTCTGTCTTTCTCCTTTATATTATTTATTTATTTATTTTTATTTTTTGAGATGGAGTCTCGCTCTGTCTTGCTCCAGCTCAGGCTGGAGTGCAGTGGTGCGATCTTGGCTCACTTCAAGCTCTGCCTCCTGGGTTCACACCATTCTCCTGCCTCAGCCTCCCAAGTAGCTGGGACTACAGGTGCCTGCCACCATGCATGGCTAATTTTTTGTATTTTTAGTAGAGATGAGGTTTCACCGTGTTAGCCAGTATAGTCTCAATCTCCTGACCTCATGATCTGCCTGCCTCGGCCTCCCAAAGTGCTGGGATTACAGGCGTGAGCCACCGCGCCTAGCCCTTCTCCTTTACTTTTAAAAGATCCCTTTGCTGGGTATAGAAGTCACAGTTAAAAGCTATTTTTTTCCCCCAGATTTTAGAAAAATTACTCTCTTCTGGTTTTTATGGTTTCTCACAAGAATCCTGCTGTAATTGTTTTTGTTCTTCCATGTGTAGTTTCTTTTATCCCTAGCTGCTTTCAGTCTCTCCTCTCCTCCCCCGGCCCCCATTCTTTTCAAGACAAGGTCTTGCTCTGTTGCCCAGGCTGGAATGCAGTGACATGATCACAGCTCACTGCAGCTTCGACCTCCCATGCTCAAGCATTTTTCCACCTCAGGCTCCTGAGTAGCTGAGACCACAAGTGTGGTCTAATTTTTTAAACTTTTTTGTAGAGATGAGGTCTTGCTATGTTGCCCAGGCTGCTCCTGAACTCCTGGGTTCAAGCAATCCGCTCACCCCAAGTGCTGGGATTACAGGCATGAGCCCCGCTGTACTTGGTCAGTGTTTGTTTCCTTCCTTCCTTCTACCTCCTTCTCCCTCCCTCCCTCTCTCTGTCTTCTTTCTTTCTTATTTTCGTATTCTTGGTTGAGCCTGACTTTTGTCCTAATTAGTTGTGTATCCAGTTGTCTTTTGTTTTGAGAAGTGAGGAGTGATAGGACCAGGTGTTTGTTTTGTTGTTGTTGTTTGTTTGTTTTTTAACGTTCTCTGTGCTTCTTGGATCTGCGGTTTGGTGTTTGTCATTAATTTTGGAAAATTCTCAACCATTACGTCTTCTGCTCTGTTTAGAGTTGGCCTCAGTTTATTATTTGATGTGTGTTATGCAGTACAGGCTTTGAATTTTTGTAGAGGCGGCTTGGATCTAGGATGAGGAGTGTTTTACCATGGCAGTGTTTGAAATTCTGTTTTAAGTCTTCTTTCTTTCTTGTATTTCCCAGGCGGTTTCTTTGCATATTCTTCTCCCAGCTGTATTCTGCTGTTGGCGGTTGTTTGAAGCTTTTTGACTTGGAAGTGTGTAGTGGTAGTGGGGTGCTGCCTCCTTTTCTGGTTAAGGCTCAGTTTGTTGTTGTTGTTGTTTTTTGAGATGGAGTTTTGCTCTTGTCTCCCGGGCTGGAGTGTGGTGGTGCAATCTCAGCTCACTGCAACCTCCGCCTCCCAGGTTCAAGCGATTCTTCTGCCTCAGCCTCCAAAGTAGCTACAGGCACCCGCTACCGTGCCCAGCCAATTTTTGTATTTTTAGTAGAGACAGAACCCTGTCTGTATTTCAGCATGTTGGCCAAGCTGGTGCCAAACTCCTGACCTCAGGTAATTTGCTCGCCTCAGCCTTCCAGAGTGCTGGGATTATAGGCATGAGCCACCGCGCCTGGCCGAACCTGAGTTTTAGACATGTCTAGTAACCCTGGACTTCAGAGGTGCGGCTGTCTCAGCTCCGCCTTTTCCCTGACTCGCTTGCCCCTTTTGCAGAACTAGGTCCCTCCTCTCCCTCTTCCCTTCCCCTAGTCACAGTAAGTGTTCACCAAAGCCTTCCCACCCCCGCCCTGGCCCCCCACAAATTAGGACTTTTGTTTCTGAGTGGAGGTTGAGAGGAAGGATTTGAGTGGAATTTCTTGCCCTTCCTTCCTGGCTCCTGGTCCCCTCCCTGCGTTCTGCACTACTGTCTATGCTTCTTAGGGCTCTTTCAGATCTTTTCAGTGAGTGCCTCATGAGTGCCATGGAGAAAGAGCCTGTGAAGTAGTGCAGGCTTTCCCAGTTTCTGCAGCTGCCACAAATTGTCTTGACAGCCTGTACTCAGCCTTTTGCAATTTGTCTTTTATTCTTGCCGAACTCTTCTTACCGGTGTCTGATTGTGTCTATCCCAGGTGAGTGGATGTGTTTTCTTTCCCTGACGGCACTTGAGATTATGGGCCAGTTTTGTTCTGTAACCTCAGCAGGTTCAGAAACAGTCATAGATATGAAGTTAGTCTGGCTGTTTTGCACTGTAAGGGTGAGCAGTATGCTCGCCCAGCTCTCTTCATCCTAGTGCAGAAGCCAGAAGCAGCCATGTCTTGAGGAACAGAAGTTTTTTGGTGTAAGTCCAGTTTACCAATTTTTTTTAATGATTAGTGCTTTTGGGGTCTCAAGAGATCTTTGTCTACTCCAAGATTGGGAAAACTTTCTCCTTTGTTTTCTTCTAGAGGTTTTGTAATTTTAGCTGTTATATATGTATAGGTTTGTGATCTATTTCAAGTTAATTTTGGGTATGGTGTGAGGTGAAGTTGGAGGTGTCCCCCCCTCCATATTCATATCCAGTTGTGTATCATTTATTGAGAGATCTCTCCCTGTGGAATCACCTTGTTCATTTGTCCAAAATGTATTTCTTTAAAGAACGTTTCTTAAAAAAATGAGCCGTGCGTGGTGGCTTGCACCTGTAATCCCAGCTACTCAGGAGGCTGAAGCAGGAGACTTGCTTGAACCTGGGAGGCAGAGGTTGCAGTGAGTGAAGATTGTGCCACGACACTCCAGCCTGGGCGACAGAGTGAGACTCCGTCTCAAAAAAAAAAGACCCCATTTCTAAAGAATATTTCTTACTGTTACTGTTATATACTATAAAAATGCATAAAAGTAATATACAGGTTTGCAAATTAATTTGACCCCTGGTATAAGCACCATTCAGATGAGGAAATAGAACATTATCAGGACTCCAAAAGCCCACTAAAGGCTACTACTCGATTACAGTTTCCTTTCTTTTCCTTTCGTTAAACATACTAAACAGCAGGGTGCGGTGGCTCACACCTGTAATCCCAGCACTTTGGGAGACTGAGGTGGGTGGATCATGAGGTCAAGAAATCTAGACCATCCTGGCCAACATAGTGAAACCCCATCTCTACTGAAAATACAAAAATTAGCTGGGTGTGGTGGTGCGTGCCTATAGTCCCAGCTACTCAGGAGGCTGAGGCAGGAGAATCGCTTCAACCCGGGTGGAGGAGGTTGCCGTGAGCTGAGACCGTGCCACTGCACTCCAGCCTGGTGACAGAGCAAGACTCTGTCTAAAGGAAAGGGAAAGGGAAAAAACTAAACATCTCAGCACTATAGTTTTGCCTGTTTTTGTACCTTATATAGATGGAAGCATCCATACTGAATAATCTAGGGTATACAACTTGTCTCACCCAACAATATTTGAAAGATTTATTTGTTTTGAACTTAGCTATGGTTTATCCATTTTAATTCCTATGTAGTATTTCACTGTAGAGATGACCATTCATTCTACAGTTTATGGGTTATTTCTAGTTTGGGACTGGCATGGATACTCTTGTACACGTGTTTTGGTGCATACAGGACTTATGAGGAAAGGTAGATATCCAGAAAAGGAATTACTGGGTCACAGTCTTCATGTAATGCCTGTTTCCCAAAGTGGTTATACCTATTTTCACTCTGCCAGCAGTGCTTGAGAGTTCCCATTGTTTCATGTTTTTGGTTGAGCATGGTTTTTGTCCTGATTTTTTATTTCAGCCTCTTTGGTGGGTAAATGGTGGTACTGTGATTTAATTTATCTATGATATGTAACATCATCTTTTCTTGTGTTTATGTCTATAGACCATTTGGGTCATCTGTTGTGAAGAACCTGTTCAAGTCTTTTGCCCAATTTTTTCAACCAAGTTGTGTAATCTTTTTCCTATTTTTCTCATTTTTCACTTTTTTTGGTCATTTTTTTCATTTTCTTAATGTTTAATAGAAGTTTTAAATTTTAGGCTGGGTATGGTGGTTCACACCTGTAGTCCTAGCCCTTTGGGAGGCTGAAGTGGGCAGATCACCTGAGGTCAGGCATTCAAGACCAGCCTGGGCAACATGGCGAAACTCCATCTCTACTGAAAAAACAGAAATTAGCTGGGCATGGTGGTGGGCACCTGTAGTCCCAGATGCTGGGGAGGCTGAGGCAGGCCGAATTGCTTGAACCTGGGAGGTGGAGGTTGCAGTGAGCCAAGATTGCGCTACTGCACACCAGCCTGGGTGACAGAATGAGACTGCATCCCTAAAAATAAATGATTTTTAAATAGTTGAATCTGGGCTGGGTGCAGTGGCTCATGCCTGTAATCCCAGCACTTTGGGAGGCTGAGGCAGGCAGATCACTTGAAGTTGGGAGTTCATGACCAGCCTGATCAACATGGAGAAACCCCATCTCTACTAAAAATACAAAATTAGCCAGGTGTGGTAGTGCATACCTGTAATCCTAGCTACTCAGGAATCTGAGGCAGGAGAATCACTTGAACCCAGGAGGCAGAGGTTGCAGTGAACTGAGATCGTGCCATTGCACTCCAGCCTGGGCAACAAGAGCGAAACTCTGTCTCAAAAAAATATATGTATATAGTTGAATCTGTTGATCTTTTCCTTTATGCTTTAGTGCTCTTGGTGTCTGTCTTGAAAATGTTTTCCTTTACCCAAGGTCAAGAGGATGTTATCCATCATCTTTCACATTTAGGTCTATAATTATGGAATTTATTTTTGTGTATGGTGTGACATGGGGCCCAATTTCATTTTTTTTTTTGTTTTTTGTTTTTTTTTTTTTGTTTTTTTTTTTTTGAGACGGAGTCTCGCTCTGTCGCCCAGGCTGGAATGTGGTGGCGCAATCTCCACTCACTGCAAGCTCCGCCTCCCGGGTTCACGCCATTCTCCTGCCTCAGCCTCCCGTGTGGCTGGGACTACAGACGCCCGCCACTGCGCCCGGCTAATTTTTGTATTTTTAGTAGAGACGGGGTTTCACCGTGTTAGTCAGGATGGTCTCGATCTCCTGACCTCGTGATCCGCCCATCTTGGCCTCCCAAAGTGCTGGGATTACAGGCGTGAGCCACCGCGCCCGGCCCAATTTCATTTTTTCCCCTGATTTGGGTATCTAGTTGTTCTGTGTTAACTTTAAAAGGCCATTCTTTCCATAGTATTGTAGAATGCCATCTTGGTTATAGATTTGGTGTCTGTGTATCATACCTTGATTCTATATTGTTCCTTTGTCTATTTTTCTTTCTTTTTTTTGAGACAGAGTCTCGCTGTGTCGCCCGGGCTGGAGTGCAGTGGCGTGATCTTGGCTCACTACAAGTTCTGCTTCCCAGGTTCATGCCATTCTCCTTCCTCAGCCTCCCTAGTAGCTGGGACTACAGGTGCCCGCCACCATGCCTGGCTAAGTTTTTCGTATTTTTAGTAGAGACGGGGTTTCAACGTGTTAGCCAAGATGGTCTCGATCTCCTGACCTTGTGATTTGCTCGTCTTGCCTCCCAAAGTGCTGGGATTACAGGCGTGAGCCACCGTGCCCGGCCCCTTTGTCTACTTTTCTATCCTTGGGTGGCCAGTACTGCATTCTCTGAATTACTGCAGCATTTTTTGTTGTTGAGAACAGGGTCTTGCTCTGTTGCCCAGGCTGGAATGCAGTGTCAGGAGGATGGCTCATTGTAGCCTCAACCTCCTGAGCTCAAGCAGTCTTCCCACCTCAGCCTTTTGAGTGGCTGGGACTACAGGGGCACGCCACTATGCCTGGCTTATTTTTAAATGTTTTGTAGAAACAGGGTCTCCCTCTGTTGCCCAGGTGACCTTGAACTCCTGGGCTCAAGCAGCCCTCAAGCCTCTCAAAGTGCTGGGATTACAGGAGGGAGCCACTATGCTCAGCCTAGTATAGCTTTTTAATAAGCCTTAATAGTCACTCTGTATTGTTCTTCATGAGTGTTTTGGCTATTCTTGGCCCTTTACAATTTTGTATGCTTTATGTGAAATTAAACTTCTATGTCTTAGTTCGTTTGTGTTGCTATAAGGAATACCCGAGGCTGGATAATTTTGCTCCTGGTTCTGCAAGTTGTATAAGAAGCATGGTGCCGCATTTGCATCTGGTGAGAGCCTCGGGTTTTTTCCACTTATGACACAAGGTGAAGAGGACCCAGTGTGTCCAGATGACATGATGAGAGAAAAAGCAAGAGAGATGGGGAAGGAGGTGCCAGGCTCTTTTTAACAGCTAGCTCTCGGGGAACTAATAGAATGAGAACTCACTCAGTCCTGCAAAGACAGCTTCAAGCCATTCATGAGGGATCTGCCCTTATGACCCAAGCGCTTCCCATTAGGCCCACCTCCAAAATTGGGTGTGGTGGCACATGCCTGTGGTCTCAGCTACTCAGGAGTCTGAGGTGAAAGGATCGCTTGAGCCCAGAAGTTCGAGACTGGCCTGGGTGACCTAGCAAAACATCGTCTCTACTAAAAATACACAAATTAGCCGGGCGTGGTGGTGCATGCCTGTAGTTCCAGCTACTTGGGAGACTGAGGCAGGTGGATCACTTGATAGCCCGGGAGGTGGAGGTTGCAGTGAGCCAAGATCGTGCTACTACAGTCCAGCCTGGGCAACAGAGTGACCCTGTCTCAAAATATGTAAATAAAAGAAAAAAAGTTTAAAAAGAACTGGGGTGGACAACTCTGAAGGAGTTTGCTAGAGAAAGGAAAAGATAGGCAGTGAGAAACTGGGGCCGAAGTGCCACTGAGAGGAGATCATTGTGTTTCTTCAGAATGGGAGACACAGCATGTTTGCATCCTAATGGAAGTGATGCAGGAAAGAAAGAGAAACTGATGATATGAGAAGAGGATGGAATCAATGGGGTGGTCCTCAAGTGGTGACAGGGTGGGGTCTGGTGCACGTGGTTGTGAAGAGGTAGTTGGAGGACATTGGAAAGGAGGGCACAGGCGCAGGTCTGTGGATGTGTGGGAGCTGTGAAAACTACTGCCAAGTGCTTTTCCGAAAGATTGCTGGCGCTCACACCACCCTCAGCAGTCTGTGAATACCCGTCTTCCTTCATACTCCTCAGCACGGAGTGCCATGTCCCTGTTGTTCCCTACTGGGCAGCCTGCTTTGCACTGACCAAGCTGGAGATCCCCACATCTACTCCACAGCTGCCCTTCCTCTCAAGTTCCCTCGTTAGGCTCAGGGACCTTGCTCCTTTCCTTGTGTCCTGCCATGAAAGTTCCGGTGCCTCCTTACCTTAAGTCATCTCCTCATCTTTTGAATTATATGGACCATAAAATTTTTAGTCGTCAGCTTGGTGACTTAGCTTTATCAACATTGTATTACAGGAAGGAGAGGATTCTATAAAAAAGCAAGTATTGCCTGTGGGCCCCACTGTTTTAGGTCACTGGCTAGCCTCTGGTTTGGCTGTCCTTGGGCCAGATGCCTCCCTGCTGCTAGGGGAGCACAGGTGATGGTGATGGACAAGGTCCCATCACAGAGGTGTGGGTGACTTGGGGCTTGTCAGGTGTGCAAATGACTACTTTGGAATTGCTTCAGGTCAGTTAATTTTCAGATGCTACCTACCTATTCCATTTATTGTCTCTGAATAAAAGCCATTTTCAGCCATTTTTCTATTTAAGTAGTTTTAATTTTCCCTCTGGTCATTTCTGGGTATTGCTGTAAAGACTGTTAATACCTTACACAAAATGACTGTTACTTTGATTTTTCAGGAACCTTCAGAGATTGAAGGGGATACAAACTGCAGTGTGAGAAGTTAGCCCTTTTATACCAACTTTTTATTTGACCTTAGTAGATTAATTTTACTTTAAAGATTGGCAAAGAACAGTATGTTAGAAATACATGTAAGTCTGCTGCTATTAATAAATTCAAGCTGTTTTGCTCTTTTGCTGTATGGAGCTTGAATGTAGAGACTTGAAGTATTTTGTAGATACTTGTTGTGCTGTCCCATGACAGAGCAGGGATACAAAACTTGCCCTGGCATCCAGACGTGTTCTGAGGCTGGCTCAGACATTTGTTTTCTTCTGGATAAGTAGCATCAAAACAAATAGTAATTATGTTGTTTAGTAGACTTAGAACATAGCAACCACATTTGTATAGGAAAAACCACATTAGTAACATTATGTGGAGAAAAACATTTTATGTAACTATAGTTCCAGCAAATACCACTATGCCTTCATTAATGCCTTAAAACCATCTTATTTACATCTATGGAACCACTGGCCATTTAATAGGGCAATTCAGGGGCAATCATTAGAAACAGTTGCAGTTTTCATTAGATTTTCTCTGTTTTTTTTTCTAATATGTAAACTGAAATTAAAAGTAAGTCCTTCAGAGTTCATTCTTAAAAAAAAGTAAGTCCTAAGGAAAACTGTTATATTAGCTATTTAAAAGGATGCTGTAATAATGTAGAATCAATCACTGTTCGTTGAATTTTATTGAGTTTCCATGGAACAGCCTTGAAATTATAAATTGCTGAGTATTTACTCTGTAAGATTACAGAAATTATTTATCACAGAGCCTAAAATACTTAAGGTAATCTTGTACCTAACTCATGATATGATTGTTATCAATCTCTTTGTAACCACTGAGAAGGAGGTTTAAGTATTGATGTTAGTAATTGCTCTCCAGGCAATACCTTTTGCTCAAAGAACCTGCATATGCTTTAGGAAAGCTGAGTTTAGGAAAGAAAGGGAAAAGGGCACAGATATTTTAGTGACTACACATAACAGTGTTCCCTGGACTTGAGTGCAGGTAGCTAATAAAATATCATGTATAGGCTGGTCTTGGTGGCTCATGCCTGTAATCCCAGCACTTGGGGAGGCCGAGGTAGGCAGATCACGAGGTCAGGAGTTTGAGACCAGCCTGACCAACATGGTGAAACCCCGTCTCTACTAAAAATATAAAAATTAGCCGACCGTGGTGGCACAGGCGTGTAGTCCCAGCTACTCAGGACGCTGAGGCAGGAGAATCGCTTGAATCCGGGAGGTGGAGGTTGCAGTGAGCTGAGATCGTGCTACTGCCCTCCAGCCTGGGCAACAGAGCGAGACTCTGTCTCAAAAAAAAAGAAAAAAGAAAAAAAATCATGTATAAAAATGCAGAAAATTGGCCGGGCACGGTGGCTCATGCCTGTAATCCCAGCAGTCTGGGAGGCTGAGGTGGGCAGATCATGAGGTCAGGAGATCAAGACCATCCTGGCCAATGTGGTGAAACCCCGTCTCTACTAACAGTACAAAAATTAGCTGGGCGTGGTGGCTCCCGCCTGTAGTCCCAGCTACTTGGGAGGCTGAGGCAGGAGGATCACTTGAACTCGGGAGGTGGAGGTTGCAGTGAGCTGAGATGGCGCCACTGCGTTCCAGCCTGGTGACAGAGGGAGACTTTGTCTCAAAAAAAAAAAAAAAAAAAAAAAAAAAATTGTGGTTGAGGTAGACAAGACAAAGTGTAGATTATTGATTTGGACTAGTCGTTTCAGTTCCCTTAGCATTTACTGGGTGCCTACCAGATGCTGGGTGCATTATGGACATTCATAATGTTGAGTATCCAATGGGAAGATAGATATGTGAAAGATAATTTTGTAGTATAATGAATATATGATAGTCTATAGAAAGTGTAGAAGTTGGCCAGGTGCGGTGGCTCACACCTGTAATCCCAGCATTTTGAGAGGCTGAGGCGGGTGGATCATGAGGTCAGTAGATGGAGACCATCCTGGCTAACATGGTGAAACCCCATCTCTACTAAAAATACAAAAAATTAGCCAGGCGTGGTGGCAGGCACCTGTAATCCCATCTGCTTGGTAGGCTGAGGCAGGAGAATCACTTGAACCTGGGAGGTGGAGATTGCATTGAGCCGAGATCATGCCACTGCACTCCAGCCTGGGTCACAGAGCAAGACTCCCTCTCAAAAAAAAAAAAAAAAGTGTAGAAGTTGTACAGGAGTTGTTGTAATTAGCTGTGTGTGACATGTATTGATTGAAGGGTAGGGAGCAAAATTCACAGAAAAAAAAAGTTACCATAGTGGGGTTTGAAGGGATGCCTCGCAGTTGTCTCATAAAGGAAGGGTGGGGAGATTGGTGTTTTAGGGAAGCAAATAGCAAGTATGAAGGAAGGAAGAGATAAAGCCACATAGTTGGATGGGGTGGGAGTGTGGAACTGTAAGGAGTTTCAAGTGGGTGATTTTGCAAGAACACACTGACCAAGGGCCTGGTGTATCCTGCTTGATCCTTTGCTGAGGACTTGATCTTTTTAGGCAGCAGGAACACTAGAAGGGTTTAAGGCAGAGAATGTTCTGGTCATAGGTACAGTGTGAGGGGGTTTTGACAGGAGATGGAGGACATGTGGGGAGCAGCAGACAGCCCTGAAGGCCAGTCGACAGGAGGTGGCAGTGTCACCAGCACGGGGCCTTTGTTTTGTGTGCCTCCTGCTTTAGCCTTCGTGGGGTGGTCTAATCTGGGTTGTGCTGCCGTTACCGGAGAGGATATTGCTTTTACTGTTTTTTTAACCCTAAAATGCCCTTTTTTCTTCATGTTTATAAGAAGTTTATCTGTAAAGTATTTTTAGTAAGTCTGAGTTTTCATGTTTAATTTGGAATTTCATTTTGGAAACAAATTTCAAAACTAGAATATAAGCCTAGCAAGAAAACAAATGCTATTGTGATTTAGTGTCTTTTATGATACACACACACACCTCCCACCCCCATGCACACAGGCCACAATCACTGGGTGGTAGAAAATCAGTTTATTCAGAAAAGGTAAAATACATCATAGATGTAGAACTCAGCTGTTAGTAGTGTTCCCAAAGTGTTTTCAGCAATACTGCCATCTTAGCCATATGTCCATATTCTCCTATGCAAAAATTTCTGAGTTATCTTGGTCCCTTACATGGATATATATACACATTTTATGTATTTACATATTTCGTCTATGTGTGTGTAGGCTTTGGGGGATGATACTAGTATAACGTTCATTCTGGGGTGTGTGTGTGTGTGTGTGTATGGTTTTTTTTGTTTTGTTTTTTGAGACGGAGTGTTGCTCTGTTGCCCAGGCTGAAATGCAATGGTGCGATCTCCGCTCACCGCAACCTCTGCCTCATGGGTTCAAGTGATTCTCCTGCCTCAGCTTGAGTAGCTGAGATTACAGATGTGCACCACCACACCTGGCTGATTTTTTGTATTTTTAGTAGAGATGGGGTTTCACCGATTTGGCCAGGCTAGTCTTGAACTCCTGACCTCTTGATCTGCCTGCCTCGGCCTCACAAAGTGCTGGGATTACAGGTGTGAGCCACCATGCCCAGCCTGGTACATTTATTTTTTAAAATATGAATGTAACTAGACTTCTGCTTCCAAGCAAGAGGTAGTAACTAAAAGTGGATTTATCTTCCTCCCTCAAACAATGAAACAAAACACAAAATGTACCAAATAGTAGTTTTCCAACATTGGACCACAGGCAGGCAGGACAGTGATCCCTGGGAGAAGGAGAATAACCGCAGCAAGCCCCAGCATTGCCCAGGCTTCCTGCCTGGAGAGAGTCTTAAGGTTAGGACTTGGAGAGCTTCCCAGACTGAGCCTGAGGATCTCCTTGATTGAGAAGGCTGAGTTGAGACTTTGGGGAGGCCAAAGTAAATTTGCAGAGCAGAGTACCAGAGTGGAGAGAACTGCAAAGAGGTGAAGGAAGAGCTCTGCATAGGGTTCTCCCCAAGCCCAGTTGAGGGTGCGTAAGCATGTGCATGTGGGGAAGCTCTCTGCGCCTGGGCTAGCATCCTGGAAGTGAGGAGCGGGACAAACCTAGGAGCTCACACAGGGCCAGGAGCAGTGTGTGTTCCCACCAGCCATTGTGGGAAAAATCTTACAACCTGCAGGACCCTGGGTGGCAGCTCAGGGGGATATTGCCTCAGTTGTGGAGAAGAGGAAAGGCACTCCTATGCTGCCTTACAGAGCCTATAAGCCCTAAAAGGACCAGACTCTTCCCAAACAACCCTACTATGGCCCACGACTAAGCTCAGAAACTGAAGGAATGAAAAAATACCCAGCACCTGATGCTTCATGCTTGCCCCTGGCTCTTCTCCTCCTCTCACACCTCACAGGTGGCTCCTTCACAGCCTTGTCCACTTCCCTTCCCGCAGCCCTGGTCCAAGCTGCTGCCGTCTGGCTCCTAAATTGCAGATAGTCATTTCTTCCCATTCTCCCATCCCATCTCTCTGCACGCAGCCTCAGAGTCACGCCTTGACTTGAGTGGCCCTCAGCTCTCCTCCATCTCCCCTTCTGCTCTTGCCAGCCCAATGCCAGCCACTGGGCTCCCCACAAGGTACAGCCATGTGGGTTTCAGGGTTAGGTCTCCTCAAGGAGACCCTCACTGGCCACCAGATTAAAGGGCACAGATCCTCTTTGCTGTTACGTTTTTCTCCTTATCAGTGTTTAATTAGTTAACATTTTTCATGTATTTGTCTTATTTATTGCCTTTGTCTTTTGACAGTTTTCTTCACCATTGTGCTCCCAGTGCCTGGACCAGTCCCTGAGCATGTGGTGGGCTCAGTAAATCCTGGATGACTGCTGAATGTCCGGGAGCTGAGCTGTGTGCCCTCTAGTCTCTCTGGTCATTTCTGGCTCTTACACTGTGATTTCAGGCTTGGGGACCTTTGGGTCTGTAGAACCCAGCATCTCATTCTGTGATTAAAAGGGCAGGCCAGAAAGGTCTGATGGGTGTGGCTGTTCTGCCAGCAATGGGAGCTGTTTTCTAAGACCTGAAGGAAAGAGATGGCTTTATATGGGGGTAAATCGATGTGCTTTTTTTTTTTTTTTCTTTTTTTGGGTCATCATTTAGGTTTTTGGGATTTGTTGGTATGGAAAAATACATGGATTCTCATGGTACTCAGTGGTTTGAGTAGTCTGGCGCTCCCTAGGACACTGTGGGGAGGTAGGACCCAGTTCTCTGCCCCTGTGCCCCGAACATTCAGCTCAGGGTGGCTGCTGAGCTGGGTTCGGGAAAACTCTGAACCCTGTGGATGTTACAGGAGTCAGCACTTTTGATCACTGGGTCATGGAAACGTGAGAATATATATGAACATCTTTTGAGTCTTGCTGGTGTTGTCATTCATTCTTTCAATCACTAATTCATTTACTTATATATTCAGCCCCTTGTTTAAATACGTGCTTCCTGCCAGTCAGCAGGAAGTCTTAAGAATGGAGCCTGGTGTCCAAATGAGAGCCCTCAGTGGCCGTTGAGGGGCCAATCTGTCATGCACACTGGGTCCTTTTGAATACCACTGGGTGGCGGGACAGGGAGACAGCTCGAGGCTGTGGGAAGAGCTGTGG
The DNA here is from genome assembly GCF_047675955.1 of Chlorocebus sabaeus. NCBI lineage: Eukaryota > Metazoa > Chordata > Mammalia > Primates > Cercopithecidae > Chlorocebus > Chlorocebus sabaeus. Next base: position 47,163,619 of record NC_132930.1, on the reverse strand, counting down.
GGCTGGCCGGCCTTGAAGAAGCTTTTGGGTGGAGATGGAGACTGAGAAGCCAGAACAGCCTCAGCCAGGTCTGCTCTCTTCCCACCTGGCATGTCCTGCAGCAAGGGCACCCCACATGGCAGGAGAGACCAGCGGGGGTTCTCTCACCTGCACCTCACTGTGTGCCCTGGTTCTGGCTGCCTCTGGAATGCCAGGTGAGGCTTCCCTTTGCCCTGCTCCCTGGGAGTGCGTGTCTCCAGCCTCTCCTCAGAGTTCAAGGGGGCTTCCTCCCAAGGTGCAGAGGTAGCCCTGTGTGAAGGACCCGTCTTAGGATTGGGTTGATAGGGGTTAAAATCTTGTGTCCCCCCCCGCCCCGCCCCACACTTGCTGACCTTGGGACTTTACCCCCATTTCCAGGCGTGTGAGACTCAGTTTCTTTCTTTTTCTTTTTTTATTGTCTTTTTTTTTGAAACTGAGTCTTGCTCTGTTGCCCAGTTTGGAATGCAGTGGTGTGATCTCGGCTCATTGCAGCCTCCACCTTCCTGGTTCAAACGATTCTCCTGTCAGCCTCCTGAGTAGCTGGGATTACAGGTGCACACCACCATGCCCGGCTAATTTTGTGTTTTTAATAGAGACAGGGTTTCACCATGTTGGCCAGGCTGGATCGACCGATTCTTTCCCTTCCCCTTCCCCTTCCCCTTCCCCTTCCCCTTCCCCTTCCCCTTTCCCTTTCCCTTTCCCTTTCCCTTCCCTTCTCTCTTTTCTTTTTTCTTTCCTTTCTTTTCTTCCTTTCCTTTCCTTTCCTTTTTCTTTCCTTCCTTTCTTTCCTTTCCTTTCTTTCTTTTGACACAGGGTCTTGCCCTCTCACCCAGGCTAGAGTGCAGTGGCATGATCACAGCTCACTACAGCCTCAGCTTGCTGGGTTTTAGCAATCCTCTCACCTCAACCTCCCCAGTAGCTGGAACTACAGATGTGCACCACTACGCCTGGCTAATAGTTGGATATTTTGTAGAGGCGAAGTCTTGCTGTGTTACCGAGGCTGGTCTCAAACTCCTGAGCTCAAATGATATCTCACTTCTGCCTCCCCAAGTGCTGGGATCACAGGCGTAAGCCGCTGTGCCCAGCCTTCAGTTTCTTTTTCTGTATTTGTGTTTTAAAGGCTAATTTTATTTTATTTTTTGAGAGAGTGGATGGTTATCTTTTGAGAGGTTTTAAGGTATAATAATCTTGCCTTTTTCTTCTACCTCTAAGGCCTCTTCCCCTTGCCCCACATTGTAGGACCTATTTGAAAATGCAGATGTTTATTTACATCAGGTGATAGGAGATGAGCTCAGCATCATTATTGCTGGGACTGGATGGGAGGCTGGGCCTTGGATGTGCAGCTGCCATCATTTCCCTGTTTATCTTGAATCTGGAATTTGGACAGCCCACCTCAGAGATGGTTTAGATCTGCAGACACACTTAAGCCAGAATGGCCATCTTGGGCCTGAGCCCTGGTATACAGACGCCTCTAGAATAGTGGTTTCAGACTTTGTTGGTGGTAACCAGTTCTGGTAAACAGTCTGAAAATCGAGGCTGACAATTTCTAGCATGTGGTGGAAAAGTAATACAGAAGTCAAGGTGAAGGGGTTAATTGGACAATTTTCTAACTCGTACTATCTAAGATTTTCTTTATGGCACTGTTATTTTATTTGAAGTATTACGAATTTCTAGAACATTAGGTTTAGTTTTATTCAATAAATGTCCTATTTTATGTTTCTGTATATAAGCATACACATGCATTTTAGTTTTAGTTTTACAACTATACATATATTTTAATATTGGCTTTATAGACGAGGTTTTGAAAATAGAATTTTTTTTTTTTTTCTATTCCAGACTCCTTTTAGTTTTGGCATGAATCATAGGACACCACCCTACCCCGCTGGGGATTATTGTCTTCTGTGCAGAAGTGAACGGAAAGACTCCTCATTCTTAGAGAGTGGAATTAAGACTGCGAGCAAATTGGCCCTTTCCATGGCTCCCAAGGGCAACAGTGTGCTGCACCTGCCGCTATGGGTGTGCCCGGACTGCCGCAGGACCGTGGAGAAGGAGGAGAGGCATGGCGGCCTTGACCAGCCAGTGGTGAGTGGCTGCCAGCACAGGCAGCGCAGGGTGTTGGCTCCCCGACCCCAGGTAATGGGGCCAGCTGGCAGTGAAAGAAATGGATTTGCTTTTGCTTCAGAGGGCACTCCCTCCTGCACCACCTTCTAGTCTGTTCCTCCTGGTCTTCCCTGCCGACACTGCAGTAGGTGGCAGGACACCTGCCTTCCTTGTCTGGGCATAATTCAATTGTCAAGCTTTGTGGCCCTGAAGGGTGATTTTTGGCTTTGAGCTTAGTATTTCTTTGGTGGTGCAGTTTCTTGAAAAGGGAGTACAGTTTTCATGTGTTTAGTTCTCGGCAATTCGACATGCAGGTTAATTCTTTATCCGAGGCAGCTCTTAAGCCTGGCCTTCCCCTTTACTTGTTTGTGCCGCTTCAGCCTCTTGGAGGCCACAGCAAGGCCAGCAGGCTTGGCTGGGAAGACCACACCCTTACTCTCATCTTTGACCGGATGGAGTTTTGGTGGGCCCTTGTTCCGGGCAGGCTTTCACATGTGCTGTTTGGGATCTGGAAGGAGTTGGCTTTTGCAACTGTGTGAGGTCCCACATTCTAGGGCTCTTCTGTGCCCTTTGATTTCTGCTTGCAAGTGGCTAATTATTGTCTGAGCTCTTCTTTTCCTTCTGATACCTTGCTATGTGCAGCCAGGAAGCATGTGCATTCCCTGCTCCTCTGTTTTCTCCTGCAGAACTGCCTTGGGGGAGTCCTGGTGACAGTCTGAAGAGCATGTCCCCACTGCTTGGTGTGGGTTTCCATCTTTACTGGCCTTAGAGGCGTGCTCCATCTCCAGGGCCAGTTTCTATCCTTGGGGTCTCATTGTCTGAATTACTTTCTCACTTGGTCCCTCCCACACGTCCCCCTTTCCTGCTGTACTTCTCTTCCTAGCACTTATTTCTTTCTTTCTTTTTTTTTTTTTTTGAGATGGAGTCTCGCTGTGGCACCCAGGCTGGAGTGCAGTGGCGCGATCTTGGCTCACTGCAAGCTCCGCCTCCCAGGTTCACGCCATTGTCCTGCCTCAGCCTCCCTAGTAACTGAGACTACAGGTGCCCGCTACCACGCCCAGCTAATTTTTTTTTTGTATTTTTAGTAGAGATGGGATTTCACTGTGTTAGCCAGGATGGTCTCGATCTCCTGACCTTGTGATCTGCCCACCTCGGCCGCCCAAAGTGCTGGGATCACAGACGTGAGGCACCGCGCCCGGCACTAGCACTTATTTCTAACATACTATGTATTTTACTTACTCATTTGGTTTGCTTTCTCCTTCATTAGAATATAAACTCCACAAAGGCAGCTATTTTTATGGTTTTCTTTGTGTGGTTTTCATTTGTTTGTTTACCAATACCGTTTGCTTTGCTTTTTGTGGTGTTTTTTTTGTTTGTTTGTTTTCTCCTTAAACTTTGTCAGCTCTTCTTCCAATTCCAGCCAGGCTCTTGTATTTTAGCCTGCCTCTGCCCTTGGGAACAGGCTTCTGCTGTTTGCCGTGGTTCAGAGGCCAGTGGAAGTGCCTATGGTTCCCTGCAGTTCATCTTGCCTGGGTTGGGGGAGGATCTCATTTCCCAGCCCCTGGCTTGTCTTGGTAATGGATAGTTTGTCAGATGAGCCTTTCTGTCGTCACCAGAAACAGTGACCCTGGGAACAGCAGAGGTGTAGTGTTGACCTGTGTTTGTGGACTCAGACCATCTGTTGCTTTGTAGGTCGGCTTCTTTGTTGGAGCTGGCCTTTAAAAAAATAATACAATTTACCTTCCATTAAGATTCACTTTTTTTTTTGCTTAAAAAATGTTCACTACTACAGTTAAGCTACAGAACATTTGCATCACCCCATAAAGTTCCCTTGTTCCTCTTGGTAGTCACTTCCCTTTCCCCGCCCTATCCTCTGTTAACCACCGACCTGAATTTTTTTTTTTTTTTTTTTTTTTGAGACAGAGTCTCGCTCTGTCACCCAGGCTGGAGTGCAGTTGCACTATCTTGGCTCACTACAACCTTTGCCTCCCGGGTTCAAGCAATTCTTCTGCCTCAGCCTCCCCGGTAACTGGGACTACAGGCGCCCGCCACCACCACGCCTAGCTAATTTTTGTATTTTTGGTACAGACGGGGTTTCACCATGTTGGCCAGTATGGTCTCGATCTCTTGACCTCGTGATCTGCCTGCCTCTGCCTCCCATAGTGATTATAGGCATGAGCCACCGCATCCAGCCTGACCTGATTTTTGTTCCTACAGTTTTGCTTTTTCCAGAGTGTCACATACACTTCTGTAACTTGCATGATGCTTTTGAGAGTCATCCAAAATGTTGCATGCATCCGTAGTTTCTCTTTTTCATTGAGTAATTGTACAGATAAACCAATTTATGCATTCACTAATTAATTGATGGATGTTTGTGTTGCTCCCACATTTGGGCTATTTTGAAAAAAGCTGCTATGAACATTATTTTTCTTTCTGTGGACATCCTTTTTATGTGTTGCTGGATTGATTTGCTAAAGTTATGTTAATGATTTTTGCATCTGTGCTCATGAAGGCTGTCTGTCTGTAGGCCTCTTATAGTGGTCTTTGGGGCCTCATAAAATGAGTTGGAATGTGTTCCTGTTTCTTCTCCTTTCTGGAAGAGTTTGTTAGAATTGGTATTATCCCTTCCTTAAACGTTATTGGTTCTTGCTTTCTGTTTCTCTTGTTCTGTTTGGTCAAATGCCAGACAGTGTGCAGAGAGCGTCAGGCTGAAGTTGTTTCCTGTTGTGCACCTGGGAGGCCAGGCCAGTCCAGTCAGCCTCAGCTGGGCTGTCTCTAGCACTGTGTGTGCTTGTGTGGGCCGGTAGAGGGGAGTTTCTCTCTACTACCTCCTTGGCAAGCTCTCGGATGGTGGCACCTTCTCAGTGCCCTCCTCTCGCCTGACTCTTGGGCAGCTCTGTGCTCACGGCCTTGGGGGCAGCTTTCCCAGCGAGCCTGCCTCTGCCTGGTGGCAGCCAGACTCTGCCTTGTATCTGCAGGGGTCTGACTGGCCCCGTGTCTTGTGCTGGTCCTGGCCTGTGTGTGGCACATGCCTTTCTCCAGGACAAGGAGAAAGGCATGTTCCCTTCCTCTCAGCTAGTGGATTAGCCTGGAGACTTGGGCGCAGGTCTCCTGGGAATGAGTGGGAACGTTTCTTTTGGGGCTTTCCAGGAGTTAAACTCCCACACTTGACACTCTCAACCTTTCAGAATTTGTTTAAAGTTCAGCTGTTTTTTTCTAACCACTTTTATGGCCTCCTTCCACTTTCCTTCTTCTGCCAAAGGTGAAACAGTAAGTGTGTCCCGTTTTCCCTGGAGGGGCTGCTGCAGTTTGTTGTGTAATTCCCTCCGGCAGCCTGGTCACTTCAGCCCTCTAATGGCCCAGAGATAGGATTTTATCATTTGTCCTGCTCTGGCTCATCCTTGGGGTCAGGACTCGCCTTCGCTCCACTTGCTGCATCCAGAGGGGAAGTGGGTCTGAATTGCTGTCCTCTAGATAAGCATTCTGTTACCAGCAGTTGTAGGAGAATATGGGTGGGAATTTCTCTTGAATCCTACCTGACAGTTGCATGTTGCAGATTTCTCTGGAGACCTCTTCTTCCAAGACTGACCCATCCTAGCATCATGTCCTAGACATTGTCATGTCTGGAAACCTAAGAAATCTCCTTTTCAAACTTTCATCTTGATCATTGTCTTTGTAGCTCACTTGCTTGACTGTCTTCTCTTGCCATAGTTTTTTTTTTTTTTGGAGACAGAGTCTTGCTCTGTTGCCCAGGCTGGAGTGCAGTGGCACGATCTCAGCTCACTGCAGCCTCACTTCCTGGGTTCAGGAGACTATCGTGCCTCAACCTCCCAAGTAGCTGGGACTATAGGCATGTGCCATCACACCTGGCTAATTTTTTTTTCTTTTTTCTTTTCTTTCTTTTTTTTTTTTTGAGAGACAGTCTCGCTCTGTTACCCAGGCTGGAGTGCAGTAGTGCGATGTTGGCTCACTGCAACCTCTGCTTCCTGGGTTCAAGCGATTCTCATTCCTCACCCTCCCAAGTACCTGGGACTATAGGCGTGCAACACCATACCTGGCTGATTTTTGTATTTTTAGTAGAGACAGGGTTTCGCTATGATGGCCACACTGGTCTCAAACTCCTGGCCTCAAATGATCCACCTACCTTGGCTTCCCAAAGTGCTGGGATTACAGTCGTGAGCCACTGTGCCCGACCTGCCATAGTTCTTTGACCTCATCCATCCCTATCAGTCCATGGATTCCATTCCTGTTCTGTTTATCATGTCTCCCTGACCTCACTTCTAGGAGCCTGAGTTCCCTGACTTGACACTGTGGCTCTTCCATGGCTCTCAGGCAAAGGCCCTGAACTTTTTTTGGTTATGCTGGTCCAGCCCTATCTCTTCCCTCCATGTGGCAGAATTAGCCTGGAGAAAATTGCTGGCCTCAGTTTACTGCTTCCTCCTAATAATTTCATGACTCCAAGCCATGCATAGGCATCTAGTGCGTTTTTCTGGCTTAAGTACCTCCCTAAACTCCTTGGCAGGAACCCTTCCTTTTCCTTGCTTGTTAGACTACCTGTACCCTCTTTACCCACCCCTTGCTCAGCTCAGCTATTGACCTTCATGCTTCAGGGAGAAAATCAAAGCTAACATTGGGCACCTTCCTGTATCACCTCCAAAACCCCATAGCTGAGGGCATTTTCTCCTCTCTTTCCTCTCCAAGGCCCACCCCCACTGGGCTTTCAAGTGCCTATCTGTTTTCATCTTCTTCAAGACTTTGTTGCTTTGATTATTGTTTTCCTCTGCCTTGGCCCATGACCAGTGAAATGCAGATACTCTGGGGCTACTCATTTATGAATGACCCACCTTTGGCCTCACCTCCCCTTCACAGCCATGTGTGTGTCTAGATAGATTTTAAAGTTGTGGTTCACTTTCTTTAATGGTTAAAATCTTGTCAAGTTAGTTTTGGTAAGTTATATTCTAAGAAATTGTCAGAGTTGCCGGCCGATGTGGCACATGCCTGTAGTTCCGGCTACACAGGAGACTGAGGCAGGAGGGTCACTTGAGCCCAGGAGTTCTGGGCTGTTGTGTGGTATGATAGTGCCAGTGTACTGCAGTCTGGGCAGCACAGTGAGACCCTATCTCTTTTTAAAAAAGAAAAAAAAGAAAAATTGGCAGAGTTACTGGTATAAAGTTTTGTGTAATGGTCTCTTTTCACTTCCTACCTGATTTGTAGATTTGACTTTTTACTCTTTTTTTTTGTATTTTTCCCCCTGAGATGGAGTCTCGCTCTGTCACCCAGGCTGGAGTGCAGTGGTGGGATCTCGGCTTACTGCAGCCTCTGCCTCCCGGATTCAAGCGATTCTGGTGACTCAGCCTCCCAAGTAGCTGGGACTACAGGCACGTACCACCACGCCCAGCTAATTTTTTTGTATTTTTAGTAGACACTGGGTTTCACCATGTTGGTCAGGCTGTTCTCTAACTCTTGACCTCAGGTGATCTGCCCACCTTGGTCTCCCAAAGTGCTGGGATTACAAGCCTGAGCCACCATGCCCAGCGACTTTTTATTTTTCATTATTTGTGCTTGCTTTCTTTTAAACTAGTTTTGTTAGAAGTCTGTCAGTTTTGGCCCAGCACAGTGGCTCACACCTCTGACCGTAGTCTTTGGGAGGCCGAAGCAGGAGGGTTGCTTGAGGCCAGGAGTTCAAGACCAACCTGGCCAACACAGCAAGACTCTGTCTATATAAAAAATATATATATAGGCCAGACATGGTGGCTCACGCCTGTAATCCCAGCACTTTGGGAGGCTGAGGTGGGTGGATCACAAGGTCAGGACAGCAAGACCATCCTGGCTAACAAGGTGAAACCCCGTCTCTACCAAAAATACAAAAATTAGCCAGGCATAGTGGCGGGCACCTATAGTCCCAGCTACTGGGGAGGCTGAGGCAGGAGAATGGCGTGAACCTGGGAGGCAGAGCTTGCAGTGAGCTGAGATTGTGCTCCTGCACTCCAGCCTGGGTGACAGAGTGAGACTCTGTCTCAAAAAAAAAAAAAAAAAAAAAAAAAAACCCACCAAAAAAAAGTCTGTCAGTTTTGTCTTTTCAAAGAAGCAGTTTTTAACTTTTAAAATGCTTTTACTTTATTTAATTAATTACTGCTTTTTATTATTATTATTTTTAAGATAGAGTCTTGCTCTGTTGCCCAGGCTGGAATGCAGTGGTGTGATCTTGGCTCACTATAACCTCCCCCTCAGCCTCCTGAGTAGCTGGGACTACAGGCATGCACCACTGTGCCCAGCTAATTTTTGTATTTTTAGTAGAGACAGAGTTCTGCCATGTTGCTCAGGCTGGTTTCAAACTCCTGACCTCAAGTGACCCTCCCGCCTCGGCCTCCCAAAGTACTGGGTTGACAGGCGTGAGCCACTGCACCCAGGCAATTGTTGCTATTTTATATACATGCATTATAAAATAGCATGTATATAAAATTAATATACGTGCTGTGTATTAATATTTGATTAGTTAATGCTCTGGTGAATGTGATATTAAAAAGATTTTTTTAGAGACCCAAAAGAGAACAGTGCAAAGTTAGTTTCCTCTGGCTCTCTTTCTTTATCCTCTTTGCCTTCCCAGAGGCTTCCACTGTTGGCAGATGCTTGAATCTTCCTCTAGAGATTTTCTGTTCTTCTTTCTTTTTTTTTTTTTGAGACAGAGTTTCGCTATTATCTCCCATGCTGGAGTATAATTGCATGATCTCGGCTCACAGAAACCTCCACCTCATGAGTTCAAATGATACTCCTGCCTTAGCCTCCTGAGTAGCTAGGATTATAGGCACGTGCCACCAACCCAGCTAATTTTTGTATTTTTAGTAGAGACTGGGTTTCACCACGTTGGCCAGGCTGGTCTTGAACTCCTGACCTCGGGTGATCCACCCACCTTGGCCTCCCAAAGTGCATGAGGCCGGCCATGTGCCATGTGTGTTTTTTGTTTTGTTTTGTTTTTTGTTTTTTGTTTGTTTGTTTTTGAGAAGAAGCCTCTTTCTGTCACCCAGACTGGAGTGCAGTGGCATCATCTTGGCTCACTGAAAGCTCCGCCTTCCAGATTCACGCCATTCTCCTGCCTCAGCCTCCCCTGTAGCTGGAACTACAGGCGCCTGCCACCATGCCTAGCTAATTTTTTGGTTTTTTTTTTTTTTTTTTAGTAGAGACTGGGTTTCACCGTGTTAGCCAGGATTGTCTCAATTTCCTGACCTTGTGATCTGCCCGCCTCGGCCTCCCAAAATGTTGGGATTACAGGCGTGAGCCCCTGCACCTGGCTTTTTTTTTTTTTTTTTTTTTTTTTTTTTTGCCGATGGAGTTTCGCTCTTGTTGCCCAGGCTGGAGTGCAGTGGCGTGATCTTGGCTCACCACAACCTCTGCCTCCTGGGTTCAAGCCATTCTCCTGCCTCAGCCTCCCAGTAGCTAGGATTACAGGCATGCACCACCATGCCCGGCTAATTTTTTTTTTTTTTTTTGAGACAGAGTCTTGCTCAGTCACCCAGGCTGGAGTGCAGTGGCACAATCTCAGCTCACTGCAAGCTCCGCCTCCCGGGTTCACGCCATTCTCCTGCCTCAGCCTCCCAAGTAGTTGGGACTACAAGTGCCTGCCACCATGCCTGGCTAATTTGTTTTGTATTTTTAGTAGAGGTGGGATTTCACCATGTTAACCAGGATGGTCTCGATCTCCTGACCTCGTGATCCACCCGCCTTGGCCTCCCAAAGTGCTGGGATTGCAGGTATGAGTCACTGCACCCGGCCGATTTTCATTATTTTCTAATTTTTATTATTCTGTTTTCACTCGTGAATTATTTAGAAGTATGTGTAAGTATCCAAACACACATCTCTTGAATAATAATAATAATAATAATTATTATTATTATTAATAATAATAATAATTATTATTATTATTTTGAGACGGAATCTCACTCTGTCATCCAGACTGGAGTGTAGTGGCATGATCTTGGCTCACTGCAACCTCTGTCTTCTGGGTTCAGGTGATTCTCATACCTCAGCCTCCCGAGCAGCTGGGATTACAGGCATGTATCACCACGCCTGGCTAATTTTTATATTTTTAGTAGAGACAGGGTTTCACCTTGTTGGCCAGGCTAGTCTCAGACTCCTGACCTCAGGTGATCCGCCTCAGCCTCCCAACGTGCTGAGATTTAAGGGTGAGCCACCACGCACAGCCACTTGAATTACTTTTAATCATATTGACTTTTAATTTAACACTGTTATATTTGAAAATCATGGTCTGTATTATAGTGATTCCTTATTAATCAGCTGTATTTGCTAGTTCTAATACATAGTTACTTTTTAAAAAATAGTTTGTGCTGGAAAATAATGTTTTCTCTGAGTTTAAGTGGAAGGCTCAGGACCTCATTAATTGTGTTCTTAAATCATTCTGTGTTTCTGTGGTTTTATTACTTTTTTGTGCTTAATCTGTCAATTTCTGAGTGATATTTAAAATCTCCTACTATGAATATGTCTTTTTCCTTTCTTCCTTAAAAAATTTCTGTTTTTGCTTTACGTGTTTCAAGACTGTGCTGGGTAGAATACAGGTTAAAATTATTAAGTCTTCGTGTATCGTTCCTGTTACTGCATGGACCCATCTGTGGTCATGCCTTTCTCCTGAAGGGTGTTGTTTTCCGTTTGTTTAGCTATGGGAGCTCCCTCCCATTCTTTTTTTTTTTTTTTTTGCACATCTACACATCCTTTTAATTTTGACTTCTTTGTGTTAGTCTGTTTAGGTGTTCTCATGCAGTATATGTAGAGGTAGACTTTATGTGGTTTTAACTGAGAGTCTGCTTCTTTTCTTTTCTTCTTTCTTTTCTTTCTTCCTTTCTTCCTTTCTTCTTCCTCTCCCTTTCTTCTTCCTCTCTTCCTCTCTCTCTCTCTTTCTCTTCTTTTTCTTTTTCTTTTGTTTTCTTTTCTTTTTTGATGGCAAGGTCTCACTCTGTCACCCAGGCTGGAGTGCAGTGGTGCAAAAACAGCTCACTGCAGCCTCGACTTCCTGGGCTCAGGTGATTCTCCCAGCTTAGCCTCCCGAGTAGCTGGGACTACAGTTGCATGCCAACAGTCCTGGCTAATTATTTATTTATTTTTTAAAAGTTTTTGTAGAGTTGGGTCCCTACTGTGTTGCCCAGGCTGGTCTTGAACTCCTGTGCTCAAGCAATCCTACAGCCTTGGCCTCTCCAAGTGCTGACATTACGGGTATGAGCCACCATGCCCAGCCAAGAATCTGTATCTTAAATGGTGAAATCAATCCTTGTCACTTACTGTAATGGTTAATAGATGTGGGGTTGCCGGGCGCGGTGGCTCACGCCTGTAATCCCAGCACTTTGGGAGGCTGAGGCGGGCGGATCACGAGGTCAGGAGATTGAGACCATTCTGGCTAACACGGTGAAACCCCGTGTCTACTAAAAATATAAAAATTAACCGGGCGTGGTGGCGGGCACCTGTAGTCCCAGCTTCTCGGGAGGCTGAGGCAGGAGAATGATGTGGACCCGGAAGGCGATGGAGCGAGACTCCGTCTCAAAAAAAGAAATAGATGTGGGATTGTTTCTGCTACCATGCAGGTCAGAAATCAAGCATTGCCCTTAACCCAGATCCCTTCTTGAACCCCTTCCAGTCATTACCCTGTTGCACCAAGTTCACACTTGCCGCCTGCTCCCAGTCCTCACTCTTACTTTTCTTTGTTAGTTATACCACTTGAGCATCTACCCACAAACATTGTAGTACAGTTTTTCTGGTGTTTTGAATTTTACAGAAATGTAATACTGTATGTGTTATTTTGCTCAGCATTGTGTCTGAGAGTCATAATCTTGTTTCTCTATTTTCATTGCTAGATGCTGTCTTCCTTTATTAACATGTTGCATTTTAGTTGTTTCCAAATCTTGCTGATCGTGGAGCACACATGACATTCTGTTGTCTATAAATGGAAGAAATTGCTGAGTCATAGGTGGTTTATATTCTTAACTGATTACATGTTAAGATCAATAGCATGTTTTTAAATAAAAACTATTTTCCAAAAACAAGAATGGTTTAGTAAATAGGGCCAGTCACAGCGACTCATGCCTGTAATCCCAGCACTTTGGGAGGCCAAGACGGACGGATCACCTGAGGTCAGGAGTTCCCAGACCAGCCTGGCCAACATGGCAAAACCTCATCTCTACCAAAAGTACAAAATTAGCCAGCCACGATGGCACACGCCTGTAATCCCAGCTACTTGGGAGGCTGAGGCAGGAGAATCACTTGAACCAGGGAGGTGGAGGTTGCAGTGAGCTGAGATCACACCACTGCACTCTAGCCTAGGCAACAGAGTGAGACTCTGTCTCAAAAAAAAAAAAAAAAAAAAAAAAAAGAATGGTTTAGTAAGTAGAGTGGCAGTGTTTTGTATTTTTTTCAAACCTCTTTTTTTTTTTTTTTTTGAGACGGTGTCTCTGTCACCCAGGCTGGAGTACAGTGGCATGATCTCGGCTCACTGCAACCTCTGCTGCCCAGGTTCAAGGAATTCTCCTGCCTCAGCCTCCTATGTCGCTGGGATTATAGGTGCCTGCCACTATGCCCGGCTAATTTTTGTATTTTTAATAGAGTTGAGGGTTTCACCATCTTGGTCAGGCTGGTCTTGAAATCCCGACCTCGTGATCCACCCACCTCTGCCTCCCAAAGTGCCTGGATTACAGACGTGAGCCACAGCACCCTCTTCAATATCTGATAGAACAAAGCTGGGTTCTTAATCTGCCTCTGTGTGGAGCCTGTTGTGATAGGTGGTTCTGATTGAAGGATTTGAACAAATATTTTGTTGATTTTTTTAGAGAATTGTGAGTATTTTTCTTTGATGCTATACCAAACCATGACAAGTTAGTTTCTCAAGGGTTAGGCATAGTGTAGAAGCTAAAACCAATTAGTGGCGTTTCCCTACACTGTTATGTGAAAGTCCATTCATCTGTCTTGTCCTCTGAATGGATATCTTGCCCATGCATGGCTTGTAACATCACATGTTGGTTATTTGTAAAGTATTGGTTTACTAAGGTAGACAGATTTTCCTGACATTAATACTTTTCATCATTATTTTTAAAAAATCATATTTGTTACAAAAAAATCATATTTGTTAATATCACCACTGATCTCATCAGAAAGTTCTTTAAATGTTGAGTTTTCAAGCCCACAGTGGCATATGCAAGTTTTCCAGAGTTCTAATTCTTGCTCAGAAAAATTATGATTATAAGAAAAGCTTATGGTCCCAAATAATGCCAAATTGCCTTGAAGTGACAGACTCATTTTGTTCATCTTGGAAAATGTCTGACAAATATCCAAGTCCAAATAACCATAGTTTGGCCCATCATTCACTCTTTTGAAGTAAAACTGAACGTTTCACAGGTGAAGGGCCATTCATCTCCCAGTGCACAGTGAGATTCCTTGAGGCCGGCTCCTCCTGGGGCATGCTGGAGAAATGCTTCATGTGTACTTCCCACTTCCTCACGCAGAGTAGTCAGAAGACTTGTGCTCAGGGGTGGAGATTTATACAAAATAATTATTTTTACTGCATCAAGGACATTCTTAAGTGAAACTGGCTTTTTTCCCCCTTCACAGCTCTGAAGCATATGGCAGTGAAAATGCAGCAGCCACTGGCATGCTTTGCTCCTGCAGTCTTCGTCCTTGCACTGGCGCTTAGCTCTTTTCCCCACCATTGTTTTTGCCCTGTCCGTGTGAATGTCAGTACAGTGAAAAAGGCAGAGGAAATTTTGGTACTAATTTAAAAATAGTTTTGACTCGTGGGCCTGCTGAAGGGGGTTAGGGTGAAAATCCTATTTTGCTAGCCATTAGTAGTTAACCACAGATTTCTTGAAACTTTCTCAACTTTTTTATATCTGTCTGGTGATACATATTTAACATAGGTACCAACCAGATTTTTTTCTAGTATTTGGAAAATAATGCTTTCCCTTCTAATTCTTCATTATAGCTTTAACACTGAAATTTATCAGAGAACTTAATTATCAATGATATGTTCAGGTTGGTGACTAGGCTTACAGCATGGCCTTAACCTTGCTGCGGCTCTAGGCTGTGCTGGACCATCTGAATGGGGTCCTCAGACCATACTCTGAGAACCACATCTCTGTTGGGTTGTCTTTTTCTTATTGACTTGTGGGATTTCTTTATATACACTCAGTAGTAGCTCTTTATTGGTTATATGTGTTGCAGATATTGCCTGTTTTTTTGGTCTATCTTTCACTGTGTGATGGTGTCGCTTTATGAACACAGATTCTTTTTTTTTTTTTTTTTTTTTTTTTACTTTGAGATGCTACCAGGGCAGCCACTCCCCACAGCCCCTGCTGGGGTCTGAATGTGCACAATGCACTTCACATCCGGGCGTGCAGCATAAATTGCAGCGTGTAAGGTGTAGCCAGCTTGATTTACTCCCAGATTAGTGCTTCTACGATCTACTGTATCTCCTTGTAGATTGATCTTAACCTGAAAATTTAAAAAAATATATTTTTTTAAATATCAAGGGGACTTCATTTTTCTTTTCTGTTTTCGAGACAGTAGCTCTCGCCCAGTATGGAGTGCGGTGGTGCAATCCCGATTCTCTGCAGCCTTCACCTCCCGTGTTCAAGCAGTCCTTCTGCCTCAGTCTCCTGAGTAGCTGAGACTACAGGTGCGCACCACCATACCTGGCTAATTTTTGTATTTATAGTATAGATGGGATTTTGCCATGTTGTTCAGGCTGATCTCAAACTCCTGGGCTTGATCAGTCTCCCTCTGTTGCCCTGGCTAGACCTCAGATGATCTGCCTGCCGCAGCCTCCCAAAGTGCCGGGATTACAGGAGTGAGCCACTGAACGCAGCCAAATATGATCATGAACCAGGGGTAGTGGGAAGCATGTTTAGATCGTGGGCAGGTCAGCAGTATGCCCATGGGCTTTGCCACCAGAGTCCTATGTCCTGGTGTGCCCCGGTACACTGTCTGCCACGGGCTTTGAGGAGAGAGATCTCGGGCCCAGAAGTAGCCCCCTGAAGGAGAAATTCAGACAGGGAAGAGAGATGGGATGGTTGAGACATTTTTGCATAGTCCTGCAAGGGGACAGGCCTAACTAAAAAAATCTTGCTCCATAATAGTCAGGACCAAGCCTGTGTTGAACTTAGCAATTTGGTTTCAGCTAATCATTCATCTGTCTCTTTAAAATACAGTTGTTAATTCGAATTTCATCTTTTTTTTTTTTTTTTTTTTTGAGATGGAGTCTCGCTTTGTTGCCCAGGCTGGAGTGCAGTGGCGCCATCTCGACTCACTACAAGCTCCGCCTCCCGGGTTCACGCCATTCTCCTGCCTCAGCCTCCCGAGTAGCTGGGAATACAGGCGCCACCACCACGCCCGGCTAATTGTTTGTATTTTTAGTAGAAATGGGGTTTCACCGTGTTAGGATGGTCTCGATCTCCTGACCTCGTGATCCACCCGTCTTGGCCTCCCAAAGTGCTGGGATTACAGGCATGAGCCACCGCATCTGACTGAATTTCACCGTTTTAAAAATATTTCACTTTAAACCACCTTGAGTTTTTATAGTTATATAAAAGCTAAAAGACATGTTATGTTGCATTTTAACATTTGCATATGTTTAAGTAACAAAAATAATTTTAGTCTGGTGGGAGATGTGGTAAGGGGATGGCACTTTGGGGTAATTATTTTTTCTTTAAAGGGCCCTGAACTCAAGCATCCTGTCATAAAGAAGACTACTCGGCAAGTAGTCTTACGTTTCTATTTTTCTGTTTTCAAGGCTGTTTTAGACTCCATTTTGATTATGGGCATTAGCAATTGTTGTCTTTATTCTCATATATCATATTATTAAAACGTAAATTGCATTTTACACTAAGGAACCAGATTCTCTAGTAGTTATTATTTTGCCCATAAATTAATCAAGGCATATAGTCCCAACTTGAACCAGCTGTTTAAGTTTGCTGGCCTACGGGTGTGGTGGCTCACACCTGTAATCCAGCACTTTGGGAGGCCGAGGTGGGCGGATCATGAGGTCAGGAGATCGAGACCATCCTGGCTAACACAGAGAAACCCCGTCTCTAACAAAAATATAAAAAATTAGCTGGGTGTGGTGGCGTGCACCTTGTAGTCCCAGCTACTTCAGGAGGCTGAGGCAGGAGAATCCCTCTAACTTGGGAGGCGGGGGTTTCAGTGAGCTGAGATGACGCCACAGCACTCCAGCCAGGCGACAGAGCGAGACTCCTTCTCAAAAAAAAAAAAAAAAGAGTTTGCTGGCCGGGTGCAGTGGCTCACACCTGTAATCCCAGCACTTTGGGAGGCCGAGGCAGGTGGATCACCTGAAGTCAGGAGATTGGGACCATCCTGGCCAACATGATGAAACCCCATCTCTACCAAAAATACAAAAATTAGCTGGGCGTGGTGGCGGGTACCTGTAATTCCAGCTACTCAGGAGGCTGAGGCAGGAGAATCACGTATGAGAGTTCCAGCTGATCTTCATACTTGCCAAGTGCTTGATATTGGCAGTCTTTACTTATAGCCATTCTAGTGGTTTGTAGTGTTATCCTTCATTATGATTTTAATCTGCGTTTTCTTAACGACTTGTTGAGCATCTTTTCATGTACCTATTTTCCATTTGTATCTCTTTGGTAAAGTGGCTGTTCAGATCTTCTGCTCATTTTTATTGAGTTGTCTTAATGAGCTGTGAGATATTTTTATATAATCTCAATGTAAGCCCTTTATTAGACAGTCTTCACAAACATTTTCTCTCAGTGTGTGACTGGCATTTTCATTATACAGCACTGTCCTCTGAAGAGCAAAAGTTTTATATTTTGATCAGATCCAATTTGTGTTTTTAAATGATTTTGTGCTTTTGTGTTCAGTGTAAGAAATCTTTGCTGCTCAAGGTTATAAAGATTTTTTTGCCCTGGCCAGGCGCGGTGGCTTATGCCTGTAATCCTAGCACTTTGGGAGGCAGATCACAAGACCAGTCTGACCAACATGGAGAAACCCCGTCTCTACTAAAACTACAAAAATTAGCTGAGGATGGTGGCACACACCTGTAATCCTAGCTACTTGGGAGGCTGAAGCAGGAGAATCACTTGAACCCAGGAGGTGGAAGTTGCAGTGAGCCGAGATTGCACCACTGCACTCCAGCCTGGGTGACAGAGCAAGACTCCATCTCAAAAAAAAAAAAAGGTTTTTTTGCTGTTTGTTTTTTTCGGTCTTAATAGTTTTAGCATACACATTTAGGTCTGTGAGCCAGCCACCTTGAATGAAGCTTTTATCTGTTGTAAGGGTTAAGAGTCATCTTTTTTTTGCATATTGATATCCAGTTGTTCAGAATGATTTATTGAAAAGACAATTTTATCTCATCGAATTACTTTGGGACCTTTGTCAAAACTCAGTTGGTCCTGTATGTATGGAATTATTATTGGATGCTATGTTCCACTTTACATATATACCTGTTCCTTTGCCAGTACCATACTATCCTGATTCTTGAAGCTATTTATAGTAAGTCATGAAATTACGTAGATGTCTGCCAACTTTCTTCTTTTTCAAAAGTGGTTTCGATATATTAGATCCTTTGCATTGCTATGTAAACTTTAGAGCCAACTTGTCAGGTTCTACAGAAGAGCCTGTTGGGATTTTAATTGGCAACTGTAGATCAATTTGGGGGAGAATTGACACCTTAACAATATTGAGTCTTCAAGTCTAAGAACATGGTAAAACTCTTCATTTATTTAAGTCATTTAAGTTTATTTTCAGCATTGTTTTGTAGTCTTCAATATATGTATGTAGTCTTTGCACATCAGTATATTAAAAATTTTCCGGACAGGCACGGTGGCTCATATCTGTAATCCAGCACTTTGGGAGTCCTACACAGGTGGATCGCTTGAGGCCAGGAGTTTAAAACCAGTCTGGGCAACATAGTGAGATCCTGGCTTTACAAAAAATAAATACATTTTCCCAAAGTATTTTATATTTTCTTGCTATTTTAAATGTACTCTAAAAAGTTTCAATATTTGTTTATTGCTAGTACATAGAAATTCAGTTGTTTTTTTTTTTTTTGTTTTTGTTTTTTGAGGGGGAGGGATATTGGCCATATATACTGTGAAAACTCATTTATTAGTTCTGTGGGCCTTTTGGTAGATTCCTTAGGATTTTCTTTCTTTCTTTTCTTTCTTCCTCTTTTTCTTTTTTTGACAGAGTTTTGCTCTTGTTGCCCAGGCTGGAGTGCAATGGCGCCATCTCGGCCCACCACAACCTCCACCTCCTGGGTTCAAGCGATTCTCCTGCCTCAGCCTCCCAAGTAGCTGGGATTACAGTCATGTGCCACCATGCTCAGCTATTTTTAGTAGAGACAGGGTTTCTCCATTTTGGTCAGGCTGGTCTCGAACTCCCAACCTCAGGTGATCCTCCCTCCTTGACCTCCCAGAGTGCTGGGATTATAGGTGTGAGCCACCATGCCTGGCCTTTTTTTTTTTTTTTTTTTTTTCTTTCTTTTGAAACAGAGTCTCGCTTTATAGCCCAGGCTGGAGTGTAGTGGCATGATCTCGGCTCACTGCAACCTCTGCCTCTTGGGTCCCAGTTCAAACAATTCTCTTGCCTCTCAGCCCCCTAAGTAGTGGGATTACAGGTGCACACCACTGTGCCCAGCTAATTTTTGTATTTTTAGTAGAGATGGAGTTTCACCATGTTGACAGGCTGGTCTTGAACTCCTGGCCTCGTGATCCACACGCGTTGGCCTCCCAAAGTGCTGGGATTACAGGCCTGAGCCACTGCGCCCGGCCTTCCTTAAAATTTTCTGTGTAGATGATCATGTCGTCTACACATAATGTGTTTCTTCCTTTGCAATCTGTGTATCTTCATTTTTTCTTGCCCAATTCCACTGACTAGGTCTTCCAATGTGAGATTGAATAGGAGTGGTGTGAGTAGGCATCCTTCTCTTCCTCATGATCTTAGGGGAAAGCATTTGTTCTTTTATTATGTAGTATAGATCAGATTGAGGAAATTTACTTACATTTTTAGTTTGCTAAGAATTATCATTATGAATAGATACTGACTTTTGTCATACTCTCTACATCTGTTGAGATGATAACAGAGTTTTCTTTTTTAGTTAATGAAATAAATTATGGTGATTTTCAAAATGTTGGAAAACCTCGCATTCCTGGGATAACCCACATTTGATGGTGATGTATTATCTTTTTGCTAGGTTGCTGGATTGGATTTACTAATGTTTTGTTAAGGATTATTGTGTCTATGTTCATGAAGGATGTTAGTCTGTAAATTTCTTGTCTCATGTCTGTGTGTGGTTTTGATGTTAAGCTAATACTTCGTTTATAAAATGAGCTAGGATGTATTTTCTTTGATTCTCCGGAAAGGAAAAGTTTGTGTAAAATTAGCATTATTTCTACCTTAAGTGTTTGGGAGGATTCACCAGTAAAGCTATCTTGGTCTGAAGTTGCTTTATTGGGAAGATTTTGAACTACAAGTTCAATTCATTTGATAGAGGTTATCTGTTTCTTTGTTAGTGAACTGTGCTAGTTTTTGTCTTTAAGGAAATTTGCCCATTTTATATTAAACGTTTTGACATAAAGTTGTTCAGAATATTTATTATCTTCTTAATTTTCATAGAATCTGTAGTGATTGCTTCCCTCTTCTTTTTATTCCTGATACCAGTTTTTTGAGTTTTCTCTTTTTTCCCCCTAAGACTGGCTAGATAATTTAACTGATCTTTTCAAAGAACCACGTTTTGTTTTAATTCCTTCTCCGTTTTCTTTTTTGTTAATTTTGCTCTTTATTAATTTCATTCCTCTACTTATTATTTATTTATTTATTTATTTATTTATTTATTTTTAAGAGCAGTCAGACGAAGCAGTGGGAGTCAAGAAGGAACAAAGAAATCTGTAGTGGTTGTGAACAGTTAGTTATCAACAGCACTGCATTTGTAACAGCCTGTTTTGGTTTCTTAAGGTGGAAGTTTACATCATTTTATCTGAGACCTTTCTTCTTTTCTAATGTGTTTAATTCTATACATTTCTTTTAAAATTTGCACCAATCACACAGGATCTGTAAATTTCTGTCTAAGCATTCCTTTAGCTGCATCCCACAAATTCTGATACGTAATGGTTTTCATTCTACTCAAAATATTTTATAATTGCCTTTATGATTTGTTCATTGGCCCATGTTTTGTTCAGAAGTATGTTTTTATTTTATTTTTTATTATTTTTTTGAGACAGAGCCCCTCTCTGTCACCGGGCTGGAGTGCAGTGGCGCAATGTCGGCTCGCTGCAACCTCTGCCTCCCGGGTTCAAGCAATTCTCCTGCTTCAGTCTCCCAAGTAGCTGGTACTACAGGCATGCACCACCATGCCCAGCTAATTTTTGTATTTTTTGTAGTGATGGGGTTTCACCATGTTGGCCAGGATGGTCTTGATCTCCTGACCTCGTGATCTGCCTGCCTCGGCCTCCCAAAGTGCTGGGATTACAGGTGCAAGCCACCGTGCTTGGCCTATTTTATTTTTTTAGACAGAGTCTCACTCTACGCCCAGGCTGGAGTGCAGTGGCACGATCTCAGTTCACTGCAACCTCTGCCTCCCGGGTTCAAGCGATTCTCCTGCCTCAGCCTTCTGAGTAGCTGGGATTACACGTGCACGCCACCATGCCCTGCTAATGTTTGTATTTTAGTAGAGATGGTGTTGCCCAGGCTGGTCTTGAACTCCTGAGCTTGGGCAGTCTGCCCGCTTCAGCCTCCCAAAGTGCTTGGGTTAAGGCGTGAGCCACCACGCCCAGCCGAAACTTCTAAATGTAACTATGGATTGGTATATTTCTTTCAATTTCTACTTTATGTATTTTGAGCTCTGTTGTTAAAGTATTTACCATTTAGCACTGTTATTTCTAATTGTTGAATTAATGCCACCGTCGTCATCATCAGCATCATCATCTCCCTCTTTGTTGTTACTGAACTCCTTGTTGTGAAGCAAATTTTGTCTTACACTGAGAGCCACCTAGCCTTTTTTGATTAGTGTGTACAAGGAATATGGCTTCCCAACCTTTCTTTTTAACCTCTTTATCATCTCTTGTAGCTTAGGAGCTCTTACTTTTTTAAAGACCAGTCTGACCTTCTCTGCTAATCATTGTAGTATTTACACTCTTTCCCTTTAATGTAATTATTGATCTGTTTGGGTTTAAACATACCATCTTGCATTTTTTCTCCTATTTTTCCCATCTGTTATTTGTTACTCTTTTAAATGAATTGAATTTTTTTTGAAACGGGGTCTCACTCTGTCATCCAGGCTGGAGTGCAGTGGCGCGTGATCTCTGCTCACTGCAAGCTCCATCTCCCAGGTTCATGCCATTCTCCCACCTCAGCCTCCCGAGTAGCTGGGACTATAGGCGCCCGCACCATGCCTGGCTAATTTTGTTTTTGTATTTTTAGTAGAAATGGAGTTTCATTGTGTTAGCCAGGATGATCTCGATCTCCTGACCTCATGATCTGCCCTCCTCAGCCTCCCAAAGTGCTGGGATTACAGGTGTGAGCCACCATGCCCGTCCAATGAATTGAATATTTTAAGTGGCTGGGCGTGGTGGCTCTCGCCTGTAACCCTAGCACTTAGGGAGGCTGAGGTGGGCGGATTACCCAAGCTCAGGAGTTTGAGACCAGCCTGAGCAACACGAAGAAACCCCATCTCTACTAAAATGCAAACATTAGCTGGGTGTGGTGGCATGTGCCTGTAATCCCAGCTACTCAGGAGGCTGAGGCAGGAGAATTGCTTGAACCCAGGAGGCGGAGGTTGCAGTGAGCTGAGATGCACCACTGGACTCGGGGTGACAGAGCGAGACTCCATCTCCAAAAAAATTTTTTTTTTAAATGAATATTTTTTTATCCATGTGTTGGTCAGAAGTATGTTTTTATTTTATTTTATTTTTATTATTATTATTATTATTATTATTTTGAGACAGAGTCTCACTCTGCGCCCAGGCTGGAGTGCAGTAGCGCCATCTCAGTTCACTGCAGCCTCTGCCTCCCGGGTTCAAGTGATTCTCCTGCCTCAACCTCCCACGTAGCTGGGATTACAGGCACCTACCACTGCATCTGGCAAATTTTTTTATTTTTAGTAGAGGCGGGGTTTCACTTCTTGGCCAGGCTAATCTCGATCTCCTGACCTAGTGATCCACCTGCCTCACCCTCCCAAAGTGCTGGCATGACAGGTGTGAGCCACCGCGTCCAGCTATGAATATTTTAAATTCTTTCATTTTGTCTCCTGTTGACCTTACTACCTGTATTTCTTTTTCTTAGTTTTATAATTTTTTAGCTATAGCTTCCACTTTTCAGCCTCTACTCTCAAAGAATAGTATACCACTTCTCATATAGTGTAAGTACCTCACAGTAGTACATTTGGAGCACCACCATTTCTGGTGCTAATGTTGTGTATTTTTCTTACATGTATTTATACGCCTCAGCATACATTGTGGTGGGTTTTTTTTTTTTTTTTTCGCTTGCTTTAAATAGCTAATTATCTTTTTTAAAAGACCTTATAAATAAGTTCTTGACCCACATCTTTATCATGTGTGGTGCTCTCCATTCCTTTGTGTAGATTCACTTTTCATTTGGTATTATTTTTTCTCTATCTCAAGAACTGCCTTTAACATTTCCTGTAGGCCAAGGAAGCTTCTGTTTGAAAGCTTTTATTTTGCCTTTGTTTTAAAAAGATATTTCTGTTTGGAATTTGAGGTTGTTGGTCATTTCTTTCCTGGCCTCCCCAGTTTGTGAGGAGAAACATGTTGTCATCCTTATCTTTGCTCCTGCATGTGTAGGGTGGTGACTCATTTTCCTCTGCTTCTGAGATTGGCGCTTTGTCACTGGTTTTCAGCAATTTGACAGTGACGGGCCTCTGTGCTTTGCTTTGTGTTTAGTGTGCTTTGGGTTAATTGAACTTGTAGTGAGTGTGGGCCTATGTGTGTGAGTTTATAGTTTCATCAAATTTAGAAATATTTCAAGTATTTCTTCACATAATCCTCTTTTTTTCTGGGATGTTAGACATCTTGAGTTTGTCCTACAAATGCTTTGTCAATTTTTTCGGTCTTTTCTGTGCTTCATTTTGGATTATTTAATTAATTAATTTATTTATTTCGAGACAGAGTCTTGCTCTTTTGCCCAGGCTGGAGTGCAATGGTACGATCTCGGCTCACTACAACCTCCGCCTCCTGGGTTCAAGTGATTCTCCTGCCTCAGCCTCCCAAGTAGCTGTGATTACAGGTGCCTGCCACCATGCCCAGCTATTTTTTTTTTTTTCCTGAGATGAAGTTTCGCTCTTGTTGCCCAGGCTGGAGTGCAATGGTGTGATCTCGGCTCACTGCAACCTCTGCCTCCCAGGTTCAAGTGATTCTCCTGCGTCAGCCTCCTGAGTAGCTGGGATTACAGGCATGCACCACCATGCCCAGCTAATTTTGTATTTTTAGTAGGGACAGAGTTTCTCCATCGAACTCCTGACCTCAGGTAGTCCGCCCACGGTCGTCCTCCCAAAGTGCTGGGATTACAGGTGTGAGCTACCGCGCCTGGCCAATTTTTGTATTTTTTAGTAGAGGTGGGGTTTCACCATGTTGGTCAGACTAGTCTCCAACTCCTGACCTCAGGTGATCCACCCACCTTGGCCTCCCAAAGTGCTGGGATTATAGGCGTGAGACACTGTGCCTGGCCTGGATTATTTTTATTGCCTGTGTTCAGGTTTATTGGTATTCTGATCTGCTTAATCTGCCAAGTCTGTTTAGTGTATTTTTTTCTTTTATATCTTATTTATCAGCTCTGGAAGTTTCATTTGATTTATTTATTGTCATCTTCAGTTTCTCTTCCCATCATGTTTATTTTTCCTTTGTTCCTTGAACATGTGGAGTTTCTTTATAATTGCCAATTTTAGATTCTTGATTGTTAGTTGTATCATCTCTGTTTTTTGGGAGATCTGTTTCTTTTTTATTTTTTCGAGATGGAGTCCTCGCTCTGTCACCCAGGCTGGAGTGCAGTGGTACGATTTCGGCTCACTGCAACCTCTGCCTCCTGGGTTCAAATGATTCTCCTGCTTCAGCCTTCTGAGTAGCTGGGATTACAGGCACGTGCTACCACGCCCAGCTAATTTTTGTATTTTTAGTAGAGATGGGGTTTCATCATGTTGGCCAGGCTGCTCTCAAACTCCTGACCTCAGGTGATCTGCCTGCCTCTGCCTCCCAAAGTGCTGGGATTACAGGTGTGAGCCACCACACCTGGCCTGGGGAATTTATCTCCCTCCCTCCCTCCTTCCCTCCCTCTCTTTCTCTCTCTCTCTCTTTCTTTCTTTTTTGAGATAGTGTCTCTCTCTGTCACCTAGGCTGGAGTGCAGTGGCACGATCTAGCAATGGCACGATCTAGTCTCACTGCAACCCCCCTTCCTCAGTTCAAACAATTCTCCTGCCTTAGCCTCTTGAATGGCTGGGATTGCAGGCTTGTGCCTCCATGCCTGGCTACATTTTGTATTTTTAGTAGAGACGGGATTTTGCCATCTTGGTCAGGCTGGTCTCGAACTCCTGACCTCAAGTGATCCACTCGCCTCATCCTCTGAAAGTGCTGGATTTACAAGCGTGAGCCACCACACCTGGCCTGGGGGACCTGTTTCTACAGATTGGCTTTTCCTCCTTCTTAAGAGTCATTGTCCTGCTTTTGATTTTGTTACTGGATGGTGGACATTGTGAATTTTACATTGTCAATAGCTGGATTTTGTTATTTTTCTTTTAAATTGTGTTAGACTTGGGTGAAACATGACTGAGGTTAAATCTGTATATTGTGAGTGCTATAATGGGACACATTTAAGGATTTAATATGTAGTCATCACGTACCCTATTTTAAGACTTACCTTCATCTCGTCTCCAGGAAATGTTACTTTCAAGTTCTTGATTGTTGTTCTGAGTGTACTGCGTTCCAGCCATCATCATAGGTGCTGATGTACCATAGTGAGCGAGTAGATAGGTTGTGGCTCTCATGAACTGATTTTCCAGTGTTGAAGACAGCTAAAAAAACAAGAATGCGAGTAGAACACCAGGATTTCAGATAGCAGTTTAATAGGGATTAACTGGGATGTTTAGGTTGATGGGGAAGCCAGAGCTCAGGAGATGGGCACTGCACCCATAATCAGAACAAGCACGTGTTTAACATAAAGATAATTAACAAGTGGTGGGGTGCAGTGGCTCACGCCTGTAATCAGCACCTTGGGAGGCTGAGGCAGGCGGATCGCCTGAGGTCAGGAGTTGGGAGACCAGCCTGGCCAACGTGGTGAAACCCCTGTCTCTACTAAAAATACAGAAATTAGCCAGGTGTGGTGGTGGGCTCCCGTAATCCCAGCTACTTGGGGCTGAGACAGGAGAATCGTTTGAACCCAGGAGGCGGAGGCTGCAGTGAGCTGAGATCACAGCATTGCACTCCAGCCTGGGCAAGAAGAGTGCAACTCAAAGTAATTAACAAGTAGCAAGAGGTCAGCCACCCAGATCTGTGAAGTGAACCCTAAAGAGTATGGCCAGGGCAGATCTAGGGGGCAGCCACTAACGGGAGCTTAGGGAGGGGACTCGAGAAAGGAACAAACTTGGAAGAGGCCCTGACATGGAGGGGGTATTGTTATGCCCCACTGGGTAGCAGAGAGGCTCCCTGAGGTCCTGCAGGCTGGGACTGAGTGCTGGAGAGTGCTTGCCTCTCAGTCCCCTGCACACCACTGACGAGGAGCTGCTTCGGGGTAAGAGCAAGATGAGAAAAGCACAGGAACCTGGAGGGAGACCCCTTCTTCAGTGTCCCTGTAGCACCTTCCACCCACACGACCACAGATTGTACCTACCTGCTGGCAGAGGAGAAATGTTGATAGGGTGCAGCTCCTTTGTTGTAAGTGTGGTGAAAAAGGGTAGATTTGGAGTTGAGAGGCAAAAAAATCAGTTGACTCAACCAGCCTCCCTGAGTAGGTGATCTTTTTGCTGAGGCCTACCTAATGGGACAGCACTCTACAGTCTACCAGAAGCCATTCAGAGGCTCATGGGCTAAGGGTACGAGGCAAAGGGAGCAAGGGCAGTGACTTAAAAGCAGAACTTTGACCTGAGCAGCCTTGAAAGCTGTGGTAAGAAATACAGTGTTTGCTCCTAAGTGATAACAGAGGAGCAGTTCCAGTGCTCCTCTGTGTTAACAGAGGAGTGATACAGTGTTTGCTTCTAAAGAGAACAGAGGTTTTATGTTGGGAGCTCTGTGATGTCACTCTGCTGCTGCCTGGAGAATGCATGATTAGCAGGTACCTGTGGAAATAGGTGTGCCACTAGAGAGAGGCAGTGCAGCTGTGCAGGCAAGAGGTAGGTGATGATGGCTTAGACTGGGTTAGAAGCAGCGGAGGAAGAATGGGTGGATTGTGGAGGTATTTAGGATTGAGGTGGAGTGGACAACTTTGCTATTAGATGGCTGTGGGATGGAGGAAACTGTGAACCTTGCTTGTTGAAGGGAACGGACCTGCTTAGGAAACAGCCTCCTCTACCACTGCCCTCTTCTTGTCCTACCATGCCTCATCAATCAGAACCCCATGGCCTTCCAGCCACTTTTGGTATGGGAGTAGCCTCATTTTCAGGTACTCAGGTCCAGTCTACATAAAAACCTAAATATGGCTGAGTGTGTTGGCTCGTGCCTGTAATCATAGCACTTTTGGAAACGAAGGCAGGTGGATCACTTGAGCTCAGGAGTTTGAGACTAACCTGATCAACATAGTGAAACCCTGTGTCTACCAAAAATACAAAAAGTTAGCCAGGCGTGGTGGCGCACGCCTGTGGTCCCAGGTACTTAGGAGGCTGAGGTGAGACGATTGCTTGAGCGTGGGAGGTGGAGGTTGCAGTGAGCCGAGATTGCACCACTGCACTCCAGCCTGGGTGATAGAGCGAGACCCTGTCTCAAAAAAGAACCAAAAAAGCAAAAACAAAAAAAACTGTATGTCTCATGTAATTAATCCAAAGCCTCTTCCCCTCAAGTTAAGCGGTGGCAGGAGTCCCCACGGGTGGAGGGCGGTGGTGTATGTCCTGCCTCCTTATGCCTGCCCTGTTCCTCCAGGATGGAGAAGGGGCTCTGGAGTGGAGACTTGGGGGTCTTTGTTCTCTTCTGGGTTGTCTCGGGTTCTTTTTGGCCCACTAGCACTAGGTCTGTGGTCCTAATGGGTGGCCCAGTGGTTGCTGGCTCTTTCTTGCGGGAGGCTGCTATAGTGTGCTCAGGCTGCTACAACAAAATACCACGGGCTGGGCTGCTTATAAACAGCGGACATTTATATCTTACAGTCTGGAAGGCTGGAAGGTCTAAGATCAAGGTGCTGGCGATTGGTGCCTGGGGAGGGCTGAGCTTTGGTTCATAGCTGGTGCCCTCTCGCTGTCCTCATGCGGTGGAAGGATGTGGCAGCTCTCTGGGGCCTCCTTTATAAAAGGACGTTAATCCCATTCACGAAGACGCCATCCTCATGACCTAATCACTTCCTAAAGGCCCCACTTCCTGATACATTCCCTTAGGGGTTAAAATTTCAACTTATGAACAAGGGCAGGCGGGAGCACAAACATTCAGAACAGAGCAAAACCTCAGACCTTTGGGCACTTTTGAGACCTCGGTAGGGACTTCATGCTGGACTGTCTGGTTGAGACTCTGTGTGGCACAACCAGCCTGCCCCCCTCCCCCTACCACTGCCATCCCACACTCTGCCCCTCCTCCCTCGTGGTGTAATTCTGGGGTCAGCTTCCCAGCAGGACCTGTTTGGGGTGGGATTCTTTCAGGATGACACAAGCTCTTGCCCTTCTGTGTGCTAGTGGCAGCTGAGCTAGGTCCCCTGCTGTCTTAATCCTCTGCCCACCTAGCAATGCTCAGGCTTTTCGCTGCAGGGTCTTTTCTGCGAGGCCTGCCCCAGTGTCTTTGTGTCGCAGCTCCACAGCACCCACCACAGGCCCTTGGGAGTTTCCTTGTGCTTGGCTCAGCAGTAGACTGGGGTGGTGCAGGCCTCTGAACAGACCTGGCCAAGTCCAGCCCAGGGTGAGCCCCAGGCTCCTTGCCATAGGCCACCACCTGTCTCTCTGAGGGCTTGTCTCAGTGGCTTCATTCTTGATTGGGGGAGGGGTTGGTAAGGAGAGCACACTTTTCCTTGTGGGAACCAGAGTGGGAATAGTGCAATACTCGTGACTTAGGTGAATTCCTTTCTGGAAGTCTCTCTTGTGACTGTGATTCTCTTCCTCAGGCTGTGGGGATCAGGGGAACGCAATGATTATGGAGCTGGCAGCCCCTGTCGTGAGCCTGGGGAAGCCTTTCTAGCACCCTGCATCACCCTGTGGGCACCCTCAGCTCTGAGACCTGAGCCCCTTTTCCCAAGGAGCAGAGTCCTTCTCAGGACCTGTTCTAGAAGGAGCCCCGGTGCCGGATGGGTGGGTGACTAAGCGGGAGGAGGAACCTAAGGTTATGTTGTGTTTCTCTAGTTGTTGGTGAAATCCTTTTGGTGCTTACTGTTGGGCATGGGACATAGGAAAGTCTTTGCCCAGTGTTCTCTCTCTCTCTCTTTTTTTTTTTTTTTTTTTTTGAAACAAAGTCTCTCTCTGTTTTTCAGGCTGGACTGCAGTGGCGCGATCTTGGCTCACTGCTACCTCTGCCTCCCAGGTTCAAGCGATTCTCCTGCGTCAGCCTCCCGAGCAGTTGAGATTACAGGCGTGCACCACCATGCCTGGCTAGTTTTTGTATTTTTAGAAGAGATGGGTTTCACCATGTGGGTCAGGCTGGTCTTGAACTCCTGACCTCAGGTGATCTGCCTGCCTCGGCCTCCCAAAGTGCTGGGATTACAGGCGTGAGCCATCGTGCCTGGCCAAGTGTTCTCTGAAGCCTCCTTGTTCCTCAGTCAGAGCAGGCAGTGCAGGCTGTGGGATTCCCCAGGACGGAGAGGCCTCTGCCCCGGCTGCTTGATGCTAGGCTCAGAGAGGTCACTAGGTTTCTACCAAGTGCTGTCTCAGGCAACCGTGGGCATATGTCACTTTCCAGAGGTGCCCACTGAGGTGATCATCATGTGTGCTGATTAGGACACTGGGAGTAAAACTGTTTCTTTTTAAATTTAATATCAATTAATTTTTATACTTTAAAAAATTTTTAAATAGAGACGAGGTCTTGCTATGTTACCCAGGCTGGTCTCAAACGTCTGGGCTCTTCAAGTGGTCCTCCCATCTCGGCTTCCCAAAGTGGTGGGATTACAGGTGTGAACCACCATGCCCAGCCGAATTGTTTCCTTTTTGTGTGCATGTGTCTGTGTGACAATGTCTCTGTCACCCAGGCAGAAGTGCAGTGGGGCATGATCACGGCTCACTATAGCCTCAACTTCCCAGGCTCAAATGATCCTCACACCTCAGCCTCCTGGGTAGCTGGGACTACAGGCAGGCTCCGACACGCCCAGCCTAGTTTTTGTATTTCTTGTAGCAGTGGTGTTTCACCATGTTGCCCAGTGATCCACCCACCTCAGACTCCCAAAGTGCTGAGATTACAAATGTGAGCAACTGCATCCAGCCAAGATAGTTTCGTTTCAATGTCTACGTTTTACAGTTTTTAAAAGGCATTTTCCTGAGCAGTTAATAAAAAATTGATGCCTTGAACATTTTAACATAACTGGTCTATTCTGTTCTCTTTTTAAAGCAGAGCCAAGATTTTCTTCTTCACTCCTCGCTTGGTGGCTCCCAGCCGGAGGCCAGCAGTGGTGGGAGGCTCGCTCTGGGTGCACAGACGCTGCCTTCGGACACCGCATGCTCGTGCGAGGCCTGCAGTGAGCGCAGGTATGTGACATGTGTGCCACGTTGCTCACACCTGTCCACAGTGACATGCAGACCTGCATATTGGAGCTGGACCGAGAAACTGGGCTAATGTGACAGACAGCAACAAGAGTAAGGCAGTTGCTTCGCTATTGTGGGAAAGAACCAGATGAGTAAGAAAAACTCCCGCTCTTGAAGAACTGGCACTAGGAAGCATCCTTACAACAAGAGGAGGAGTCCTTAGATAATCAGAATCTAAGAGCAGCCTCAGTGAATGAGAGGAGTGACGGGGGAGGGCCTGACTGGCTGCCGCTGAGTGGCTGAGGGGAGAGCCCAGGAGCTCATCTTTTTTTTTTGAGACGGGGTCTGGCTCTGTCCTCCAGGCTGGAGGGCAGTGGCGTGATCTCGGCTCACCACAACCTCCGCCTTCCAGGCTCAAGTGACTTCTTCCACTTCAGTCCCGGTATCTGGGACTACAGGTGCACACCACCATGTGGAGCTAATTTTTGTATACTTTGTAGAGATGGGGCTTTGCCATGTTGCCCAGGCTGGTCTCAAACTCCTGGACTCAAGCAATTAGTCCGTCTTCACCTCCCAAAGTGCTGGGATTACAGGCATGAGCCACCATGCCCAGCCCGGGAGCAGATCTAAAAATGCTCTGTGCTCTGGCTCAGGAAGGGAATGCATGTAGCCAAGTGGGGGCCAAAGGGTGGGGGCAAGGCTGCCCATTAGGTACCTTGGAGTTGAAGGCCAGATCAGCAGTGGGGATGTGGGTACCCTTATTATGGACAGTAGCCACAGATGCTCCTGTCATCTGTGCAGTGGCTAAGCTCTTACGCAGACTGCACCCTGGGAGCTGTGCTGGGGATGCCATCACCCTGATTGCCGGCTCCTGGGAGCTGGGCAAGGTACAAGAGTCTGGGAGGTCCTCTGAGGACAATGTGCTAGGTGAGGAAGGGCAGCAGATTGTGGTGAGTTTCTAACCTTCCTGTGTTGTCTCACAGAGAAATTTCGGCAGAGACAGACCGGGAACCTCAGCAGCTGCAGAACTACTGGTCAGAAGTGCGCTACACGGTGCGCTGCATCTACCGCCAGGCAGGGACCCCGCTGGCAGATGACCAGGACCAGTCTCTGGTGCCTGACAAGGAGGGAGTAAAGGAGCTCGTGGATCGGTACATACCACCCCTTCCTGTTTTGGCCTTGTGCAAACCCCTGCCCTGCCCGCTGCGCTTGGAGCCACTCCTTTCAGGATGGGCTTTCCTTACAGTGCTCAGCTGGGCTTGCTCAGCCTTTGGTGCCTGTCGAGTCTGCAGCAGATGGACTGGCAAAAGCGAGCCCCCTAGGCCAGACATCTTGAATTTTTCTGATTCCGATGAAACGCTATTGCCTGTGTAATTACACAAGAAATGTTTCTGTCACTTGTTTGTGTGAAGACTGATGATAATACCTGCCTTTCTGAGTCCCCCTGTGCCAGGGATGATGCAGAGTACTTTTACAAACACTCTTGCCTTTATCAACCCAAGGAGAAAGGCGGAGTTAGCCCATTTACAAAGTGAGAAAATGGGGCTCTGTGAGGTTGGGTAGCTTGTGTATGTGCCTGTGGCTCATGAGGCCGAGACAGCCGAGGCGTGCCTGGCTGTGTGGCTGTTTGTCTTGATGCCGCAGCTGTTCTTCAGCAGATACCTTATGCTCAGTAACCACACAGAATTTGAGGTGGCCATAATTTTTATTCTTCCTTATAGTTTGATGTAACTTTTTTTTTTTTTGAGACGGACTCTTGCTCTGTCACCCAGGCTGGAGTGCAATTGTGTGATCTCAGCTCACTGCAACCCCCGCCTCCTAGGTTCAAGTTATTCTTATGTCTCAGCCTCCTAAGTAACTGGGATTACAGGTGCCCACTACTGTGCCCAGCTCATTTTTGTATTTTAATAGAGACGGGGTTTCGCCATGTTGGTCAGGTTGGTCTCAAACGTAATCCACCTGCTTTGACCTCCCAAAGTGCTGGAATTACAGGCGTGAGCCACTGTGCCCAGCGACGTAACGTATTTTTATTTTATTTTTTTATTTTTTTTTTGAGACGGAGTCTTGCTCTGTCGCCCAGGTTGGAGTGCAGTGGCGCAATCTTGACTCACTGCAAGCTCCACCTCCCGGGTTCACGCCGTTCTTCTGCCTCAGCCTCCCGAGTAGCTGGGACTACAGGCGCCCGCCACTGCACCCGACTAATTTTTTGTATTTTTAGTAGAGACAGGGTTTCACTGTGTTAGCCAGGATGGTCTCGATCTCCTGACCTCATGATCCTCTCGTCTCGGCCTCCCAAAGTGCTGGGATTACAGGTGTGAGCCACTGCACCCGGCCTTTTATGTTTTTTGAAATGTTTCAAATGAAAGCAACAGATTTGAGATGGCTATTTCATGGGTTGATTCTCATTTGGGTTTCTTTCTCACATTTTGAATGCATCACATTTGGGAGAGATTTTTTTTTTTTTCCCTCCCTCCCCTCAGAGTCTCACTCTGTCACCCAGGCTGGTGTGCAGTGGTTGTAATCTCAGCTCACTGCAACCTCTGCCGCCTGAGTTCAAGTGATTCTCCTGCCTCAGCCTCCTGAGTAGCTGGGATTACAGCCGCCTGCCACTGTGCCCAGCTAATTTTTGTATTTTTAGTAGAGATGGGATTTCACCATCTTGGCCAGGCTGGCCTTGAACTCCTGACCTTGTGATCCACCCGCCTCGGTCTCCCAAAGTGTTGGGATTACAGGCGTGAGCCACCGTGCCCAGCCGGGAGTTTTATAAACTGATGTTTGCTGTGTGGTAGATTTTATCCTGGAGGCAAGGATAGTGATTAGCCGTAGATTAGGTTAACTCATTGAATTCAGCCAAGTATGTTCAGGGTTTGACCTGCGAGCCACTGGTATTGCAAGAGGTCCTTCTCTGTGGTATGTGCTTTTATTAGAAGTTAGGTTTCCAGCCAAGCATGGTGGCTCACATCTGTAATCCCAGCACTTTGGGAGGATTTCTTGGGCCCAACAGTTCAAGACTAGCCTGGGCAACATAGTGACTTGTCTCTACACAAAATTAAAAAATTAGCCAGGTGTAATGAAGCACACTTGTGGTCTCAGTTGCTTGGGAGGCTGAGGCAGGAGGAGCTCTCAAGCTCAGGAGTTCAGTGCTGCAGTGAGCTAGGATTGCTCCACTGCACTCCAGCCTGGGCAACAGAGTAAAACCCTGTCTCCAAAAACAAAAACAAAAAAACAACAAAGGAAGTTAGGTTTCCTAGTGAGTATTAGGAAAAAATGTATAACCTTCACATCAAACCTATGACTTCACAGATTATTAACGTTGCAACTTCAGTACCTTAGAGTAGCAGCCAGTGTGTGGTTGATGTGCCAGTATCTGTTGAATGTATGTGTGAGTTAGCGAATGAGCTTCCATAGCATCTTCAGCATATCGCTGTCTCCTTTTTTTTTTTCTTTTTTTTTTGAGACGGGGTCTCACTCTGTCACCCAGGCTGGAGTGCAGTGGCGCAATCTTGGCTCACTGCAAACTCCGCCTCCTGGATTCACGCCATTCTCCTGCCTCAGCCTCCCGAGTAGCTGGGACTACAGGCACCCGCCACCACGCCAGCTAATTTTTTGTATTTTTAGTAGAGATGGGGTTTCACCGTGTTAGCTAGGATGGTCTCGATCTTGCCTCACAAAGTGCTGGGATTACAGGTGTGAGCCACCATGCCCAGCCTCGCTGCCTCCTTTTTATATAACTTAAAAAAAATCTGTTTGCGAAATTATCACATGGTTATTTCCTTAAATTTATAAAATACAGAAATAGGCCCCCAAAAAATAAAATAAATAAATAAAAGGGACGTAAGTCCGACATGCTTAGAGAACAGTGACGTGGGTGTCCAGTCTGCTTCTGAGTTTGGTTGTCTCTGTCAAAATTTGACTCTTCTGTGGCTTTCTTCTAGCAGATGAAATACATTCTATTTCAGAGGACAGTTTTTTATACTAGTAGTTGAAATTACAATTGTTATACTCAAAAAAATTAATGTTTATCTGAAATGTCCTAACCATAATAGGAATCCCATCCATCTACACTAGTTTTTAATCCACATTTTCCATAAGGCTTCACATGTTCCATTGCAAGATTTTACTTGGCACTTGTGTTTTACAACCTAGCTAGGTAGTATGGCAATTTAAAAATAGAACAGGTGACAACTTTCTTTTCTTTTGACATAATATGGTATGTAGAAGGTGAAAGGATTTACTATGTAAAATCCAGGAGCTGTAGTTTAATACATTTTACAACTCATTTTTATTAGAGTGATGAACTCAAACTGGTTTCTCCTGGTGATGGGTTGTGGATGAATTTTTATTATTACATCAATGGTTTTAGGTTTCCATCTAGAGGCTCCTGGATTAAAATACAATTAAATTTAACCATAGCAATGCCAGTACTGTAGAATAAGTTTTAAGATGTGGATTATCATACACATATTTGTGTCAATAAAAAAATGGATTATCCCAAAGTTTGGAGGGAAATTCATGAAAATGTTCATTGCATTTGTGGCTTAGTCATGGGACATGTATTATTTTTTTCCTACTCTTCAGCCTACAAATTTCCTTTTTTTTTTTTTTTTTTTTTTTTGGAGACAGAGTCTCATTCTGTTGCCCAGGCTAGAGTACAGTGGCGCTATCTCGGCTCACTGCAAGCTCTGCCTCCTGGGTTCACACCATTCTCCTGCCTCAGCCTCCCGAGTAACTGGGACTACAGGTGCCCGCCACCACACCCAGCTAATTTTTTGGTTTGTTTGTTTGTTTGTTTGTTTTCAGTAGAGACAGGATTTCACGTGTTGGCCAGGATGGTCTTGATCTCCTGACCTTGTGATCCGCCCGCCTCGGCCTCCCAAAGTACTGGGATTATAGGTGTGAGCCTCTGCGCCCAGCCCTCAGCCTACAAATTTTATTTTACACACCTTTATTGCTTTTTTGGTGGGATAATTTTTAAAAAAGGATAAATTGTGTCTAAAGTTTCCTCTTTTGATAAGCCTATTACAAACCCATTTGGATTGTACACTGAGCCTATAGAAAGAAGGAAAGAGCAGGCTGCCCCAGATCTGCAGCCAGGTGGCACCTCTACTGGGATCAGTGCTTTTTACTTGTTAACATATAAGCCTTTAACGGAGTTGTCCCAGCCTCGTGTCTGAGCGTGTTCATCTGGGGCCAGCTGCTGAGAGGTGGTAGCGTGTTCTTCCAGCTGTGTGAGTTCGTGCAACTCACCCAACCTGTGTGGGCCAAAATGTCCCATCTGTAAAGCAGGCACTGAACCTACACGCAGCAAACTGAATTGGTGCATGTGCATGAACTGTGCTGTACAGAAGAAACTCAATAAATGTCACTTTTCCTGTTAGTTCCCTGGTGACACTCTGTGCTCCGGATTCTCCATCCATTAGGTGGGGTGATCGTGCCTCTCACAGGTGGTTATGAGGAAGATGACTGTGTGATCATCCAGAGGTGGTCACCTGTTGAAGGGCTTCAGAAAAGATGCCCACTGACATCACAGCACCCACGGGCCCTGGTGGGCAGGCCCTGGTGACCCTCTTCTCTGTGCAGGCTCTGCGAGAGGGACCCCTACCAGCTGTACCAGCGTCTGGAACAGCAAGCTCGAGAGTACGTGCTAGAGATGAAGGTCCGCCTGCTCCGGCAGCTGTCGGCTGCGGCCAAGGTGAAGGCACCATCTGGCCTGCAGGGTCCGCCACAAGCGCACCAGTTCATCTCCCTCCTGCTTGAGGAGTACGGCGCCCTCTGCCAGGCCGCACGCTCCATCAGCACCTTCCTTGGCACTCTGGTAAGAGAGAAAACGTGTTTTTCTTTCTGTTTGGATGAACCGAAGAGAAGAGAAGCGTGGAAGGTTCTCAGGAGGAAGCTTCTCATGCTTATATGCTGCCCTCGCTGCCGCAGCCCCACACGCTGTCATAGGCCCCTCTCCTCTGTGGGAGAGGACCTGTTTCCTCTCCTGTTTGTCTTTCCTCTGGACTTTGCCACTGGATAAGAGCATTGGGTAGATTGATAACCAGGTGTCACCTCATGGAAGTACCGTTTGGAGGACCTTGAGGCCCAGGGAATGAGGCATGGGGCAGTTTGAGGGGAGCACCTGTGTGTGCCTTTATAAGGAGACAGAGAAATCTCCAGTGTCCTACTTAGGTTGTTCATTCTTTTGTTGCTGTAGACAGAGCTGTTATTAGGTGAAATGCCCATGAAGAGCGTGAAGGCTGTAGAGAACAACTTGTTTACAGCCCAGTGGCGTTCATTCATGCATGCATGCATTCACCCAATAAGCCAGCACTGAGTTAAGGATCTGCTTGCAGTCTCAAGACAGGCCCTGTCCCCATCCTTGCCAATGGGGATCTGGCAGTCGTAACAAGAGAGACACACAGATGAGTCAGGCCCCCTCAAAAGAGGAATCACCATATTGGGTGGAAGGAGCATGGTATAGAAATATGGTTACGGGTAGGCTGTGGTCAATTCTCAACAGCCTCAGTGCCCCCGCGGTTTGGAAGGAGACCATGCGTCCCAGAGATAAGCCCTCAAAGCTTCCTTGACTGTTACTATTCGTCTGTGGAGTTTTTCATCATCATTTAAACTTTATTATTAAATAATACTTACGTGTATTTGGGTGCTAGTTTTAGGTGCTTTCTTTCTTTAAAGAAAGAAAGGAATTTATTTCTTATGGTTAGGAAGGCTGAGAAGTCCAAGTTTGAGGGGCCACATCTACCCATGTAGATAGGTAGAGCCTTCTTGCAGGTGGGGACTTGGACTCTGAAGAGTCCAGAGGTGGTACAGGGCATCACATGGCGAGAGGGCTGAGCATCTAGTTTTGGGTGCTTTCTTAGTGGTAAAACTACATTTTGAAACAAATATAGTAAGCACTGGCACTGGTCTTTATCTGATTCTCAAGTTGATGGACCCTCTTGGAAAAATTTACATATAGCCTGGGCATAGTGGCTCATACCTGTAATTTTGGGATTTGGGGAAGCCAAAAGTGGGAGGATCGCTTGAGCCCAAGAACTTGAGACCAGCCTGGGCAACATGGGGAGACCCCATCTATACCAAAAAAATTTAAAATTAAATTAACCAGGCGTGATGATGCGTGCTACTCAAGAGGCTGTGAGGCAAGAGGATCATTTGAGCTCAGGGTTGAGGCTGTGGTGAGCCAGTGCACTCCAGCCTGGGCAAGACAGTGAGATCCTATCTCAAAAAGACAAGAAAAAATTACATACATATAATTGTAAGTCATTTTAGGGGGTTCACAGCCTTCCTCAAGCTTCACTGCACCAAGCCATGGGGAGGTATCCTGAGAAGAGGTAGCGAGGTGAATGGGTAGGGTGAGGGGTGGGGGCGGGGTGGGGGGCAGTTATCCTGTTTCAAGGTCTGAGTCCACTGGGTAGTGCCACCAGGCTTCCTTCTGGTACCTCTTCCTTCCTCTGGCATCTCTCGCAGCACTGCCTCCCCATCTCCACCTGAGAGTCTGCCCGCCCTTCAGGGGTTCAAATCCAGAGCCCCTCCTCTGTCTTTTACAAGAACATTGGCTCAGGTTAAGAAGGATGCTGTCCAGCCCACCTAAACCTGGTGCCCAGAGAGACTCTGGTAGTGAAGAGAGCTGCTGCTGCTCTCCAGAAAGTGCTGGGGAGGTCTGTGCCTCCTCACATAGTTACTGTAGGACACTGTTTTATGAAGCTGACAAAAATTAATTTGATTATTAGAGCAAATTCCTAGCAGTTTACATAGAAATAATTTCTTGTGGCTTGAGGCCGGGTGCAGTGGCTCACACCTGTAATCCCAGCACTTTGGGAGTCCGAAGCGGGCGGATCACCTGAGGTCAGGAGTTCGAGACCAGCCTGGCCAATATGATGAAACCCCATCTCTACTAAAAATACAAAAATTAGCCGGGCATAGTGGCGGGCACCTGTAGTCCCAGCTACTTGGGAGGCTGAGGCAGGAGAATCGCTTGAACCAGGGGGGCAGAGGTTGCATTGAGCCAGGATCGTGCCACTGCACTCCATTTGGGGTGACAGAGCGAGACTGTCTCACACACACAACAAAACAAAAGAAAAAAAAAGAATTTCTTGTGGCTTGAAAAAAATGCATATACTCTGAAGCTGTTTGATCAGTGTCTTTTTTCACTTCCTTTACACATAGAAATATCCACATTGATTTCTAGGGGTCCAGCAGACTAGATAGCCTTAACTATTCATTCCTTCAAGGGAAACAACTGAATTTACTAGATAATTAAAAAATAAGCCGGGTGTGGTAGCTTACGGCTGTAATCCCAGTATTTTGGGAGGCCGAGGTGGTTGGATCACCTGAGGTCAGGAGCTAGAGACTGGCCAACATGATGAAATCCCGTCTCCACTAAAAATAGAAAAAATTAGCCAGGCATGGTGGCACGCGCCTATAATCCCAGCTACTTGGGAGGCTAAGGCAGGAGAATCACTTGAACCTGGGAGGTGGAGATTGCAGTGAGCCGAGATTGTGCCACTGCACTTCAGCCTGGGCAACAAGAGCAAAACTCTCTCTCAGAACAAAGATGAAATGTTTTAAAGTGTATAACTGAGATGGCATGAAAGGGAATAAGTCGTAGTGGTGAAAAACCAGTTGAAAGCTGGAATCCTGAGAAATACATGGGCTTGGAAGTCAGCATTTGCTGCAGGGATTTCTTCTGATCCCGGAGACAAGATACAACCTAGCCCAGGATGGGGTCTGCACATAATGCCAGGACTGTAAGTGACAACACCCTCAGTAAGGTTGAAGTGGAAACTCCGGGCACTGAAAGGGACAGCAGGGATCTGCAGCTCTCATGGCCTCGGGGTGGAGATGCCGGGAGTATAACTTCCCAGAGACTTGGTAGCCATCAGCCAGCTGCCACATGAGCTGGAGTCTGAATAAGTGTTGGTGTGGTATGAAACAGCCCAAGCGTGGAAGTTGCTTTACAGTGGTCCAAGATTGCTGGTAAAGTCAGGTAGCATGCAGATCACCTCTGGAAGTCTTCAGTCTGACTTCAGAGAATTCAAATAGATAAAATCCCCGCAAATGAGCAGCTCACAGTAAAAAAAAGTCATAAAACACAAGGTTCATGACAGCACATTTGAAAGCCAGCAGAAGCAATAGACAGAATCACATAACAAAGACATTTAAGTGTTCAAAAAAGAATATAGAGTAACTATGTTAACTGTGCTTAAAGAAACTTTGTAAAAGTTTGAAATTGGAAGTTAAGGATTAATACTGTAAAGAATGATCATTCAGATTTGAAAAAATTAAAACTAGAAACAAAAACATAATTTTCTGGAAAAGCTTAATGGATAGATGAAACAGAATAAACAGCTGAAAAGAGAACTGGTGAGTTGCAAGAAGGAAGTACAGGAATTCTATAGAATGTAACTCAAAGAAACAAAGAGATGGGCCACGGAAGAGAGATTGAGACCTGAAGGATGCAGTGAAGATGTCTAGCCACCAGTAATCAGAGTCCCCAAAGAGAAGCAGAATAAGGGTGGAGGTGATATCTGAGAAATTCTCAGAATTACTGAAAAATACTAGTGTTCAGCAAGGAAGCTTATCAGATTTCCTAAGTAAAAAGT
The DNA here is from genome assembly GCF_047675955.1 of Chlorocebus sabaeus. NCBI lineage: Eukaryota > Metazoa > Chordata > Mammalia > Primates > Cercopithecidae > Chlorocebus > Chlorocebus sabaeus. Next base: position 47,124,084 of record NC_132930.1, on the reverse strand, counting down.
TGAAAAAGCCTTCTCTGGATATAGGATAGTGACAGCTACAGAACATCAAAGAAAAAGTGATCTCAAACACAAAATACAGGACTTCATTGAAAATGGTCTGTGAGATGTTGTAATGTAGAATTCTGGATTCTGGGTGGAGACTACAGCGAATCTCTATGTACTCCTTACCCAGATCCACAGTTAATCAGCATTTTGCCACTCTGACTTCATTATGCCTTCTTTTTCTTCCACTTTCTCTTCCACCCTCTTTTTGATGCAGTATTTTAATATGGGTTCCAGACAATGTGCCTTTTTGTCTTAGAATATTCCAATAAATGTCTCTAAAAATAGTCATCCATTATCTTACGTAGCCACAGTTCCATTGTCACATCCATGAAGACTGACAGTAATTTCTTATTGACTAATGCCAGCCAATCTCTTTATGGCTGGGTTATTCCAGTCAGGACCCAAAAATCTTCACACATTTATAGCCACATTATTACACTGCCATCCAGTGATCTATGCAGTACTAGCTTAAGATAAACTCAGTGTCTCAGGGCAGTAATTCTCAACAGTTTTGGACTCAGGCCCCTTTATACTTAAAAATTTAGGACCCCGAAGTGTGCTTTTTTATGCAGACTTATATCAGTACTTGCTTTATTGAAATTCAAACTGAGAAATTTTTTAAATGCTTATTGTCATTTTTAAAATGTAAGCTCTCATTAGATTACATAAATTGCATATTTCACATATATTAGAGAATGTAACAAACAATACACTTTTACATTAGATAATGTAACATAAACTACACATGTAAAAATAACTGTTTTCCAGAATAAAACATTGTTGCCCAGGTTGGAATGCAATGGTGTGATCTTGGCTCACTGAAACCTCTGCCTCCCGGGTTCAAGTGATTCTCCTGCCTCAGCCTCCCAAGTAGCTGGGATTACAGGTGCCCACCACCACACCTGACTAATTTTTTTGTATTTTTTTTAGTAGAGACGGGATTCCACCATGTTGGCCAGTCTGGTCTCGAACTCCTGACCTCAGGTGATCTGCCCGCCTTGGACTCCCAAGTGCTGGGAGTTACAGGCATGAGCCACCGCACCCGGCCAACATATTTCTTAAGAAGAGTGGGTCACTCACACCTCTTAGATCTCTCTGTAGAAGCAGTGGGAGCTTCATCTTCTGCATTTAGTCTGTTGTCATAGGTTGTCTGGTTGAAGTTACTAAAGAAAATTCAACTTTTTACAGATACGTAGTTGGAAAAAGGAAGAATTATTTTATTTTATTTTATTTTTTTTGAGACGGAGTCTTGCTCCGTCTCAAAAAAAATCTGGCTCTGTCTCTTGTGATCTCGGCTCACTGCAACCTCTGCTTCCTGGATTCAAGTGATTCTTCTGCCTCAGCCTCCCGAGGAGCTGGGACTACAGGTGGGTGCCACCACATCAGGCTAATTTTTTGTATTTTTAGTAGAGACAGGGTTTCACTGTACTAGCCAGGATGGTCTTGATCTCCTGACCTCATGATTCGTCTGTCTTAGCCTCCCAAAGTGCTGGGATTACAACCATGAGCCACCGCGCCCTGCCAGGAAGAATATTTTAATAGCCTCTTCAAATCCTGGTAGATTTCTCTGAGAGTACACCAATGCGTGAGAGTTTCTTAATGGTTAGATGCGATGTAGAGTCTGAAACTATATCACTGAACTTACCCTACTCTGTTCCATTCAAGTCCACAGGTTCCAGCTCACTCCATGAATGGACTCCCTACTTATACATGTTTTTCTAGTGTCATTCATAGGTCATTTTGCAAATATTGGTTCACTGAATATCTTCTGGATGTTGACACTTTTATTAATATCAAAAAATGATATTTGTTCGTATCACCACTGATCTCATCAGAAAGGCCTTTAAGTGTATAGGACCTTTCAAGCCAACAGCAGCAAATGCAAATTTTCTGAGGTTTTCTTTTTTGCTTGAAAGCTCAGATTTTATGATTAGCCACAGATTGTGTCACTTGTTTTCTTTGAAGCAACATGTTAATTTGCTGTACAGACTCTGCCAGCTAATGAGCTCCTCTGTGAACAGCACCCCCATTCTGCTGTTTTTGCTGAACTCAGTGGATGCTTTTGGACATAGAAAGATGTTCTCAGAAATGCAACTTCACTGGAGAATGCCCTCATGTGAGGTTTATTCTACACTGCCTGGGGGATCAAACTGGATAATGAGTCACATTTTTTGTACTTTAAATATTAAAATAAAATTGGACTGGGCGTGGTGGCCCACACCTGTAATCTCAACACTTTGGGAGGCCACCGTGGGCGGATTACTTGAGTGCTTGAGTCCAGGAGTTCAAGACCAGCCTGGGCAACATGGTGAGATCCCGTCTCTACAAAAGATACAAAACTTAGCTGAGCATGGTAGTGCACGCCTGTAGTCCCAGCTACTCTGGAGGATGAGGTAAGAGGATTGCTTGAGCCCGGGAGGCAGAGGTTGCAGTGAGCCAAGATTGCACCACTGCACTCCAGCCTGTGCGACAGAGCGAGACCCTGTCTCAATCAATCGACCAATCACTCAATTTTTTTTTTTTAAATAAATCTAGAAAAATAATAAAATTGGCATGAGGCTTAAGTTATTCTAGTCATCTAGCAAACGCCTCACCAGGCTGTAATAGTGAAGTCTAAATTTTCATCCACAAATAAGAAATACCTCAAATATCCCGTTATTTCTGTCTATTGTAGGAACTGCATTCTAAACATCTTGTCTTCCTTCTTCCAAACCCCCAAGCCTTTTTTTTGTAGTGGGAATCGAGAACAGTCTGCAAAGCTGCCCTTAGGTCACTGACAAGCCTTTCTACCTGTAGCTCAGGAGTTCTTCCATAGGCCTTACCTCTCGTAGGAGCTGTGACAACATATCCCGCAGAGCCCATGCCTGCATGCCTGGTCCAGTTATTTGAACCCCTCTATGCTGGTTCTACACCTGTCGATGGGGCATGGCAGGGCAGTACCAAATTCACAGGGAGCTTACTGGAGGCACTGAATTCAGCGCTGAGAACAGTGCCTGGCCATGCTAGACACTCAGGTGTTAGCATGTGTTACTTAAGTAAACTCCAAGTTGATTTCAGGTTGTGAAGTGAGTCTGATATCTGTTTGTCTTGCATGCCTCACCTAGAGGTGTAATTTTAGATTTTATTAAAAATGCTGAACGTCTTTATAAATCAGCCTTCACCCAGTGACCACTAGCAGCTGGCCCAGAAAGCCAGATTTGTGATTCCACTCATAGGCAGGCAGGTGGAAATGGCTATCCTAGAGGTTTCGGTGTCCAGTGGAGGCCAGGCAAAGCCTCAGCCCTTCCAGGAGGCCCCTCCATCAGCTGGTTACCAGCCTGGTCTGATCCGGGTGCTGCATTCACTCCCATGTACTCTTTGTCCTGTAGCTGAATCGTAAGTCAGGTCACTGCCTACTGTTCTGTTCTCCGGGAACCCCTGGAGAGCAGCAGACTACTTTAGCAGGAGGTAGTCTTTGTGTCCTCGTACCTGGCACAGGGCCTGGGCAGCGTGGGCTTGGCACTTCACCTGCTTCATTATTACGAGCACATTTGTGGGTTCCAGCCTGGGGCTGGTTATCAGTTACCTGGCCCCAGTCTCCTGCCACATGCATTTTTCCTGTACCGAATGTGCTTGCTCTGAGATATGCTTGGTGTGAAACAGGAGTGATGATGTTTCAATCTGGGAGGCACTGGTGAAAACACGATGAGGAAAAGTGTTGGAAATGTTAACAAAATGGAAGGTTTGAGGTTTTTTCTGCAGATGGCATAGATTCATTGCTGAATCTCTCAATCCTTGTGTTTCCAGGTCTGAAAACAGAGCTATAACCAGCAAGGCTAGCACACAGTGGTCTAGCAGTATCACTGGTGTGCTGTCTCCAAATGTGTTTATAGGTGTTTACTTTGAAGAACAGAAGTTAATCATTATAATTTGTTCTCTCAGCCCCCATACCAACTAGGGTTATCAGGTGACATAACAATGAAATCTTTGTGTCGTTCATTTGCTAAGGTCTCCATCAACTCAGCTTGGCTATATTGTAAACAGGAGCAGACCTCTAAACCCAGTCCCTGTGAGTGACCCGACTCAGGAGACGTGGAGTAGCCAAGCATGATGAAGTGCAGCTTCCAGAGCTGGCGGTTGTTGAAGTCAGGAACATTCACCCAAAGATGTAACGTGATCTGAACACAAATAGTGTCCGTGTAGTTGACAGAGGGAAGCATGGATTCACACACGCATGGTTGTAGCAAGACTTATTAAATGTGACCATTACATTTAGGAAAGGTAATAATGGCATCAACCTCAGTGGTCTTGTGTTGGGGGCTTGCTGTACATTTCTGTTGACATGACTCTCTATGATGACTGGAACACTTCTAGGTTTTCATGGTATTGGCTAAAGTAATTGACAAGTTTGCCTATGTTTATTAGGAAGACAAAAAAACCTTACCTCTAATAGGGTCTTGCAAGTGGAGAAATTGTGTGTATTAATTAGAATGGGAGGTTTCTCCAAATAGGTAAGAAAATTATTATCCTTTGGCATTGAGGGACTTGATGTATCTAAACTGTCTGAACTGTAAGGGCTATCATTACAATTTAAAAGTATAATTGTGAGAAATGACTCTCAAACGTGCGGTTACTGCTTTGTCTCTGTGTACACCTGTTACCCCTGTCTTTGCGGCCCTTTTAAACTTGCCATCTAGACTGACTACATGTCCTTGTAGTCGGAGTTCTGATCCACTGTGTGCCTTGGGACATACAGGGAGCAGCACTTACCATAAGCTGAACGCTCTGGGCCTGTAAAGAGGGATGTGTGTGTGGTGTGGGGAGAGGGAGAGCGGGGAGGGAATCCCTCTGGGAATTTTCAAGTCTTTAGCAATTCACTACATATTCTGTTTATCTTTTTCTTAACTAGGAAAATGAACACTTGAAAAAGTTCCAAGTGACGTGGGAACTGCATAATAAACACCTGTTTGAAAATCTGGTCTTTTCGGAGCCACTTCTTCAGAGCAACTTGCCCGCACTGGTGTCACAAATCAGGTATTTGGCCTTAACCCATATACGTCTTTGTGGTGTGACAGCACAGTCTTTTCTCCTGACTGGTGTACCTGAGTACCACCAAGTATGAAAGTTCTTGCAGGAAAAATAACAGGGCTTAGAGAAAAAGATAGTTTGGGCCAAAAACTCAAAACCCGAGAAGTAATACAATTAAACTTTTAAATGCTACTAAGATTTAACACCATAAATTCCTCATACAGAAAAGCTACAGTAAATATAGCACTTTTCCTTGACAAGACCCATTGTTGGCCGGGCACCTGTGATGTGGTTCATTTGTGAATACAGGAAACAAAGACTGGGTCAATAATCGGATTTTGGTTTTGTTGTTGTTTTGTTTTTTGTTTTTTTTTTTTTTTGAGATGGAATCTTGCTCTGTCGCCCAGGCATGCAGGGGAAATGGAGGAGGGAAGAGGCCCAAGTCTGAGGGTACCTAAGGCCCCCTGGATACAGCTTGGTGTCTCCTGCACATTCCCTTGCTCCCCGGGGCTCTGTTGTTTTGTCTCCTGGTGTAGCGCTTCCATATGGCTTCTTCACGCTAGGGAGGCTGGCTGGGTCCTATGCTTTCACTGAGAAAGGGGTGCAGGTGCAGCAGTCACTCATGGGGTATATGCTCGGGGTCATGTGTTTGCCCTGTGGTACCATGTTCAGTTAGGAGGCGTGTTCCTCCGGATGTGATGTCACTCAGCAGAACGCTGAGGTCAAGACCAGCCTGGCCAACATGGTGAAACCCCGTCTCTATTAAAAATACAAAAATTAGCAGCAAAAATTACAAAAATTGAACAGCAGAACACTGTTCCCTGCACTGAGTCATGCATGAGCTACCACAGGTCTGCAGTTTGGTGATTTTGTTCTTTGGTGTTTTGTTCTATTTATCACGTGAGCACATTCCCATAATACAGACCCATCGTGACAGCAGCCATCTACATTTGACCACATTAATACATACTTAGGGGCCAAGTGTGGTGGCTCATGCCTGTAATTCCAACACTTTGGGAGGCCTTACGTGGGCGGATCACCTGAGGTCAGGAGTTTTGAGACCAGCCTGGCCAACATGGTAATACCCCGTTTCTACTAAAAATATAAAAATTAGCCGGGTGTGGTGGCACACACCTGTGATCCTGGCTGTGCAGAAGGCTGAGGCAGAAGAATTGCTTGAACCCCAGAGGCAGAGGTTGCAGTGAGGTGAGAGTGCACCACTGCACTCTAGCCTGGGCGATAGAGTAAGATGCTGTCTCCGGGGGAAAAAAAAATTGTTAGCTTCACAAAGCAAGGGAATAAATTGTTCTGTTGACTACACCAGTTATTGCTATTTTATTTTATTTATTTTATTTTTGAGACGGTGTCTTGCCGTGTCACCAAGGCTGGAGTGCAGTGGCACGATCTCAGCTCACTGCAACCTCCACCTCCCAGGTTCAAGCGATTCTCCTGCCTCAGCCTCCCAAGTAGCCAGGATTGGGATTACAAGCTTGCACCACCACGCCTGGCTAATTTTTGTATTTTTAATAGAGACGGGGTTTCACCATGTTGGCCGGTCTGGTCTTGAACTCCTGACCTCAAGCAATCCACCTGCCTCAGCCTCCCAAAGTGCTAGGATTACAGGTATGAGCCACTACACCCAATCTGCCTTTTTTCTCTTAAAATCCGTGTATTAGGCTGGGCACAGTGCTTCACACCTGTAATCCCTGCACTTTGTAATCCCTGTGATCCTGGCCGAGCCGAGCGGATCACGAGGTCAGGAGATCAAGACCATCCTGGCTGACATGGTCAAACCCCATCTCTACTAAAAATACAAAAAATTAGCCGGGTATAGTGGCATGCGCCTGTAGTCCCAGCTACTTGGGAGGCTGAGGCAGAAGAATGGCGTGAACCCAGGAGGCGGAGCTTGCAGTGAGCAGAGATTGTGCTACTGCACTCCAGCCTGAGCCACAGAGCAAGATTCCATCTCAAAAAAAAAAAAAACAAAAAACAAAACAACAACAAAACCAAAATCCGATTATTGACCCAGTGTTTGTTTCCTGTATTCACAAATTTTCTTCGAGGGGTCCTGACCATTTCCACTTCATAACCTTACTTCTAGAGAAAGCAGTTAAGTAAAAGAGAATTGAGGACAAAAAGATCAGAAGCTGCGCGTGGTGGCTCATGCCTCTAGTCCCGGCTACTTGGGAGGCTGAGGCAGGAGGATTGCTTAAGCCTAGGAGCTGGAGACCAGACTGGGTAACAGCAAGACCCCATCTGTTAAAAAGCGAAAAAAAAGGGCCAGGCGCAGTGGCTCATGCCTGTAATTCCAGCACTTTGGGAGGCTGACGGGGGCAGATCACGAGGTCAGGAGATTGAGACCATCCTGGCTAACACGGTGAAACCCCGTTTCTACTAAAAATACAAAAATTAGCCAGGCGTGGTGGCACCCACCTGTAGTCCCAGCTACTCGTGAGGCTGAGGCAGGAGAATGGCATGAACCCGAGAGCGGAGGTTGCAGTGAGCCGAGATCATGCCACTGCACTCCATCCAGCATGGGGGACAGACAGAGCGAGACTCCATCTCAACAAAACAGAAAAAAAAAAAAAAAAAAAAACCAAGAACAGAACAAGGTGTTATGGGGGGTGTGGCCAGCTGGCAGGTGGGCCGCAGACCCTTCCAGTGTTCCCTGTGCCCCAACCTGCTTCTTAGCCATTCCTTCCCTTCTGTGGCCACTGTGTATCAAGATTGGAAAGTCCTTAATGTGACCCTTGCAGAATAAAAGGTATCGGAAGAGGATTCACAGTGGTGAATCTGGAATGTGGAGTAGACCTTGTTCTTGGTTATGACATTCAGATTTATCAAAAGCACTTTTCATGAGAAGACATGCATCTTGGGAGAGGGGCTCTAAAAACAAGATTCCAGGTATCTACCTTAAAAAAAAAATTTTACTGGTAAGCCAGTGAGTTTCATCAGCCTGTCAAACTGTGGGTGGGTGACTGAAACCTGAAGTGCATCATAAAACTCCCATCTTTTTCTGTGCCCTAGTTCTGGATTTTCTGTTTAGTCATTGAGTATTAATGGTCATACTCCAACCGTGAGCCATGTCTCCAGTGTGGATGCTGGGGCTCAAGCTGCAGTCTCACTTCTCACTTTCGAGACCCAGAGACAGTTGAGGGAGAAGGATAAACACAGACAGGGACAGAGTGAGACCAACCAGCGTGTTCTCTGAGCAGCACTGATGATGCCAGGACACGCCATGCCTTTGTGCTCTGCACCTGACTCCCTTGTCAGCCTGAGACTAATTCAAGATAATTCAGATTTGCATTGCTAGTGTACAGATATACATTTAACAATTCATAAAAATTTTGCTACTGATTACATACACCCCCTAAAGCTTCTGTATCATGAAATACATATTGTACAATTCATCCACCTAAAATGTACAATTCAATGGCTTTTGATATATTACATTTTTTAAAAATTATGGTAAAGTATATATAATATAAAGCTTACCATTTTAACAATTTTAAGTGTATATTTCATTGACATTAATTATATTTGTAGTGTTTATAACCATTACCACTATGTACTGTGAAATTTTTTCCTCAACCAAAACAGAAACTCTACCCATTAAACAGTAACTCTGCATTGCCCCCTTCTTTTTTTCCCCATAGCCTTTGAAAGTCTGTAATTGGCAGGCTCCTTCCCCTGACTCCCCACTCCTTTTTGTCTTAAAATGTATCTATGAAAGAACTGGGCCATCTGTCCTGAGAGTGCCTTGGTCTGATCCTGTGTGGGCAGGATCCATCCTGCCCATCCTGGCTCTGGCCACCTCCATCCTCTGTCCTGCCTGAGAACTGGTAGGATCTGAAGGCTCTGGACGGCTCTGCTCAGATCCCCTGGCAGGCCGAGGCGTAGATGGGGGTTGTTTCTATCAGGGGGTGCATCCCTCAGGCCTGCTTCTCTTTGTTGTGGGTGTCAGTAGCCCAATGTGGGCTTCACTTTAAATATATATTAAATTAGGCTTATAAAATTTACCCAAACTAATGTTATTTTATTCTCTTTAACAATAATAATGTTTCACATACACATTATTGGTAATGTTACAGTAAGCCTGTTTCCATGCTGCTGTCTTGTATTTGCAGGCTCAATATTTAGATAGAAACCTGTTTGCTGAGCCATTGATTTAACTCAACCCTGTGGTTAGTCCCTGTGACTCTTTTGATCCTAGCACAGCTTTGCTTGTGGGGAAGCCCTGTGCCTGCAGATTGCTTTCCAATTACACCACCAAACATATCCACAAACCGCCTCCCCCACCCACTTTGGTCTCCCTTGGCTCCAAATAACCTGAATTCTATAAATTGGAAGAGGTAAATTCTTACTTGCAGGAGGAGCGGAACAAGGAACACATGACAGGGTATAATGCCACATCCCAGCATTCCAGATGGAGCAAGTAGGGGCAGGATGGAATTGGGTAGAAACTAAGTTCTGTATGAAGAATGGAAACCAGTCACAGAAGAGCTAGGCTGGCAGAGGAGAAGTGGGAGAAAAACTACTTCACGGGCTGCAGTGTGGCAGAAGCCCGGCGCCGCTGGAGTCCGTGTCTTAAGGAGTTTTGTCTCCTGAGGGGCAGAAACAGCCTTAGGAGAATAGCTTTGATGTTTTGAAGTAGCCTCAGTCTATGTGCATCAGTGTTGTTTCTTTCCTTTGTGCTTCCCTAAATGACTGTCCAGTTACACCTAACCTCTGCTGCCTCCCCTGGAGAGACTGCAATAGGTGAGCGCACAGATGGCTTCAGTAGCTGCGAGGTTCCCAGGTGCGATTCACCTGAGGGTGGAGATAGGTCAGAGGAGAAGAGGGAGTCATTCCTGCCCATTTCACCCATGAAAAGATCCTAATTTCCACATAGCTATCTTTATTGTTTATTATAAAATCGTTAGATTGTCATTACAAATAAAATTCTGAAAATATAGAAAATCATAAAGTTAGGTTTTATAAATAATTTAGTATTATACATTTTTTCCCTATGTCCACTACATATATTTTTAAACATGCTGTAGTCATATCTTTAGTTACCATGGGCATATTTCCATTTCAAAATACGTATGTGTATATATACATGAATGTGTGTGTGAATGGGTAGACATAATTATAAAATTGGTGGCCGGGCGCGGTGGCTCAAGCCTGTAATCCCAGCACTTTGGGAGGCCGAGACGGGCGGATCATGAGGTCAGGAGATCGAGACCATCCTGGCTAACACGGCGAAACCCCGTCTCTACTAAAAAAAATACAAAAAACTAGCCGGGCGTGGTGGCGGGCGCCTGTAGTCCCAGCTACTCGGGAGGCTGAGGCAGGAGAATGGCGTAAACCCGGGAGGCGGAGCTTGCAGTGAGCTGAGATCCAGCCACTGCACTCCAGCCTGGGCGACAGAGCGAGACTCCATCTCAACAAAAAAAAAAAAAAAAAAAAAAAAAAAATTGGTAATAAGTATCTAGTTATCAAGTACTAATTCTTCTAGATGTGCCGTTATTCATTTGGTGGCTTCTAGTGTTTTATATAAACAGTGCTGATCCCTAACCCTGCACAGAGTCTTTAAGCTCTTGATATATTATAAACGTTGTATTTGATTGTAAGCTGTCCTTGTCAAGATGTCTTTATTTCACTTATTTTGGCTCACACTGATAGATTTAGGTATTAGGAACATGAGGTTTTTCTGGTAATAATCTACATGTGTCTCCACACCTCTCCGTGTCCTCCTCCTAACCCCAACCCCCAGCCTTCTGTCTCCCAAGCGCCATCTTGCTCACGGTCTCTTCGGAAATCGAGGTGTTTTTTCTCACTGTCCACCTGCATGTTTGTCTTTTGTTTTCTGTTTATTTTCTCATTTTCCATCTTGCTATCTTTCTTTTTTTTTTTGTATTTTTTTTTTTTTTTTTTTTGAGGCAGAGTCTCACCCTGTCTGCTAGGCTGGAGTGCAGTGGCGCAATCTCGGTTCACCACAGCCTCCACCTCCCAGGTTCAAGCGATTCTCCTGTCCCAGCCTCCTGAGTAGCCGGGATTACAGGCATGCGCTACCACACCTGGCTAATTGTTGTATTTTTAGTAGAGACGGGGTTTCTCCATGTTGGCCAGGCTGGTCTTGAACTCCCGACCTCAGGTGATCTGCTCCCCTTGGCCTCCCAAAGTGCTGGGATTACAGGCGTGAGCCACTGTGCCCAACTGCCATCTTTCTTAATACAATATAATATAGTAGACAGAAAACTGTAACTGTATTTCTTCAAGTAAATCAAATTTTGTTTTGCTTTATTTGAAAACCACATCTAAATTTTTTTTTTTTTTTTTTTTTTGAGACGGAGTCTCTCGCTCTGTCGCCCAGGTTGGAGTGCTGTGGCCGGATCTCAGCTCACTGCAAGCTCCGCCTCCCGGGTTCACGCCATTCTCCTGCCTCAGCCTCCCGAGTAGCTGGGACTACAGGCGCCCGCCACGGCACCTGGCTAGTTTTTTGTATTTTTTTAGTAGAGACGGGGTTTCACCATGCTAGCCAGGATGGTCTCGATCTCCTGACCTTGTGATCCGCCCGTCTCGGCCTCCCAAAGTGCTGGGATTACAGGCTTGAGCCACCGCGCCCGGCCACCACATCTAAATTTTATGTCTCATTAAATGTTTTGTTTTCTCTGAGCCAGTTGTATTTTCAAGAGTAAAATAACTTTGCATCCCCATATTTGTTTTTTTTAATCATTTTTAATTTTTATTTTTATCTAATTTTTTTATTTTGCAATTCCATATTTGGTAAACTGAATTGTTAAGCCATAATCTTTAGAGACATGTTGTTCAGTGCTCATTTGTTTTCTCAGAAGCTGTTGTTTCTTTGAGCTTCTCTTTTTTTTTTTTTTTTTTTTTTTTTTTTTGAGACGAGTCTTGCTCTGTCGCCCAGGCTGGAGTGCAGTGGCGTGATCTCGGCTCACTGCAACCTCCACCTCCTGGGTTCAAGCAGTTCTCCTGTCTCAGCCTCCCAAGTAGCTGGGACTATGGGTGCCTGCCACCATACCCAGCTAATTTTTTTTTGTACTTTTAGTAGAGATGGGGTTTTGCCATATTGGGCAGGCTGGTCTCGAACTCCTGACCTCAGGTGATCCACCCACCTCAGCCTCCCAAAGTGCTGGGATTACAGACGTGAGCCACCGTGCCCAGCCGAACATCTTCTTTTTACAAGTCTGTCCCACTGGCCTTGCATGGGGATCTGTTGATCCCTCACAGCTCCCTGCTGTGGTGCAGAGTGGCACCCCGTTTTCCATGTTGGGAGGCGAGTTGACAAAACAGGATAGTAGCAGCAGGAAGCGCATTTCTGATCTCTGCTTCAGAGCCTTTGAGTTCTTTCCTTTGTTACAAGGCCTTCTCTCTCCTAGGCTAGGAACCACCACACACGACACCTGCAGTGAGGACACATACAGTACCTTGCTGCAGAGGTACCAGCGCTCCGAGGAGGAGCTGCGCAGAGTCGCTGAGGAGTGGCTGGAGTGCCAGAAGAGGATCGATGCCTATGTCGACGAGCAGGTGAGTGCCACCCGGGACCACCACACCCCGTGCACACCCTCGCACAGCCACGTTGAAGGCAGCACCAAGACACTAGCTTTGTCCTGAGCTGCAAGCCAGGAATTCCCGACTAAGGCCCAGAGGCGCATGTGGGTAGCCCCTGTGTGCCAGCTGCTGGTTTTCCAGAAGGGATGGGAAACCTGTTGGCATCACAGATGGCTTGGGCCTCCTGTGCCTGAGGTGTGGTGGCAGCAGTTGGTCAGGTTCGCCTTGGCCTGGGTATACCCGCTATCACTCACACAGGCTGTCACCCAGGCTCTGCACCCCAGGTAGAAGGTTTTGTTTTGTGTGTGTGTGTGTGTTTTTTTTTTTTTTTTGAGATGGAGTTTCGCTCTTGTTGCCCAGGCTGGAGTGCAATGGTGAGATCTGGGCTCACCCCAACCTCTGCCTCCCGGGTTCAAGTGATTCTCCTGCCTCAGTCTCCCGAGTAGCTGGGATTACATGCGCCACCACGCCCAGCTAATTTTGTATTTTTAGTAGAGACAGGGTTTCTCCATGTTGATCAGGCTGATCTCGAACTCCCAACCTCAGGTGGTCTGCCTGCCTCAGCCTGCCAAAGTGTTGGGATTACAGGTGTGAGCCACCAAGCCCGGTCCAGGTGGGTGATTTTTTAAGTCCAGGAGCCATTTACTGAACACTCTGCTGTTGAGAGCTCATTGTCCATCTTTCCTAGTCTAGAAAGGAGTGCAGACACATGCACAGGTGGCAGGTGGCTCATGAGGTGAAAGACAGAAGAGGGAGGGCATCTGCTGGAGGTGGATCTGAAGGGAAGGTGCTCAGGTAGCCCAAGCCTCTCAGACAGAGCAGGGCTTTGAGATGGCGCCCCCTCTTTCTCACCCCTGGCCTGCCTGCTCTCCTAAAGCGGGGTTGGGCCAGGAAGGAATTGAGAGCGGCCCTGGTTTAAAGATGACAGTAGTGTGAGCAGCGGTAAAGGAGGAGTGACTGAGTTATTTGTCTGTTGCACTTTGGAGACTCTCTGTAGGAAAATGGAACCTGGGCTCTAGCCTAAGACGTGCGCTGTTTCCATGTCTGCCTTGGCATGGTGAGTGCCACGTGGATGCCAGCTGTGGCTCCTTGTCAGTGTTCCTTGTCAGTGCTGTGAGGGATGGGAAGAAGGAAGGGACTAGCATGTGCTCACTGCTCCCGAGAAGTGTGTCACTGATTTCACAGTTACAGGCCGTGTTTTCTGTTGCTGTTCTCTACTGCAGCCACAGGGACTAGAGCTACAAATGGTCTGTTGTTTGGATTTTCGCGGGTTTTCTCCTACTCCATTCTTCTGCGTTCTCAGCCTCCCAAAGTACTGGGATTACATTTGTGAGCCACGGCGCCTGGCCTGCTGGCTTTTTTTGAACCTTCATCAGCTTCAGTGGAATAAGTTCCAACTTTGTCACATGCGGAATTCTGTGCTGTTGAGCTTGTCTTAGGGCAGGTGGCCCTGAGATTCTCCCATGACTCTGTCTGCACTTCTTCCTTGGCCGCTTTACGCACAGCACATCAGGGTGAGAAGGGGCCTTGGAGGTCAGTTTGGTCCTGGGAGACTCCCTCTGTGTCCTGTGCCTCATGGTGAGGCCTGAGAGAGCAGTTGCTGTTTTGTGTTTTCTTCAAAGTGGGTGTATTCCTAATTCATGTTTTTGTCTGTTTTTGCAACCAGAGACTTTCCAGCTGTGGCGACTTCTTAGCCTGACTACTGTGAGAGCAGGGTCTGGATGCCAGGTGGGGAGGTCAGAGTCTCCCACTGCAGCAGTACCTCAGCAGCCTTCATCTCGTGAGGCCTGGAGCATCCCAGGGGCTGCAGCTGTGCCATGTGGGGACAGCACAGCAGAGAGGGCGCTGAAAGCTGCATTCCCGTCTGCCATCTGTGGGTGTACCAGCCGATTTTCACAAGTTTGCTGTTCTGGTAGAGGGAACAGGAGTTGGGGGAAGCTAGGATAGTGGGCATTAACCTGCTCCAGGAAGTGGGCATCTTCAGCACAGGCTTTTCGGGTCTGTGGCCGTGCAGGAGGGCCAGTAGTGTGTCCAGGTCACCACTCCCTGGGATGTTCTTGACTTGGGTCCCAGGGAGAACCCTGCATGGCAGTCAACACCGGAATGCAGTCCTGGATCTGCCCTTGAGTGTTTTCCCTCCCTAGTCTTAGTTTCCCACCTGCAAAATGAGATAATGACATTAGGTGATATTTTAGTTTTACACGAGCTTTTGATTCCAAATAAGTTTTTTGTGTGTTATTTTTAAAAAGCAAAACTGGCCAGGTGCACTGGCTCACACTTGTAATTTCAGCACTTTAGGAGGCTAAGGTGGGAGGATCACTTGAGCCCAGGAGTTTGAGACCAGCCTGGGCAACATAGTGAGACTTTGTCTCTACAAAAAATTAGGCTTAGTGCCATGTGCTTGTGGTTCCAGCCACTCCAGAGACTGACGAGGGGAGGATCACTTAAGACCAAGAGTTCGAGGCTGCAGTGAGCTATGATGGTGCCACTGCACTGTAGGTGACAGAGTGAGACCCTGTCTCAAAAAAAAAAAAAAACAAAAAAAACAAAAAGAAAATGGCCAGGCTCAGTGGCTCACACCTGTATTGCCAGCACTTTGGGAGGCTGAGGCAGGTGGATTACTTAAGCCTGGAAGTTTGAGACCAGCCTGGGCAACATAGATAGACCTTGTCTCTACAAAAATACAAAAATTAGCTGGCCATGGTAGCGTGCACTTGTGGTTTCAGCTACTTGGGAGGCTGAGATGGGAGGATCGCTTGAGCCTAGGAGGTCAAGGCTGTGGTGAGCTATGATCATGCCACCTCACTCCATCCTGGGCAACAGAGTGAGACCGTATCTCAAAAAATGAAAAAAACATATAAGCATAGGGACAGTAAGTAGTCCCTGTGTTGGTATTGTGCTGTGGGCCGCTGGTTACTGGGTACCCTGGAGGGCAGGGATCCCCGACTGTTGGGTCACAGACCAGTACTAGTCCATGACCTGTTAGGAACCAGGCTGCGCAGCGGGAGGTGAGTGGCCAGTGAGCAAGGAAGTTTTGTCAGGATTTATAGCCACTCCCCATGCCTTGCATTACTGCCTGAACTCCAGCTCCTGTCAGATCAGCAGAGACATTAGATCCTCATAGAAGCACAAACCCTATTGTGAGCTGCGCGTGCGAGGGATCTGGGTTGTACACTTCTCATGAGAGTCGAATGCCTGCTGATCCGTCACTGTCTCCCATCGCCCCCAGATGGGACCATCTAGTTGAAGGAAAACAAGCTCAGGGCTTCCACTGGTTGTGCATTGGGGTGAGTTGTATGATCGTTTCATCCTGTATTACAGTGTAGTAATAATAGAAATAAAGTGTACAGTAAATGTTATGAACTTGAATCATCCCAAAACCATCCACGTGCCTCACCTGATCTGTGGAAAAGTTGTCTTCCACGAAATCGATCCCTAGTGCCAAAAAGATTGGGGACCACTGCTCTGGAGCACATCCCATGGCACCTAAGCAGAGTGGTTTATTGAGAGTACAGAGGAGGGGAGGAGCAGTGAGATCTCAGGTCATCAGCAGACACTGTGAAGGAAAGACCTTGAGAAGGAAAAACAAAAGACGAGAGGCCAATTTTTCTTCCTGGCTCACTCCTGTCACTGGGGCTCAAGGGAGTGAAGCTGATCTGCTCTGGCCTCACAGAGGAGCGAGGTGTGAGAAGCCACAACCACCCTGGCTGGGAGCAGAGATAGGAGCTCAGGTCTCTGAAGCCCAGGGAAGGGCCGCTGTGCAGGGCAGGGTTTCAGGACTCCCAGAGAGGCTGCTTGTGGGAAGCACGTGAAAGGGTCCTTAATTCGAGAGTGTCTCCGTTGACGACATAGTGTCACCTGCTGAGTCTCTGTCTTGCCAGCATGAGTTGCAGTCAAGTTGTATTGCATTAGGTCATTGAAACCTCCCAAGTGCATAGGATCCTGCCTGCCTTTACCAAGGACCTCTTAAAAAAAGAGGTGCCCCAAGCACCTTCTGAGTAGGCATGGATAGCTGCCCACAGTACACTACAATGGCAGCAATGGTGGTATTTGCCTTTGGCCCAGAGAACACTGTGTCAGGGCCCTCCTCCACAGTCTTGTTAGTGTTTGTAGCAGTAACAGATGTGCAGATGGAGAAGCTGAGTGTTGATGAATCCACTGGAGAGTGTCCTCAGACCCAGAAGGGTGGGCATATCAGTCCGTTTTCACACTGCTATAAAGAACTACCTGAGGCCAGGTGCGATGCTCACACCTGTAATCCCAGCACTTAGGGAGGCCAAGGTGGGTGGATCACCTGAGGTCGGGAGTTCAAGACCAGCCTGACCAACATGGCGAACCCCCATCTCTACTAAAAATACAAAATTAGTTGGTGTGGTGGCGCATGCCTGTCATCCCACCTACTCAGGAGGCTGAGGCAGGAGAGTCGCTTGAACCCGGGAGGCAGAGGTTGGGGTGAGCTGAGATCGTGCCATTGCACTCCAGCCTGGGCAACGAGAGCGAAACTCTGTCTCAAAGAAGAAGGAAAAAAATAACCTACCTGATTCTGAGTAATTTATAAAGAACAGAGGTTTAATTGATTCACAGTTCCTCATGGCTGGGGAGGCCTTAGGAAACTTATAATCATGGCAGAAAGAGAAGAAGAGGCAATGCACGTCTTACGTGGTGGCAGGAGAGAGAGAGCAAGAGGGGAAATGCCACACTTTTAAGCTATCATATCTTGTGAGAACTCACTATCATGAGAACAGCGTGGGGGAAATCCGCCCCCATCATCCCATCACCTCCCACCAGGTTCCTCCCCTAACATGTGGGAATTACAATTTGACATGAGATTTGGGTGGGGACAAAGGTGAACCTTATCAATGTAACAGGTTGATGTGATGTCACAGGGCAGACGTGGAGGGTCCTGTAATCAGGGTGGTGGCAGCCTCTCTGCATGTCCTCAGGACACCTCTAACCAGGCTGGACACCCCTGGCAGGGAAGCATAAGGGACTTGAGGTTGCTGGCCTGAGCAGTCAAGAAGTGACCATTGTGAAGCAAACATTGAGTTTGTGAAGCAAACATTGAGTTCATCCCAAACAGCCCCTGGGAGCAGAGTCTAGACCCCATGCAGATGTGTGTGATCAGAAAGAGTCCCTTGCAAGGGTCGTTCGAAGGCAGAGTGGGCTGTAGTGTGGAGATGAGTTCCCCACGATAGGGAATGTGGAGAATAGTTGGAGAGGTGTTTGGACTAGGTGACCATGAGGTCTCATCTCAGATTTCATTTCAGGGACACATCTGTCCCTGACTGGGGCTGGTGGCCTCTGTGCCTGGTACTCATTGTTTCTTAGGGATTTGCAGAGTACCCTTCAGGGGAGGCACCTGTCTGCAAGCCTAAGTGCACATCAGCTTTGCCTGTCAACAGCGGTGACTTGTGTGTGTCAGTGGTTCCTGTCCTGGTGTTGAACAGGAGATGCTGGCCTGTTGTGGAGAAGCTTTGAGTCTGGAAGCTTTTCTGCGTGGAACTCCCACCTCCCTTTCTCCTGCATTTGGTGTTTTTCTTCTGTAGAATTGACGCTGTTCACTTGATTCATCCCTGGTGGATTAGTCCATTCTTGCACTGCTATAAAGAAATACCTGAGACTGGATAATTTATAAAGAAAAGCAGTTTAATTGGCTCACGGTTCTGTGGCTGTATAGGAAGCATGGCTGGGAGGCCTCGGGCAACTTACAATCATGGTGGAAGTGGAAGGGGAAACCAGCACATCTTACATGGCCGGAGTAGGAGGAAGCGGGGTGGGGAGGTGCTACACACTTTTAAACAACAACCAGATCTCCTGGGAACTCACTATCACTAGAATAGCACCTTTGGGGAAATCTGACCCCATGATCCAATCACCTCCCACCAGGCCCCATCTCCAACATTGGGGAATACAGTTTGACATGAGATCTAAGCCATATCACCTGGCTTTCCCATCATGTGTCAATATAAGTTTCTGAGGTTGTGAATAACTTGTAACCTTCAGGTGACTTCAGAAAAATAGTATAGTTAGTGATAACATAGGGGAAGAGATGGAAGAGAAGGAAGATGAACCCTTACTGAGCGCTGGGCCAAACCCAGTGTGGCTGGAGCCTCACTACTGCTTCCTGGTGTTACCCCATCTGCAGGTGGCAGGAGGCTCCTGAGGGCCTCAGGCAGGCCTGTTGGGGTTTAGGTCAGTGGTGGCCTAAGTAGCATAACATCCTGCCCCTAGGAGCCTGGGGTGCTGTCCTTAGTTCCACATGTGATGGAAATGGCAGATAAAGTTCTAGTTTCAGAGATTCATTTCTCCAATTGAACTGTAACGAAACGCAAAAATGCCTTTAAGGAAATTCCTTTACTAAGACTGAAAAATCCTTTGGTAATAGTAATTTCTTGATGTATCTGTTTCTTGAAGTTAAACATTTATTTTGAACTATTATATATGGTATTATATATTGCTGTTGTTCCAGGAAAGATAGTATATATGTAAAAATAACATATACATATTCTCTCTAGGGAAAAAATAGTGTCACTTAAAAAGTAAAGTGTATTTCTTTAAAATTGCATGTTACATCATTTTTACAAAGAGAAAATCAGTCTCTTCACTAAAGCAATCAGAAGATGATTTTTTTTTTGAGACGGAGTCTCTTTCTGTCACCAGGCTGGAGTACAGTGGCGTGATCTTGGCTCACTGCAACCTTTGCCTCCCGGGTTCAAGTGATTCTCCTGCCTCAGCCTCCCGAGTAGCTGGGACTACAGGCATGCGCCACCACACCCGGCTAATTTTTGTATTTGTAGTAGAGACAAGGTTTCACCCTGTTGACCAGGATGGTCTAGATCTCTTGACCTCATGATCCACCCACTTCAGCCTCCCGAAGTGCTGGAATTACAGGCGTGAGCCACCACACCTGGCCAGGAGATGCGTTTTTATTTTCTTTTTTTTTTTTTTTTTTTTTTTTGAGACGGGGTCTTGCTCTGTCGCCCAGGCTGGAGTGCAGTGGCCGGATCTCAGCTCACTGCAAGCTCCGCCTCCCGGGTTTTCGCCATTCTCCTGCCTCAGCCTGCGTTTTTATTTTCACTCTTTTTTGAAGAAACCATGAGAAACAATCCGCCACTAATACAATTGAGGAAAATTGAGCCACTTTAGTAACATCCAGAGAATAATAGTCATTCTGGAGCCACATATGCATGGGTGGGAGGTTGGGGGGAGCTGAAAACAACAGAAATTTATGCTCACAGTTCTCGAGGCCAAAAGTTCAGAATCAGTATGTTAGCAGGGCTGTGTTCCCCTGAAAGCTTTGGGGGCGGCTGCAGTGACCCCTGGAATTCTTGGTTTGTGGCCACTTCACTCTCCACTGGAGCCATTGTAATGCGCCATTTAAAACCTTTGAATGAACATTGGTTGCTTCTAATAACATTTTAGAAATTTTATACTGATTCAAAGGTTTTAAAATGTTGAATACATGTAAAATAATTGAGTCTCTGTTCACAAATATGTATGTATGTGGCAAGAGAGTGGTAGGTTTTTGTTTGTTTGAGATGGAGTCTTACTCTCACCTAGGCGGTGGTGTCATCTGGGCTCACTGCAACCTCCGCCAGCTGATCTCAAGCAGCCCTCCCACCTCAGCCTCCAGAGTAGCTGGGATCACAGCACACACCACCATGCCTGGCTAATTTTTTTGTTTGTATTTTTGGTAGAGATGGGGTTTCACCATGTTGCCCAGGCTGGAAGTTTGAAATCAATTATTTTTATGTTTGCTTTCTAAAATTCATTCTTTGTTGTTTGACACATATACATAAGCCTGCAAGTACCCAAATTTGTTCCCAAAAAAAAAAAAAATTTACCCAGAAGCTGTAAGGAGTCAAGGAAGAGGTTTTAATTGATGTTATTTATCAAACAACTCTTAAGCTTTACACTAAGATTTTGCAATAACTGCAGACATATACAGTGAAAAGGGAGAATTGGCACCCATATTGAATCTTCCCATCCAAGAATATGGTATGTCACTCTTTTTTAAGGTTTTAAAAAATATCTTGTATTATGGTTTTATAGTTTGTAAATCTTGACCCATTTTCTGCCTCCATAGTCTGTAGTCTGAGGGGCTACTATGACCGGCATCTTGAGCGGGGAATGTGTGTTTAAAGCATTCATGCTGGAAACTGGGAAAATGGAGATGCCCTGTGACCAGTTGTCTCGCCAGATGCCGGCATTAACTCCTGTAGTTTTTGAGTTGAGTCTTGAATCTGGGAGTCTAGGAAATCACAGTATCTTCTACAAATAATGATAGGTTTATCTCATCTTTTCCAGCATTTGTCCCCTTTTTTTGGCTTCCACTAGGACCTTCAGACCAGTGTGAATAAGAGCATTGATACTGGCACCCTTGTCCAGTCCTGGCTTCGAGGGGCTGCTGTGAGTGTTTCACCATGAAGTTTGATGCTTGCCATACGGACTTTTGATACTTTCTAGCAAATTAAAGAAGTTTACTTTTATTTCTAGTTTATTAGGCTATCATTTAAAAAATAAAACAGGAAGATGTCAAAATTGGTGGTATGATTTTTCTTATATCAATTTCTATATGAATTAAGAGTTTAGGTTACCTAATTTTGACACATTCTTGCATTCCTGGGATGAAACGCTAGTAGATCATGATATGTCATTCTTTATTCCATTATTAAATTTGTTAGCTGATATTTGATTTAGGACATGTGTGTGCGCGTGTGCGCCGGTGTGTGTGTGTGTGTATGTGTATTTGGACAGCTATATAAAATTATTTTTAGAGACAGAGTTTCACACTGCTGGCCAGGCTGGAGTGCAATGACAAGATATCAGTTCTCTGCAGCTTCGAACCCCTGGGCTCAAGCTATCCTCCCACTTCAGCCTCCTGAGTAGCTGGAACCATAGGCACGTGCCAGTGCGCCAGCTAAATTTTGGCTTGGCGCAGTGGCTCACACCTGTAATTCCAGCACTTTGGGAGGCCAAAGCAGAAGGATCGCTTGAGCCCAGGAGTTTGAGACCAACCTGGGCAACATAGGGAGAACCCCATCTCTACAAGGAAAAAAAAAAAATTAGGTGTGGTGGTGTGTGCCTGTGGTCCTAGCTGCTTGGGAGGCTGAGGTGGGAGGATCACAGACCCAGGAGGTTGAGGCTACAGTAAGTTGTGATCACACCACTGTAGTCCAACCTAAGTGACAGAGTGAGAGACTTTGTCTCAAAGATAATTTTATTTACAAACACATGAAATTTTTTGTAGCGGTGGGGGTCTTACCTTATTACCTAGACTGTTCTCAAATTCCTGGCCTCAAGTGATCCTCCCACCTTGGCCTACCAAAGCACTGGGATTACAGGTGTGAGCCACTGCATCCAGCTAGGACTTTTATATCTATATTCTGAGGTATAATTGAGTTGTCTTGGTCTTTGAGGTCTTACTTGTTTTGTATAAAGGTTGTGCTAGCTTCATAGAATGAATTGAGAAACTCTCTGCGTTTTTGCAGTTTTCAGGAGTAGTTTAAATTTTCTGTCCCATAAAGGATTTGATAGAACCTACCGTAAAACTTTGGGGCCTAATTCATTTTTACAGGGAAGAATAACAAGAACTATAGATCTTGTCTGCCTTTTTCATGTATATGACATTTATTAGTCTATCTCAAGTTTCCTTCTATGTCGAGTCAGTTTTACAAATGGAATTTGGCTCAAGAGGTTATCCACATCATTTAGTAAAGGGTTGTAAGCTCACACCTGCAGGGCTAGGGAAAGTCACAGAAATGGATGATATGGGGTAGAGCAGCCCCAGAGTTCCTGTGGTGCTCATGGCCATCACCACCCTCACCTTAGAAAGTGCCCTCAGTTGGGATAGGCCCTGGTGGAGCGTGGGGCATGGGTAGTGAAGGCCACACCTGGGTCTGCGTGCATGTGTTCTCCTGTTCTCTGTTAGGGGCAGTCCCTACTTGGGTCCAGCAGTCTTCACAGGGCCACCAGAGCTGCCGAGTTGTCAAGAGAAGCCAGAAATCTGGATTATTAGGTGAAATCTTGAAAATGTTTTTAAAAAGGCATTGTGCAAGTCGGACAAAACAGCCCATGAGCCCCTTGTTTGCAACTCTTCTTTAGATACTGCAAAGTATCAACTTAAAAAGATACTTTGTCTCATAGTTTAAAAAACAGCCTTCTGGCCAGGGAGTGCAGTGGCTCATGCTTGTAATCCCAGTACTTTGGGAAGCTGAGGCAGGTGGATCACTTGAGGCCAGGAGTTCAAGACCAGCCTCGCCAACATGGTGAAACACCATCTCTAGTAAAAATAGAAAAACGAGCTGGGCATGGTGGTGGGCGCCTGTAATCCCAGCTACTCAGGAGGCTAAAGCACAAGAATCGCTTGAACCCAGGAGGCACAGGTTGCATTGAGCCGAGATTGCACCACTGCACTCCAGCTTGGGTGATAAAGCGAGACTCAGTCTCAAAAAACAAAACAAAACAATCTTCATACGTACCCATATCCTTTCTCAATCCTGGTGGTTTTTTTTTTTTTTTTTTTTTTTTTTTTTTAAATGTTACCTTTTTCCCCCTTTTTCAGCCTTGGCAGAAGTTTATAGAACCGACTTTCGGTTTTATTAATCACATTTGCTTCTCTGTGTTCTCAGTAATGTCTCTTTTTGCCTTTAATTCCTTCCTACTTCGTTAGTTTTGCTTTGCTTTGCTTCTTAAGTCTCATATGCCTGTTAATAGCTCTTCCTTTCCTGTAGTCTGAGCTCTTCGTGTGGCAGGACCAAGTTGCCATCATCTTGCTTATTTCTAACACATTCAGGGCACATAATGGGCATTCAGTAAATAGTGAATGTTCATCCACTGTATTGACAGATTTAGTCAGAATATCTTAATTTCTTTTTTTAATGTTTATTCATCTCTTTCATGTGAGAAAAGTACTTGTGATGACTGAGTAAAACAAAGAAATATCTGTTAACATATTTGTAGTATTGTATCTTTATTGTTTGCAGATGATGTTTCTCATATATATATCATTTTAAGAAAATCTCCTCGTGAAAGTGTCTTGTATAATTGTCGCAGGTATTAAGGTTTTTCTTTTTCTTCCTTTTTTTTTACATCCTCTTACTAGATGACAATGAAAACCAAGCAGCGCATGTTAACAGAAGACTGGGAGCTTTTTAAACAAAGAAGATTCATTGAAGAACAGGTAAGCTTGTCAATAAGAGAGGCAATTAAAGGAAGTAGAAATCTGTCCTGACAGCAAATGACTTCTCTGCACGTTGATGTGCTCCGTTAGAACAGCATTGGAGGACCACATTGGCATATGCTGCCAGCATTAAAAACTGTTCAAGATGGTGTTTTTAATCTCAAGATAAACTAATTTTGTTCACCTATTTCCTTATTTTCCACATACGCCTCAAGAAAAACCCATGTGTATTGAGTGGCCCCTCTATCCCACAGCAGCCCTGGGTATTTTGCAAAGGATATTACCTGAGTCCCCACAGTCCCCTATGAGGCAGGTGGTGTCATCTGCAGTTTACATACGAAGGAGGGTGATAGGGTAAGGTTAAGGATGTCGCCTGATGTCCCAGAGCTGGGATGGGGGCCCAGGATCCCCAGACAGAGTGCTCAAACCTCCAGACAGTGCCAGGCGCAGTGCCTTCAACATGGCAGCTGGCAGATCTGGACTCTCCCTTCCTCAACTTCCTGGCAGTGCCTCCTCCAGGCAGGTTTGTGCTCCACCTTTGCTGGTACTGTTTGGCAGAGCTTGCTAGCAACATCCTGTATCTGGTCTTGGGGCCCTTGGCTTCATCTGGAAACTTGGCTTCCTCTGATCTCCCATCCACGTGCCACACCGACTCTCTTCCTGTTCTCTGCCACTTGTCTCCATCTCCTTTACGAACTCCAACTTCATTGGCCTTTCTGCAAATATTAGTGGTTCCCTGGCCTTGACCCCATGCCTGTCTCCACATTTACATGCTTGTGGTCTCCTCTGGGCACCACAGGTATACAGATGGCACCAGTGTTTTGGCATGCTCACCTCTTCCCTTTCCCCATTCTGCATGTGTCCTGTGCTTTTGTTGTTGTTTTGAGACAAAGTCTCACTCTGTCACCCAGGCTGAAGTGCAGTGGCGTGAACTTGGCTCACTGCAACCTCTGCCTTCCAGGTTCAAACGATTCTTGTGCCTCACTGCAACCTCTGCCTCCCAGGTTCAAACGATTCTTGTGCCTCACTGCAACCTCTGCCTCCCAGGTTCAAACGATTCTTGTGCCTCAGCCTCCCGAGTAGCTAGGATTACAGGTGCCAGCCACCACGCCTGGCTAATTTTTGTATTTTTAGTAGAGGTGGGATTTCACTATGTTGGCCAGACTGGTCTCAAACTCCTGACCTCAGGTGATCCACCTGCCTCTGCCTCCCAAAGTGCTGGGATTACAGGCGTGAGCCACCTTGCCGGGTCATCCTGTCCTTTTGAGTGGCCCTTCCAGCTGCCACCTGTCCCATTGCCAGAGTGGGTCCAGAGTTCTTCTTTGAAATGCAGATGCTCACCTTGTCTGTTGGAAGTTGAGATGCCATTTCGTCAATAGCTCCCAGGCCTACCCCTTGCCCTCCACGTACCAGTTTTCATTCCTACAGCTCTGTTCTCAGTACCTTGCAAGTACCAAGCACATGGCAGACAGGGTAAAGGCCGGGTGTCTGCAGCAGGTGTCTGCTCTGAGGGCGCACTGCAGCATGTTTGCTGAAGACAAAAGCAATTAGGGTTTCCTGGTACCTGAGCCCTTTGTGGCTCAGCCCCCTGCTTGCTACCACCTCCAGGTCTGCTGCCCCTCTGTTCCTGGTCCTGTCCCGCTGAGGAAGCAGTGTCTGTGTACATGATACATGTTAGCAGAATTACTGAAAAATAATGAGCCATGTCTTGGAGAAGGGTCTTGCAAGATTAAAGCATTTTAAAATTTCCTCTAGTTAACCAGTAAGAAAGCAGTTACTGGTGAGAACAACTTCACGGACACCATGAGGCACATGTTGTCGTCCCGGCTGAGCATGCCCGACTGCCCCAACTGCAACTACAGGAGAAGGTAAGCCTGGATTGTGGTGCTGGCACGGCGGGCCTGTGAGACCTCCGCTGGGCTGAGCGGAGGCCCAGAACCGACCCTTAGAGAGCATGGTCTAGTCTTCTGCATTGGCTGGCTTGGTAACTGTCCTTAATTCCTGATCAGATGTGCTTGCGATGACTGCAGCCTTTCACACATCCTCACGTGTGGTATCATGGACCCCCCCGTCACTGACGACATCCACATTCACCAGCTCCCACTTCAAGTGGATCCTGCTCCCGACTATCTTGCTGAGAGGAGCCCACCCAGCGTGTCGTCTGCAAGCTCGGGGTCGGGCTCCAGCTCTCCCATCACAATTCAGCAGCATCCCAGGCTCATTCTCACAGACAGTGGCTCAGCACCAACTTTGTAAGTTGTGGCTTTGTAACAAAGTTTCAGAAATTTAAGTCGTCCAGTAATGAGAAACACAATAATGTCCACAGAAGTATGGACATCATTATTGTGCTTTTCGTGACAAGGGACCCTGAGGTTTTTAAAGCGACTTTTAAAACATGAAATCAGTAAACCCAAACTTTTAACACTGTTTATCTGAAAATAAAAATGGTAAATTAACAAAGGCCAATAAAGAAAAAACATGTTAGTATGCAGAGAAGAAGTGTCTCTAATTCTGGCTTCACATCTCCTCATTCTGAAGGATGACTAGTCTGCCATCCGTCCTCACTGTCAGCCCAGCACTCATGCTTGTTTCACATCTTGCTAAGACTCAGGTGATCGCTTTAGCAAAAGCAGTTGAAGGTTTCTGTTTCTCATGTTCCCGCATGATGAGAAGTGCATTTTGTATTAGCAAGGTGACTGTGCAGCTGTCACCAGTTCACATTGTAGTTGGCCGGTCCCAGATTTCTTCAGAGTTGTGACCTTTTCATTTGGGGAGGCTTCACGTGCCGATTTCCAGAAGGGTTGTGCATGAACGTATGTAGTTGCTAAAGTCAGCTTGGGTTTAGTTTACATGTGTCGTAGAGCACACAGGCATCATGTTCCCTGTGGTGGTGTGCAGTGGGAGAGATTGTTGTTCCTGACCTTGGCCATGTAGCGTTTCTGGGATTTCTCTGACCAGCTGACTTGTGTTCATTCCCTCCGTCTCGATTTCTCATGGTGACTGGCGTTTTCCTTCAGTCTCTCCATTTTCAGTTTGGGCTTGTTCTCAGACAAAATAATTCTTAAAGGACTGGTCTAAACTGACTGACTCTCTTCATACAAAGATTGCAGCTGCTGTTTATTGCCTTAGAGACACTGTGTTCTTTCCAAGGCACAAGAGTGTTGACATTTTTGCAGCTGGCTGTTATCCAACTTCTTACTGAAACATAAAAATTAAACATATATAGCCTAATGAAAATTTAAGATGGAAAATTTCGTCCCTGTTCATTTGTCACAGCTGCTGATGTCAGTTATGGTCTCTTGTGCCACATGTGGTAGTGGAAGAAATTGGCTGTGGGAGCCTTTCTCCTTGGGCTGGAATTGCCCATCACCAGTTACCAGGAGGCTAGGTTCTCAGGGCATCTGGGCCTTCAGCAGCTTGTGATCAGTGTCTTCCAGACGTAAACTATGATTTGAAAATCTCCATTGTTATCTTTTGGTTTATATTGTCTCTTTCTTGGTGCCTTTTCTAAGTTGGTTAAAAAGAACAATGTGATTGTAGTCACTGTACCACAGTACTTCTTGGACCTTATGGGTTGGATCTTTATGGAACTAGGGCTGGTGAAGCCTCCTGCCGTCACATGGAGCAGATGGCTGAGTTACTTCACTAGAACCTCAGTTTTCTCATCTGTAAATGGTGCTGGTGGTCATCCTCAGGAGTGTGTGTGAGCATTGGCCCAGGCAGTGTCCCAGGTGCAGTGGGCCTGCAGGAAGCCCTAGGACTCTGCACCTTGTGGGTGCTGTTTGTACTTCCCTCTGGTGAGCTCCAGACTCTAGCATGTTACTTGTAATGTGTTGAAAACACACCTGAATTTGGTAGTCCTGGACACTCTTCACTCATTGTAGGAAGTGAGATCACAACAAGTTCCTAGGGTTTTGCCTTCTGGAGGTTGCTGTGTGCCCAGGCTGAAGATGGACTCAGTGCATGTTTTTGTGGACCTTGGAGCATCTGTTTGCACTGAGTTTGAATGTGCCAGTTCTTTTAATGCACCAGAAGATTACACATCTTAAGTAGTCTCTGTAGGCTAAAGCCTTGAAATCTGTTTAAAATTAATTTCAGTAAATTTTTCATTTGCCTGTTGCTTAGATGTCTTGCTAAAGCTGATGTTTAATTATGATCATTAGTGACCAGGCCATGACTGACCTTAAAGCAAAAAAAAAAAAAGGTCTTCTGTTACATAAGTGCCTTTAAAGTTTTGTTCAACTATTTCTGAAAATTTCAGCCCTAAGTTGAAAAAGCGAACACTAAACAGCTAAGGTGAAAAAAGCAAACACTAAACACCTAAGGTTGCCATCTGTACCCCTAAATTGTGTTGGCTTGGGAGTAGCAGAGAGACTAGTTTTATACTAGCACTCTTCAGGTCAAATGGAAACGTTATGTCAATCAGTCTGGTTAAATTTGTGTAGTTTCCTTGATACTTCTACTTTCGGAGGTTTTTTTGTTTGTTTTTTGTTCTTCCAGATGTTACATTGTGTTATGTTAATGTTAATTAACATTAGCAAATGTTAATCTTCCAAGCATTTTTGTCATGTTCGGGTTACTAAGACATGTTAGTAGCATGAATGATACTTAACTGATACTCTTTGTAAATGAAAGCAGTGATCTGTCCAGGAAATATCTGTGCTTAGTGACTGGTTTACTCACCGTCCTTCACAATTGGATGACCTCACAGTGCCCATCTCTGCTTGTGTCAGTTGTAGTGATGATGAAGATGTTGCACCTTTATCAGCCAAATTTGCTGATATTTATCCATTGAGTAATTATGATGATTCTGAGGTGGTGGCCAACATGAATGGAATCCACAGCGAATTGAATGGTGGCGGGGAAAACATGGCCCTGAAGGATGAGGTATGGACATGGCTTCTTCGTAGCAGCAATAAATGACATAAAATGATGGTCTGACATTTTAATTTTTTATATTACTCTGTTTTGAAAAGTGCAAATTACAAACGATTGTCTTTAAAGTCTCCTCAGATAAGCAGTACCAGTAGTAGTTCCTCAGAAGCTGATGATGAAGAAGCAGACGGCGAGAGTAGTGGGGAGCCCCCAGGGGTCCCGAAGGAAGATGGAGTGCTGAGAAGCAGGAGTCCCAGGACAGAGGAGAGCAAAGCAGACAGTCCACCCCCATCCTACCCAACACAGCAGGTAGGACTTTGCTTTCTGTTTTGCCAAGTGTCTCTTTTTCTGTGTATATTTTTTCTAAACGTGAACATTACTGAATACAAAATTATTCTGTTTCCCATAATTTCTGAAGGTTAGAACTGAAGAGAATCAAGGCATACTTACAATCTCCATTTGAATCTTGTTTTTCTTGCTCAAATATCAATCTGGATTTCGCAACACCCCATAGCAGCTCTATGGAGGCCTTTTTTGTCTGTATAGAAGCAAAGAGAGGAGTTAAAAAAAAAATAGTGGAGTATTAAAATTTCAGGAAAGATTTGTTTTTCCTATTCATTATCTGTTTTTCTGTTAGCCAAAGGTGAGGGTACCTTATTAGCCTTTTTTCTCAGAATTTCATAAATAGATGCTTAACCAGTTTTTGGCCGGGCACAGTGGCTCACGCCTGTAATCCCAGCACTTTGGGAGACCAAGGTGGGTGGATCACTTGAGGCCAGGAATCCAAGACCAGCCTGGCCAACGTGGCAAAACCCCGTCTCTACTAAAAATACAAAAATTAACTGGGCATGGTGGTGGGCACCTGTAATCCCAGCTACTTGGGAGGCTGAGGCACGAGAATTGCTTGAACCCGGGAGGCAGAGGTTGCAGTGAGCCAGGATTGTGCCCCTGCACTTCAGCCTGGGCGACAAAGCAAGACTCTGTTTAAAAAATAATAGTAATAATACAATAATAATAAGCAGTTTTTAAATGAAAGAACAAATGAAGGTCAAAGTGCTTGACTGATTTATTAGGTAATATAAATGTAACACTCAGATGGTAAAGGTGATATTGAAAGGTCTATCTGGGAAGTCTGACCACATCTCCTTACCAGTTTTTTCTTCTATGTGTATTGTTTTTGATGTCTTATCCAAGAAAACTTTGCCTAACACAACACTGTTTTCTTTTAGAAGATTTATAATTTTAGTTCTTAGATTCTATGGTCCATTTGACTCAACATTTGCTTATTGTGAGGTGAGGGTATAATTCACCTTTTCAGCATAGGTAGATATCCAGTTGTCTCTGTACTGTTTTGTCAGAAGTACCCTATTGAATTGCCTTGGCCATTTATTGAAAATGAATGGACTATAAATGTAAGAGTTTATATTTGGACGTTCCATTCTGTTCATTTGATCTGTGTCGGTCCTTACACCCATAGTGCATTTGACAACTACTTTATGGTAAGTTTAGGAAAATGGGATAGGGTCTGCCCTCCAGCTAGGTACACCTTTTTCTCTCTTTCTTTTTTTTCTTTGAGACGGAGTCTTCCTCTGTCACCCAGGCTGGAGTGCAGTGGCGTGATCTTGGCTCACTGAACCTCTGCCTCCCAGGTTCAAGCAGTTCTTCTGCCTCAGCCTCCCGAGTACCTGGGACTACAGGTGCACACTACCATGCCCGGCTAATTTTTTGTATTTTTAGTAGAGACGGGGTTTCACTATACTGGCCAGGCTGGTCTCAAACTCCTGACCTCGTGATCCGCCCGCCTTGGCCTCCCAGAGTGCTAGGATTACAGGTGTGAGCCACTGCACCTGGCTGGTATACCTTTTTCAAAATTGTTTATGCTGCTGAAAGTTCTTTGCATTCCCATATAAATTTTAGGATCTACTTGTCAACTTCTACAAAAAGCCTCCTTGGATCTTGATAGGGATTGCATTGAATTCTTAAATATATATTTAGAATTCTCTAGTGAAATTCTCTGGATGTGGTTGTGGTCTTTTATTTGTGGGATGATATAGATCAGTTTAGGGAGAATGGAATCCTAACAAAATTGAATCTTTTAATCTATGAATATGCTTTTTCTTTCCATTTATTTAAGTCATCTTTAATTTTTCTCAGCAGTTCTAAAAAATTTCCAGTCTTTGTGTCTGGAATATGTAAGTATTATGTGTTTTCATTCACAGTAAAAGGTATTTTCTAATTTTGATTTCCAACTGACCATTGGTAATACATAGAAATACAATTGGTTTTTTTATATTGGTCTTCTGTTCTGCAGCTTTACTAAACTTGTTTATTCTAGTAAGGTTGGTTTTTTGTTTTTTGTTTTTTTTGATAGATTACTTTGGATTTTCTATATACAAGATCATGTTGTCTGCAAATAAAGTTTTAGTTCTTCCTTTCCAATCTGGATGCAATGTTTTTAATTTCTCTTCCCTTCCCCTTCCCCCTTCCCCTTCCCCTTCCCCTTCCCCTTTCCCTTTCCCTTCCCCTTTCCCTTTCCCTTTCCCTTTCTTTCTTTTCTTTCTTCTTTTTAAGAAACAGAATCTCGCCGGGCGCGGTGGCTCACGCCTGTAATCCCAGCCCTTTGGGAGGCCGAGGCGGGCGGATCACAAGGTCAGGAGATTGAGACCATCCTGCCTAATACAGTGAAACCCCGTCTCTACTAAAAATACAAAAAATTAGCCGGGCATGGTGGTGGGTGCCTGTACTCCAAGCTACTCGGGAGGCTGAGGCAAGAGAATGGCGTGAACCCAGGAGGCGGAGCTTGCAGTGAGCCGAGATCGAGCCACTGCACTCCAGCCTGGGCAACAGAGCGAGACTCCGTCTCAAAAAAAAAAAAAAAAAAAAAAGAAACAGAATCTCACCCTGTCAGCCAGGCTGGAGTGCACTGCTGCAATCATGGCTCACTGTAGCGTCAAACAGCTGAGCTCGAGCAGTCTTGCTCCCTCAGCCTCCCGAGTAGCTAGGACTACAGGTGTATGACAACTACAGGCATGTGCCACCATGTCCAGCTTAAAAAAAAAAAAAAAATTTTTTTTTTTTTTTTTTTTTTTTTTTTTTTTTTTTTAGAGATAGGGTCTCACTATGTTGCCCAGGCTGGTCTTGAACTTCTGTCCTCAAGCGATCCTCCCATCTCAGCCTCCCAAAGCTTTAGGATTATCGGTGTGAGGTACCACACCCAGCCTGGATACTTTTACTTTCTCTTTTTTTTTTTGAGATGGAGTGTCGCTCTGTCGCCCAGGCTAGGCTGCAGCAGGGCTATCTCAGCTCACTGCAAGCTCTGCCTCCTGGGTTCATGCCATTCTCCTGACTCAGCCTCCTGAGTGCTTTTAATTTCTCACTCTTGTTTTTTTGAGCTAGCTGGAAACTTAGTACAGAATAGAAATGTTGCAAGCAGACATCTTTGCCTTGTTCCCAGTCTTAGGGGAAAAGCATTTAATCTTTGACCACTCTTTAAATGTGGTATCAGGTGCAGGTTTTTCATAGATGCCCTTTGGGTTGAGGAAATTCTACTCTACTCCTAATTTCTTGAGTTTTTTCATGATTTGAATATTGAATTGTATTGAATTATATTGAATATTGAATTGTTTGATTTTTCAAATGTCTTTTCTGCATATATTGCAATCTTGTGGTTTTTGTTTTTTATTTTGTTACCGTGGTGTGTCACATCAGTTAATTTAAGGATATTAAATCAACCTGTGGTCCTTGGGATAAATCCCACCTGGCAGTGGTATATAATCCTTTTCATATGTTCCTGAGTTGGTTTACTAATATTTTGTTAGGAGTTTTGCATCTGTGATAAGATTAATAAAATATATTGGTCTGTAGTTTTCTATCTCTGTGATGTCTGTCTGACTTTGGTATCAGAGTAATACTGGCTTCATAGGGTGAGTCAGGAAATGTTTCTTTCACCTGTTTTCTGAAGGAGTTTAAGATTGAGAGTTCTTAAATATTTGATAGAATTCACCAGCAAAATCCTATAGGCCTGGTCTCTTTTTGTGGGAAGATCTGTAATTACTAATTCAAGTTTCATGTGCTTGGAATAGGTCATTTCCAATTCTCTATTTCTTATTTGAGTGAATTTCAGTAATTTTTGTCTTTGTAGGAATGTATTCATTTATGTTGTCTAATTTGTTGGCATAAAGTTACTCTATTCTGTTGTAATCCTTTTTAATTCTGCAGTGCCTGCAGTGATGTTAATTCTTGATTTTGGTAATTTTATCTTCCTTTTAATGGCTTCAGTCACTTGGGCTAAAGATTTGTCAATTTCTCTGTTTTCTTTTCTGTGTTGTTGGTTTCCATTCTGAAATTTATTATTTCTTTCTGTGTTCTTTGGGTTCGGCTTGCTCTTCCTTTTCTAGTTCGTTGAAACAAAAGCTTAGATTACTGATTTTAGAGCTTCCAAATTTATTGAGACTTGTATATGGCCTAACATATGGTTTACCTAGGCCGTGTTCTATGTGTACTTGAAAATAATTTATATTTTGCTCTTGTTGTGTGGAGTGTTCAGTAAATGAAAGTTTGATCAAGTTGGTTGATGGCATTGTTCAAGTCTTCTATATTGTCTTGGTCTATTCAGGCTGCCATATAAGGACAGTAATCCCATTCCTGAGAGTAGAGCCTTCCAAAGTCCTTGTCACCTAATACCATCACTTTGGAGCTTAGGCTATCAACATAGGAATTTTGGAGGGGCACAGATACTCAGTTCATAGTATATATTCTTACTGATTATCTGTCTGGTGGTTTTGTCGGTTACTGAGAGAGGCATATTAAAGCCTTCAAGTTGAACTGTTGAATTATTTCCTTCTCCTTTCAGTTCTTCCTGGTTTTGGTTCATGCATTTGGGGGTGATATTATTGAATTACTGTGATAGCTCCCCTGATGTATTGCCCCTTTTATCATTATAAAATGTTTGTCTACTAGTGTTGCTTAAAGTCCATTTTATTTGTTAATATAGCCACTCCACCTTCTTGGGTTACTGTGTACATGTTGTATTTTTCCATCCTTTTACTTTCAGTTTCTTTGTGTCTTTGGATCTAAAATTTGT
Organism: Chlorocebus sabaeus; assembly: GCF_047675955.1. Taxonomy (NCBI): domain Eukaryota; kingdom Metazoa; phylum Chordata; class Mammalia; order Primates; family Cercopithecidae; genus Chlorocebus; species Chlorocebus sabaeus. The sequence goes on along the minus strand of NC_132930.1, from coordinate 47,090,332 downwards.
CTAACATCTTTTAGTTGGGCCTTGCGTTTTTATCCTGTGTATGTCAATATCTGCCTTTTAAAATATTAAACAAAATTTTTAGTGTACCGTTTTAATTCTTTTGTTGATTCTTTTTTAAATTTTCTTAGCGGCTGCTGTAGGATTACAGTATGCATCTCTTGTGAATGTTGGTGTAAAAAATGAAACAAAAATTAAAATACAACATGTGTCTCTTTTTTTCTTAGAGACAGGGTCTTGCTCTGTTACACAGGCTGTAATGTGGTGGCATCGTCAGAGCTCACTGCAGCCTCAAATTGCTGGGCTCAAGCAGTCTTCCTGCCTCAGCCTCCTTAGTAAGCTGGGACTATAGGCGTGTGCCACCATGACCGGCTAATTTTTTTAATTTTAGTAGAGACAGGGTCTCCCTGTGTTGCCCAAGCTTGTCTCAAACTCCTGACCTCCAGTGATTCTCCCGTCAGGAACTCCCGAAGTGCTAAGATTACACTTAACCACTGTACCCAGCCACAATATGCATCTTTTTTTTGTTTGTTTTTTGATACAGTGTCTTGCTCTGTCACTCAGGCTGGAGTGCAGTGGTGCAGTCTTCGCTCACTGCAACCTCTGCTTCCTGGATTCAAGCAGTTCTCCTGCCTCAGCCTCCCAAGTAGCTGGGATTACAGATGTGGATCACCACACCCCGCTAATTTTTGTATTTTTAGTAGAGACAGTGTTTTGCCACGTTGGCCAGGCTGGTCTCAATCTGGCCTCAAATGATCCACCTACCTCAGCCTCCCAAAGTGCTGGGATTACAGGTGTGAGCCACCGTGCCTGGCCACAATATGCATCGTAATTTATCACAGTCTACTCCAGGTTACTACTGACTTAATTCCAGTAAAATATAGAAACTTTTCTCCGCAGTAGCTCCATTTCCTTCTTCCTCCTTTGTGGTATTATTGTCCTATATATGATTACATTTGTATATGTTATAAATCAATAATATGTTTTAATTACTGCTTTATACAGTTTTATAATTTCTAGAGCAAATAAAAGAGAAAAATACACTTATACAGTGCCGGCCGGCCTGCCTGCCTTCCTTCCCTCCTTCCTTCCTTCCTTCCTTCCTTCCTTTTCTTTCTTTTTCTTTTTGTTTTTTTTTGTTTGTTTGTTTTTTTGTTTTGTTTTGTTTTGTTTTGAGACAGAGTCACACACTGTTGCCCAGGCTAGAGTGCAGTGGCACGATCTTGGCTCACTTCAACCTTTGCCTCCCAGGTTCAAGCAGTTCTCCTGCCTCAGCCACCCGAGTAGCGGGGATCACAGGCAAGCACCATGGCACCCAGCTAATTTTTGTATTTTTGGTAAAGATGACATTTCGCCATGTTGACCAGGCTGGTCTCAAAACTCCTCGCTTCAGGTGACCTACCCGCCTTGGCCTACCAAAGTGCTGGGATTATAGGCGTGAGCTACCGCGCCTGGCCTGTATGTATACAGTGTTTTCTATTTGCTAGCTGGCTAGTCATTTCTGGCATTCTTCATTTTAAATTCTGCCGAATTTAAGTTACCATCTTGTTTTTACCTTCCTTTAATATGTCTTACAGGACTAGTTTGCTTGCAGTTAATTCTCTGTATTTTTGTGTGAATGTCTTTATTTGGCCTTCATTTTAAAAAATAGACCGGGTACAGGGGTGGCTCATGCCCAGCACTTTTGGAGGCTGAGGCGAGTGGATCACCTGAGGTCAGGAGTTCGAGACTAGCCTGGCCAACATGATGAAACCCCATCTCTTCTAAAAATACAAAAATTAGCCAGGCGTGCTATCATGTGCCTGTAATCCCAGCTACTTGGGAGGCTGAGGCAAGAGAATTACTTGAACCCGGGAGGCAGAGGTTGCAGCGAGACAAGATCGCGCCATTGTACTCCAGCCTGGGTGAGAAGTGAGACTCCGTCTCAAAAATAAATAAATAAATAAAAAATAGAGTGGTTGTTTTTAGGAGTAGCTTTAGATTCACAACAAAGTTGAGTGAAAGGTACAGAGATATCCTATACCCAGTGTCCCTACACACAGAGCCTTCCCCACTATGAAATTCTACACTAGAGTGTTACTTTTGTTACAGTCATCAGGTGTCAGACTGTTAGAACAGTCAATTCTCTTGGCAGCCTGGCTTTCTCAAGAAGGTGTTTTAGTAGGGTCTGGGGTCATCCTAGGGACTTGGCCTTGGGCTGCAGGAAGCCTTAGGTGGTCATTGTGTGCCAGAGTTCTGCAGCTCTCAGTATCTCTTTGTTTTTATCCATCTTATGGTTCACTGAGCTTGGATCTGTAGATCAATGTTTCTCATCATATTTGGGGAGTGGAATGTCCTGGTGTTATTATTTCCTTCGGGACTGGGTTCTGCACATGCTGGAGTGGTTCGCTGCTCTCCACGGGCCTCTGAGCGTCTGCATACTTTCCCCTTGTCTCTTTTCTCTGTTGTTAGATCAGTTCCATTGCTCTTCTTCAAGTTCACAGATGATTTTTCTGCTTTTAAGTTTGCTTTTGAGCTCCTTTAGTGAAATTTTGGTTTAGCTATTGTACTCTTCACCTATAGAATTTATAGTTTACTGTTTTTTTGTTTCTCTTTTTTTATGGTAATTCCCTACATGTTGAATCTTTATTTTCATATTTTCCTTTAATTCTCTGAACATGTTATAACAGCTACTTTGACATCTTTGTGTGCTAATTTAATATCTGAACCCACTCCTGTTAACCGTTTGACTATTTACTTCCTGCTTATTGGTCACATAACTTTTTTTTCCAGACAAGGTCTTGCTCTGTCACCCAGGCTGAAGTGCAGTGGCATGATTACAGCTCACTGGAGCCTCGAGCCTCGACCTCCTGGGCTCAAACAGTCCTCCCACCTCAGCACCCCAAGTAGCTGGGACTACAGGCACACACCATCATGCCTGGATAGTTTTCATACTTTTTGTAGAGATAGAATTTTGCCATATTGCCCAGACTGGTCTTGAACGCGTGGGCTCAAGTAATCTGCCCACTTCTGCCTCCCAGAGTGTTGGGATTACAGGCATGAGCCACTGCGCCCGGCCTAGGTCATACTTTTATCTTTGCTTGTCTCATAATTTTTTGTTGAAAACTGGACATTTTAAATAATGTAATGACTTTGCATTATCATTTTTTCCTTTGAGGGTCTTTTGTTGTCTTTTGTTTGTTTCTTTGTTTTTGTTATTTCCTGCACTTCAGTTGCAGGATCTGTATCTCCCACATTATGTGGCTATGGATATCTCAGCTCACATCTTCTCTTCTGCTTTTTAGCTTGGCTTCGAGAGGTCTGCCCTTTGTCCACCTGGCTGATTGGCCAGCTGATGATTTGGGCGGGGGTTGCCCATGCACCTTGAATCCACAGGGGCTCCACTGTTGGTTGAGGCACTGTCAGCTGTGGGGTGAATGCGCTCAGCGCTCAGCCGGTTCTCAAGCCCCTGTTGGCGCCTTCCTCCAGCCCCTGAGGTGTCCTCAGTGCATGCTTTCCCGGTCAGCCGGCGAGTTGTGGACAGTTTAAGAAGCCCTTCTGTGGCGCTCTCATTTCCAGGGTTCTCCCTATTAGATTTCTGTCTCCTCTGCCACTCACCCCAACTGGGACCTCAGTCTCACGGGAACAGAGCTGCAGGCTTCCCTATTTATTCCCTTCTGAGTTCACTGCTTTTACTGCTTCACCCTCTGCCTGACCAGGCTGCTGTTTTTGGCAGCAGGGTTGGTTTGCACTGGCATCCCTGCAGTCACAGAACTCCTGTGCCCGATGCAGACTGAGTCAGGGGCGGAGTACAGGTGCAGGAAATGGAAAGGGTCCCAGACAAGAAAGTCTGGCGACTTACTGTTCTTCCCTGAAGTTCTAGCTGATTTACATGAATAAATGTGTCTCAGTATTTTCCTTGGGCTGATTTCCAGAGCCTCAGAATGGTTGCCTTTGACAACTGTGTTCAGTTTTACATTTGCCCTGAGGGAAAGGAGCCACTGACCTCTTCACTCCACCATATCCATAACCGGAAGTCACATCTCTGCTTTGTTTTGGAGAATCTGTGTGTAACCATTTAGAAGCAGTGTGAGCCCAGTGGAGCACGGCCATCCCCTCTCTACTCTGTCGTCTTCACCAGTTCCCTTGTCCCTGCTCACATGTGGGAAGTGAAATTTTCTGCATTAGGCATGGGATGCAGAACCAGTGGCTCTACCTGAGTCTGTCTGTGGAATGAGGTACACTTTTCCTCTCTGTGCAGCTTCTTCAGTCCCAGTCTCTTGGGGTCCCTCCTTTTCCTTGCATGGAAGGCCCTGGTCAACTCAGGGTGTCAGGAAAAGCCCACTTACCTTTGTATTTGCTTTGTAACTACTTGGCAGAATGTGACTGACTTTAATTCATACCATTTATTGTTTCACTAAATAGGTTTTTTTTTTTTCTTTCCTCTTAGGCTGAACAAGCTCCAAACACTTGTGAATGTCATGTTTGTAAACAAGAAGCTTCTGGACTGACACCATCTGCAATGACAGCCGGAGCCCTTCCTCCTGGCCATCAGTTCATGAGCCCAGAGAAGCCCACACACCCTGCACTGCACCTTTACCCTCACATCCATGGACACGTGCCTTTGCACACTGTTCCACACCTGCCACGCCCCCTCATCCACCCCACCTTGTATGCAACGCCCCCCTTCACACACAGTAAGGTAAGTCAGGGCAAAAAGGGTCTGAAAGCTCACTCTTCACTGAGATCCTGCAGGAGTACGTAGTCAAACAGAAATCTATGAATTAGCAACTTGCGTAGGATAGCATCTGCTCTCAGTAGGAAGGTCTGCAAGGGTTTCCTTTCACCATAATCTCTTAAGCCCTGTAATTTTGAACCTTTACAGTTGTAACAATCATTAAAAACAACTGTGAAGATCATAGTCCTTTTATTCAGAATTAAATAGAACAGAAGGATTTTTCAGGTGATACTTCTAACAGGTTAAACCTAGGGAATACTTCCACAGAAGACCAGTTATCTGCTTGTGATCTTCCAGGGCTTGCTCTTTTTCTTAACGTGATAGGTAAAATAATGTGAATATAACATGAGTCCTCTAACACTGGCTGGACTCCACAGGGTCTAAAACGACTATGCTTCTTTAGCATTTAGAAATACACAAGCCTAAATAAAGGAGGAGCCCTAAGTGTGATGCCACAGAAAATTATAACGCCCTGCAGGTTATGGAGCACTGGGGAGGGGAGGGTACAGACAGGAGAAGCTGCCAGAAACCCAGTGTGAAGAGCCCATTCAGGAAGTGGAGTGAGGATCTAGAAATAAGTTGATTTTTATGCATTTCTTCTAAGAGAACCTCATGTATTCACTTAGTATCTTAGCCGTTACAGCGAAATTTTTAGGCTGGTTTCATTCTTTGGACCTTAGATAGCTTTTCCTCTCTAGTTATTTTGAGCTTACCTTTACTATAATGACTCACTGTAATTCTGATTGTTTTCTTTTTTTCTTTGTACCAGTTATTCTTGTCCAAAGGTAGCTCTGATCAATCAAAAATATAATTTATTTCAAACTCTAATTTATTATTTAAAACAATGATTTTAAGCTGGAACAGAAAGGGAGGAGGACATGACATGGAATGATTTTTTCCAAACACGTGTGTTTTCTCCCCTCCAGGGGTCACTGTGAAGTGGGGTACATGTAGCCCATAAGTGAGCTTTGTTGTCTGTTTGCTAGGGAGAGGCGCAGGTGGAAGATTAACAGACACAGGTTTAGAATCGAGTGTAATAAGTTTGTCACATCTATTGTAATTACTTGACACAACCATCCAAATTCATGCTTAAATTTTGTTAGATTGAATATTGCTCAGTTTGAACATTTAATGATGTCTTAATAATAGAATGCTTTTTAATAGCATTTTTCAGGTATATAGTCAGAACTAGGCTATCTTCATGGCCCGCCTGGTTTGTAGCCTGATTTTCTCTGGGTGTATGTGTAAAGTTAGGAAGTTTTTCACTCCTTGCTATTGCCTGAATAGAGGTCTGTTACCTAGTTCCAAGAAAAGATAATATTCTGTTACATATTTTTGCTGGTGGAAGCTATTCAAGAATTAGTTCCTAAAAATACTCAAGTAAAATAGTAAAATTGATTATTACTAAAGACTGTGGGGCCCCTTTGGTTAAAAATTGATTATTTTTCCCTGGCTTTTGGCCTTTTCTCAGGAAATTAGAGATCTATATGTGGGTAAAAGAAGAAAAACATTTTAGGAGCTTCATTTGTATCTATTATCTGTTCTTTTGATACCTGTTAAACTGTAATCATATAGAAAGATTAGAATAGAAAAGCAAATATGGATAGAAAAGCAATTATGGAGGTCAAGCCATATGCGGTAGAAGTCGTATAGAAATTTAGAAATTTATAACTAAATGTTATTTCTACCACTTTTGTCAACTGAAGACTATTCACTGATTCATTTAAAATATGTTATGTGGTGGCCATTATTATGTGGAAACATAAGATACAATTATCAAAATATTTCATTTGCATCTGGTATGAAAATGTTCATTACTGTAAACAAACTTGAATTGTCACTTACCAGGTCTTACAAGATTAGTTTGTGTTATTTGACTTAGTTTGACTTAGTTGGATGCTGTGACCACATCTGTGCCTAAATGCATAATGCATTAGCAGCCCTGAAGGGGTCTCCTGGTCCACCAGCGAGTTGTGGACAGCTTAAGAAACAAATGAGCTGTATCAGAATAGCCCAGATTTCAGTGACATTGGAGGATATTTCAGAAAGCAAACGAGCTGTATCAGAATAGCATGCATTTCAGTGATATTGGAGGAAGTTTCTTAGAGATAACCAACAGGAGGATTGTTGGGTAAGAAGTTCTGAATGTAGGGAGGCAGAAGGTGGGTGCTTAACGTGGAGGGGGCCTTGTGTGCTTCTGACCTGCCACTGTGTCTGCCATCACTTTTGCATTGTTGAGGCCTTGGGGAGTTTCTGCTGTGCTGCAGTCACAGTTGTTGCCTTTTAAGACATTATGTCATTGTAGTTGTAATTCTTTTAATTCATATTTTTGGCATTGTGGGTAAATATTTAGTACCTAAAATGTTTAGCATGAGTACTATGAAAAATTTATTTTCTGGCCAGTTGTGGTGGCTCATGCCTGTAATCCCAGCGCTTTGGGAGGCTGAGGTGAGAGGATTGCTTGAGCCTGGGAGCTCAAGACCAGGGCAACATAGTCCTGTCTCTACAAAAAAAAAAAAAAAAATTCTTGAAATTAGAAAAACTTGAAGACTAATTTCTATTTTGAAGTGTCTTCATACCAGTGACATATTGAATTTATATATTGAGTATAAGTTATTTGAAAGTTCAAAGTAATTGCTGAGAAAAATACAGTAATGAAATACTACATAAAATAAAAACTGTAAGTGCCAGAGCATTTAATTTCCAAATATTTGGGGATCTCCCGACTATCTTTTTGTTACTGATTTCCACTTTAATTCCATTGTGATCTGAAAGCATACAGTGTATAATTTCTGTTTTTTTGAGTTTATTAAGGTATGTTTTATGGCCCAGAACATGGTCCGTCTTGGTGAATGTTCTATGTGAGCTTCAGAGGAATATGTGTTCTGCCGTTGTTGGATGAAGTGGTCTTCAGATGTTCGTTATGTCCAATTGATTGATGGTGCTCTTGAGTTCTGTCAGTCAGCAACTATGTTCTGACTGATTGTCTGTCTGCTGGATCTGTTCATTCTGATTGATGGCTCTTGAAGACTTCCATTGTAATAATGGATTCATTGGTTTCTCCTTGCACAGTTCTATCAGCTTTTGCCCTACAAAGTTTGATGCTTTGTTATTAGCGGCAACACATTGAGGATTGTTATGTCTTCTAGGAGAATTGACCCTTTATCATTATGTAATGCTCCTCATTACCACTGGTAACTTCCCTTGCTCTGAAGTCTGCTCTGCCTGAAATTAATATAGCTCCTCCAGCTTTCTTTTGGTTAGTGTTAGCATGGTATATCTTCCTTCATTGCTTTACTTCTTGAAAAGATTTATTATAGTAACATATGCATAATATAAAATTTACAATCTTAACCATTTTTAAGTGTAGAATTCAGTGGTCCGTCTCCATAACTCTTTTCATCTTGTAAAACTGGAGGTTTTTACCCACTAAACAATAACTCCACTTTCCCCCAGCCCTGGGCATCGATCATTCTACTTTATGTCTTTATGATTGTGACTATTCTAAGTACCTCATGTACATAGAATTGTACAGTATTTCTCTTTTTGTGACTGGCTTATTTCATTTCACTTAATGTCCTCAGCATTTATTCATGTTGTCGCATATTGCAGAATCTCCTTCCTTTTTAAGGCTAAACAATACTCATCATATGGCTGTACCCTATTTTGCATCTCCATCAGTGAACACTTGAGTTGTTTCCATACAGTAGCTACTATGAGCAGTGCTGCTGCAAACATGAGTGTGCAAATATTTCAGGACCCTGCTTTCAGTTGTTTGGGGTGTGTACCCAGAAGTGGAATTTATAGATCGTATGGTAATTGTAGTTGTAATTTTTGGAGGAACTGCCACCGTTTCCTACAGTGGCTGCACCATTTTACATTCCCACCAACAGTGCACAAGGGTTTCAGTTTCTCCACATCCTCATTATCACTTGTTATTTTCAGTTTTGCTTTTTTAATAGTAACCATCCTCATGGATGTAAGGTGGTATCACATTGTAGGGCTTTTTTTCTTGTGTAAATGACCGTAGACACATCGTAGTTTTGATTTGCATTTCCTTAGTGTTTAGTGATGTTGGCATCTTTTCATGTGCTCAGTGACTGTTCGTGTATCTTCTTTGGAGAAACGTCTGTTCAAGTCCTTTGCTCGTGTGTGGATCAGGTTTGTTATTGCTGTTGCATTTTAGTTCTCTCTGTATTCCGGATATTCGTCCGTTATCAGATAGATGATTTGCAAGCATTTTCTCCCATTCTGTGGGTTGACTTTTGACTCTGTTGATAGTGTCTGTTGATGCACAGCGGTTAACAGTTTTTCATGCAGTACGATTTGTCTGTTCTTTGTTGCCCGTGCCTTTGGCGTTACATCCAGTAAATCATTGCCAAATCCAACGTTGTGAAGCTTCTGCCCTCTGTTTTCTTCGAAGAGTTTTGTTCTTTGCTTACATTTAGGTCAGTCATCCATTTTTTAGTTCATTTTAAAATACGGTGTTAGGTAAGGGTGCAACTTCATTCTTTCGCATGTGGATATCAGTTGTCCCAGTACCATTTGTTAAAAAGACTGCCCTTTCCCTATTGAAGGATTTTGCCATCCTTGTCAAAAATCGTTTGACCATATATCTGAAGTTTCATTTTTGGGCTTTCTGTTTTGTTCCATTGGTCTGTATGTCATGCTGATACCACATTGTTTTGATTGCTATATCTTTGCAGTAAGTTTTGAAATCAGGAAGTGTGAGTCCTGAGTCCACCAGGTTTGGTGGCTTTTGTTTTTTGTTTTTTATGTAAAGATTGTTTGGGTTGGCCGAGCACAGTGGCTCACACCTGTAATCCCAGCACTTTGGGAGGCCAAGGCGGACGGATCGCGAGGTCAGGAGATCGAGACCACCCTGGCTAATACAGTGAAACCCTGTGTCTACTAAAAATACAAAAACTTAGCCGGGCGTGGTGGCGCATGGTGCAGTCCCAGTTACTCGGGAGGCTGAGGCAGGAGAATGGCGTGAACCCGGGAGGCAGAGCTTGCAGTGAGCCGAGATCGCGCCACTGCACTCCAGCCTGGGCAACAAGAGGGAAACTCTGTCTCAAAAAAAAAAAAAAAAAAAAGATTGTTTGGCTTATTCAGGATCCTAAGAGATTCTATATGAATTTAGGATGGATTTTCTATTTCTTCAAGATATAGAAGATTTTGAGATTTTGATAGGGGCTGCATTGAATCTGTAGATCACTTTGGGTAGTGTATACATTCTAACAGTATTGTCTTCTAATCAATGAATATGGTATGTGTTTTCAATTTTTTTTTTTTTTTTAATTTCTTACAGCAATGTTTTGTAGTGTTTGTTTGAGACAGTCTCCCTCTGTTACCCAGGCTGGAATGCAGTGGCATGATCCCGGCTCACTGCAACCTCCACCTCCTGGGTTCAAGCAGTTCTCCTGCCTCTGCCTCCTGTACAGGCGTGTGCCACCATGCCCGGCTAATTTTTTGTATTTTAATAGAGATGGGGTTTCACCGTGTTAGCCAGGATGATCTAGATCTCCTGACCTCATGATCCGCCCGCCTTGGTCTCCCAAAGTGCTGGGATTACAGGCATGAGGCACTGCGCCCGGCCTGTTTTGTCAGTTTTTAAATTTTTATTTTATTTTATTTTTTTTTGAGATAGAGTCTCGGTCTGTCGCCCAGGCTGGAGTCCAGTGGCGCCATCTCGGCTCACTACAAGCTCTGCCTCCCGGGTTCACGCCATTCTCCTGCCTCAGCCTCCCGAGTAGCTGGGACTACAGGCGCCCACCACCACGCTTGGCAAATTTTTTTGTATTTTTAGTAGAGACGGGGCTTCACTGTGTTAGCCAGGATGGTCTATATCTCCTGACCTCGTGATCTGCCCACCTCGGCCTCCCAAAGTGCTAGGATTACAGGCGTGAGCAACTGTGCCCGGCCTGTAGTTTGTTTTTTTTTTTTTTTGAGGTGGAGTCTCGCTCTGTCGCCCAGGCTGGAGTGCAGTGGCGCGATCTCGGCTCACTGCAAGCTCCACCCCCCGGGTTCACGCCATTCTCCTGCCTCAGCCTCCCGAGTAGCTGGGACTACAGGCGCCGCCACCTCGCCCGGCTAGTTTTTTGTATTTTTTAGTAGAGACAGGGTTTCACCATGTTAGTTAGCCAGGATGGTCTCGATCTCCTGACCTCGTGATCCGCCCGTCTCGGCCTCCCAAAGTGCTGGGATTACAGGCTTGCGCCACCGCGCCCGGCCTCCGGCCTGTAGTTTTTATGATACAACTCTTTCACTTCTTTGGTTAATTCCTGTTGGTGTTTTGTTTTGGTTTGGTGTTTTTTTTGAGACAGAATCTCTGTCGCCTACACTGCAGTGCAGTGGCATGATCTTGGCTCACTGCACCCTCCACCATCCAGGTTCAAGTGATTCTCCTGTGTCAGCCTCTGGAGTAGCTGTGATTACAGGCATGCGCCTCCATGCCTGGCTAATTGGCTAATTGGCTAACGCCTGGCTAATGCTGGGATTACAGGCGTGAGCCACTGTGCCCAGCCCTAAATTATTATTTTTGATGCGTTTTGAATGGAATTGTTTTCATAATTTCCTTTTCTGACCATTGTTAGTGTATAGACAAGCAGGTGATTTTCGAGTGTTGATTTTATATCTTCCTACTTTGCTGAATTCATCTATTCTGAGAGACTTTTTTTGTGGAATCTTTAGAGTTTTCTACATGTAAAATCATACCATCTACAAAGAGAGATAATTTTACTTCTTCCTTTCTAGTTTAGATGCCTTTTATTTCTTTTTCTTGCCTATTTGCTCTGGCTGAAATTTCTAATACTATGTTGAATAGAAGTGGTGAAAGCAGGCATTCTTGCCTTGTTCCTGTTACTTAAGGAAAAGCTTTCATTTGTTCACCATTGTTTGCTGTGGGTTTTTCATATATGGCTTTTATTATGTTTTGGTAGTTTTCTTTCTATTCCTAGTTTGTTGGGTATTTTTGTTATGAAAGGGTGTTGAGGCCGGGCGCGGTGGCTCACGCCTGTAATCCCAGCACTTTGGGAGGTCAAGGCGGGCGTATCACGAGGTCAGGAGAACGAGACCATCGTGGCTAACACAATGAAACCCCGTCTCTACTAAAAATACAAAAAAATTTGCTGGGTGTGGTGGGGGGTGCCTGTAGTCCCAGCTATGCGGGAGGCTGAGGCAGGAGAATGGCGTGAACCCGGGAGGCGGAGCTTGCAGTGAGCCGAGATCGCGCCACTGCACTCCAGCCTGGGCGACAGAACAAGACTCCGTCTCAAATAATAATAATAATAATAAAAGGGTGTTGAATTTTGTCACATGCTTTTTCTGCACCAGTTTTGATGATCTTTGGCGTTTTCCAGTCTGTTAATGTGGCATGTTAACATTGATTACTATTTATACATTGAATCATCCTTACATTCTGGGAATAACTCCCACGTGGTCATGGTGTATGAATCTTTTAATATACTGCTGAATTCAGTTTGCTAGTATTTTGTTGAGGATGTTTGCATGAATGTTCATAAGGGATACTCATTTGTAGTTTTTTTTTGTTTGTTTTGTTTTTGAGACAGAGTTTCGCTCGTTACCCAGGCTGGAGTACAATGATGCGATCTTGGCTCGCTGCAACCTCCGCCTTCCAGGTTCATACGATTCTCCTGCCTCAGCCTCCCGAATAGCTAGGATTACAGGCACGCGCCACCAGGCCTGGCTAATTTTGTATTTTTAGTAGAGACGGGGTTTCTCCATGTTAGTCAGCTGATCTGGTACTCCCGACCTCGATCCGCCACCTTGCCCTTCCCAAGTGCTGGGATTACAGGCTTGAGTTGCCGCGCCCGGCCTTGTAGTTTTTCTTACAGTGTCTTTGGCTTTGGTATGGGGGTATGCTCAGGACACGAGTTAGAAAGTGCTCACTTCTCTTCAGTTTTTTGGAAACTTTGAGAAAGATTGATATTAATTCTTTAAATGTTTGGTAGAATTGACCAGTGAAGCATCAGGTCTATGGCTTTTCTTTATTGGGTGATTTTTTTTTTTTTTTTGAGATGGTGTTTTACTCTGTCACCCAGGCTGGAGTGCAGTGGCACAATCTCCACTCACTGCAACCTCCGCGTCTCAGATTCAAGCGATTCCCTAGCCTCAGCCTCCAAAGTAGCTGGAACTACAGGCACTTGCCACCACACCCAGCTAATTTTTGTATTTTTAGTAGAGACAGGATTTTGTCATGTTGGCCAGGTTGGTCTCAAACTCCTGACCTCAGGTGATCTACCTACCTCGGCCTCCCAAAGTGCTGGGATTATAGGCATGAGCCACTGCGCCCAGTCTGTTGGGTGATTTTTGATTACCAGTTCAATCGCTTTACTAGTTATAGGTCTGTTCAGACTTTTCTATTTCTTTATGATTTCGTCTTGATAAGTTTTGTGTTTCTAAAATTTTTTTCATTTCATCTGTTTTATCCAGTGTGTTAGTGTACAGTTGTTCATAATACTTTCTTTTTCTTTGAAACAGCGTCTCACTCTGTCACCCAGACCAGGAAGGAGTACAGTGGTATGATCATAGCTCATTGCAGCCTCAAACTTTTGGGCTCAAGCATTCCTCCTGCCTCAGCCTCGCAATAGCTGGGACTACAGGCATGTGCCACCACTCCCAGCTAATTTTTTTTTTGTTGTTTTGGACTCTACCAAAGAGAAGACAGGGTCTCACTATGTTGCCATCTGGACTGAAACTGCTGGGCTAAAGCAGTCCTCCTACCTCAGCCTACCAAAGTACTGGGCTTATAGGCGTGAGTTACCAAGCCCAGCCAATACTTACTTTTTTTTTTTTTGAGATGGAGTCTCTCTCTGCACCCCAGGCTGGAGTGCAATGGCACCATCTTGGCTCACTGCAAGCTCCGCCTCCCGGGTTCATGCCATTTTCCTGCCTCAGGACTACAGGCACCCGCCACCACGCCTGGCTAATTTGTTTGTATTTTTAGTAAAGACAGGGTTTCACCATGTTAGCCAGGATGGTCTCGATCTGCTGACCTCGTGATCTGCCCACCTCGCAAAAAGGCTGGGATTATAGGCGTCAGCCACCTCGCCCAGCCAACTTCTCAGGGTTTTCATATGCAAAGCAGGTTTCTTATAGACATGTATAGTTGTGTTTGTTATTTTTAGAGATGGAATCTTGCTGTGTTACCCAAGCTGGACTTGAACTCCTAGGCTCAAGCAGTCCTCCCACCTTGGTCTCCTGAGTACCTGCGACTATAGGCACATGCCACCATGCTTGTTGTTTTTTGATATACTCTGATAATCTTTGTCTTTTCATTGGTGTATTTGACTATTCACATTTAAAGTGATTTTTTAATGTGTTTAGATGAATATCAGCCATGTTTGTAATTGTTTCCTATTCATTATGAGTCTTTTCTGCCTTCTCTACTTTTAATTAAGCATTTTATGATTTTTATCTCCTCTTATTATATCAATTTTATTTGTATTTTTTAAAATTTCTGCAGTTGCCCTAGTGTTTACAATATACATTTTGAACTAATCTAAGTCCCTTTTCAACTAACTAATGTCAAACAGGTAACATTTAACAGATTACTCCCAACCCCTCCCTATTCCCTGTGACATTGCTGTCATTATTTTCACTTATCCGCATGTTAATCACCCGGTACAGTGTTGATGATTACTTTCAACAGTTATCTTTTAGATTAATAGGAAGAAGAAGATACTTTACTTTGTCTTTATTCCTTCTCTAGTATTCTTCCTTTCTTTATGTAGATCCACATTTCTGACCTTCTGTCTGAAGGAAATCTTTTGACATTTCTTGCAGGGCAGGTCTGCTGGTGATGAGCTCCCTCAGTTTTTGTTTGTCTGAGGAAGTCTTTATTTCTCCTTCACTTTTGAAGGATAATTTCGCTGGACACATAATTCTAGGTTGGTAGTTTTTTTCTTTGAACACTTTAGATCTGTTTAACTTCCCTCTGTCCTTGCTGGCATGGTTTCTGGTTTCTGACAAGGTGTCCTCTGGAATTCTTTTCCCTGTTCTTCTGTAGGTCCACTCGCCCCCACCCAGCTGCTTTCAAGATTTTCTCTTTTTGTTGTTGTTGTTGTTGTTTGTTTTTTTGAGATGGAGTCTCACTCAGCCACCCAGGCTGGAGTGCAGTGGCACGATCTAGGCTCACTGCAACCACTGTCTCCCAGGTTCAAGTGATTCTCCCATCTCAGCCTCCGGAGTAGTTGGGATTACAGGCACCCACCATCATGCCCAGCTGTTTTGTATTTTAGTAGAGACGAGGTTTCACCATGTTGGCCAGGCTGGTCTTGAACTCCGGACCTCAGGTGATCTGCCCACCTTGGCCTCCCATAGTGCTGGGATTACAGACGTGAGCCACAGCACCTGGCCAAGATTTTCTCTTTTTCTTTGGTATTCTGCAGGTTGAATAGAATATGCCTTCATGTAGCTTTGGGGGTATTTATTCTACTTGATGTTCTCTGAATTCCTTGGATCTGTGCTGTCAGTTGTTAATTTTGGAGGCTTTTCAGCTATTACTACTTCAACTGTTTCTCTAGTCTCTCCTTCCAGCATTCCACTTACCAGGTGTTATATCTTTCCAAACTGTCCCGCAAGTTTTGGATGTTTTGTTCTATTGGGGGGATTGTTTCTAGTTTTGTTTTTAATTCTTGTTTCTCTTTGCCTTGCAGTATGGGAAGTTTCTGCTGACATATCTTGTAGCTCTCTGACTCTTTCCTTGACCGTGTTGTCTCCTGATGAGCCCATCACTGATAGTCTTCGTTTCTCTTACATTGTTTTTATTGCTAGCATTTCTTTCTATCTGTCTGCTCACACGGCCCCCTTGTTCTTGCATGCTGTCTACTTTTTCCATTAAAGCCTTTAGCCTACCAATCATTTTCAATTTCCTGTTTGATAATTGCCATCCATGTTATCTCCATGTTCCTGCAACCATTCAGTTGTCTTAGCCTCTGATGAGATTGGTGTTAGACTTTCTTCTGTTCTGCATCCCTAACACTCTCTTGCAGGTTTCTTATCTCCTTATCTCTCAGTTCAGTGTTCTGAGAACTTTTTTGGGATCAGTCCTCCAGTTAAGTGATTCTGTAGTGGTGCCTAGCCTGCCACTTAAGTTCTAATTCCGACTATATTTATATATTTAAATATACTATATTTAATTTACTTTTTTTTTCAAAGATATCTAGTAGCTTTTTATATTCTCTTGTTCCTTGTTTTTTTCTTTCTTTCTTTCTTTCTTTAAGCATTTTACACGTAGTTACTCTGTGTTTGAAACCTTGAGCATCCAGATTCGTTTTCTGCTGATGTCACCTGTGGTATATTATTTCCTTGTGCAGATGGATTCTATTAGGAGGTTATGTTTTGCTCAGCTTACTCTGTGAGAACCCAGAGGCCTCCATAGTGGATGCTTCCCTATGAGGGTTGGCATCTGCTGGTGCGAGAGCTACCTGAGACCTGGGCTCCTTTCAAGGGTCTCCAGACTGCGGCCCCCACACGTCACTGTGGTGATGGTGTGCGGCCATTCCTTCCCCTCACCTCCACTTCGCTTCTCTCATCACCTCCTAATACTACTTTTCGTCCTTTGCCTTTGTTGCTAGCAGTTGGTTACCAAAGTGTTCAGTGTCATTTCTCTCAGATGTAGAGCTAAGTAGCCCCTCTTACCCAACAAAGCCCAGACCAGGGGGGAAGAATGGCCTTCTTCAAGCGAAGAGCAAAGCCGAGCAGGTGTGGCTGCACCTCGCTGCTCCTCCCACCTGCTGTCCACCTGGCCTAGGAGTAGGAAGTCACGACTACAGGGCCTGAATCTATACCGGAACCCAAGTCATGTGACTTTGAATCCTGAGTCTTTTTCATTCAACACGGAGGATGTACTGTGAAACAGTTGATGTACTAAGAAAGGGCCTAGAAGTGAGGACAGGGATGTCTCAAAGTCTCCACTGAGAACTTTGCAGTGGAGCATTTGCAGTGGCCACTGGGTGGGTTCTGGCCCTCCGGAGTTCGATGTATCAAGTGGAGCCTGGTGACGTGGTGCAAGAGGAGGACCGGGTGCCAGGTAGCCTTGGGTCCCTTGTTAGCTTCAAGGGCCAGGGTGTGTCTTTACACTCCCTCTCTAGGTTACTTTGAGACTTAAGTAAAACCACTGGAAAAGCATTTAATACAATTAAAACACGATTCAGTTAAATACAGTTTAAAGTACAAGTTCAGATTTAGATTGGAGATGTAAAGCTGTGTGGATAATAGGGTCATAAATAGGTTGCAATTTGGGGATCACATTGTGATCTTTGACTTGCATGTTCTTTTAGAGCTGAGATTCAGCTCTTCCAGCCTGAAAACTGGCACAGCCAAAGCAAAGGTGGTCCTTCGCCTCTTTACCATCTCTGGGAGAAATACCAAGAAACCTAAGTTAAGCAGAGAGTTCATCATCTTAACCTTTTCATTACCTGGGATACAGCTGGAACTCATTTTTGCTCGGATGCTTAGTGTTGGGAACCTCTCACGTGTGGGCCCCGTGACTCAGTCTGCGGCTCTTGCTCCTCGTGTCTTGCACCCATGTTCCGTGTCCGAGTGAGTGTGGGTGGTAGAGGACAAGCAAGTCACTCAGCTCCCGGATAGACTCAATGTGTGCCCAGTGGAAAGCAGTTTGTTGTGTTTGCATTTATGTCAGAGCTTTTATTTAAAGCAACAGTTTTCCTTTCCTATGGATTACTTCTTTTGTCTCAAAGTGGATAAAAATGCAAAACAACTGCTAGTTGAAGCTTTGTGGGTTTGTATGAGTGAAGTCGGTGTTCAGATTCAATAGCATGGTCCACATTCTGAGAGAGTTACTTTACAGTTAGCTCATTGGTGGACTTATAAAGTCATGGTCTAAAAATGGTCTAGGTGACAGACACCTATTTTTTCCTGAAGGAAATCCAGAAGCTATTGAGATCAGTAGGCATCTTCTGCAAAAGCATTAAAGAAAATACAACTTTTTTTGCTACTGATCCCTGTTACTTTTGTCCCTACTATTGGGCCTCCGTTTTTGAGTAGGTGGGGTTCTGCACAGTGTGTAAATCGAATGCGTAGAATCATTACCGTATGTTTCCAATATTACAGTTGTATAGATGCATTCCCTTATTCCTCTAAGCTAGACACCGTTCAGCAGACAACTTATTGAACACCCAATATGTGCCAGGCCCTGTGCTATATTCTAGGAAGACAAAAATCGGTTAGTCCTGGCCCCTCTTTTCAAAGAGTTCACAGTCTAAAGAGAAGACAAAAACAAGATCAAAATATGAAAATGTTGTGACATACCTAATGGAACTCACAGATGCTAGGCAGAAAAGTAACATTGAAGAGAAAACATTTTAAATAAGCCCACAGGTGGTTTTACAGTGGAAATGATGTTGAAACAGGGTTTTAAAGCATAAGCAAGAGCTCTCTGCACACACATGGGTGGTGGAGCCAAGGCTGCCAGCCAGGCTTTTCAAACCTGAAACCAAACAACTCACGGTCGTGTCTTGAGGAGTCCAGGAGGTACTTACATAGATTCAGAGCCCTGAGAGTGCTTCTAGTCAGGGTTTACCAGCTGGACCAGCACAACGAGACTGCTGCTCAAAGCCAGCAGGTTGGCATCTGTCAGATGTTTCTGCCCCTTACTAGAAGGTGCTCAAGACCCAAGTCTTCTACTTGTTACTTTTCATCAATTACTTCTCAGCAAAGCAGCTCTTAGCTTATCACTGCTTTGTAGAAATGGGTATTGAAATGCATTTTTTTTTTTTTTTTTTTTTTCCTGGCTCTTGTCCCGTGGGGCTTCCATACCAGAACAATGACTTCAGCCCTTGCCTGTAGCCTGGGTGGTCTGTCTGGACCTGTTTCTTCCTGCTGTTGAATCTTGAGTGTCTGCTCTACCCTCCTCTCCCCCTTTGCCATCCTGGGCCTGTTTCAGGTCAGTGGACTCACTGAGCTGTCCAGCAGCCCAGAGGGGCGTGCTTCCTCTCTGCTCCGAAGCACTGTGGGAGAAGGGCAAGGTGGAAAGGTTTGGTTGGTTGGTCAGGTGTTTTGTGTCCAGGGACTTTATGTCTATATAAGTAGTCTCTCTATAGAAGTCTCTAAGACTGTTGTCTTAGAAAATGAAAGCAGTGCACCGTCACACTCAATACTACTATGGGCCAGACAGTGTGCTCAGTTCTTACCATAACCCTGGAGGTAGGTATCTGCAGATTACAGATGAGAAAACTAAAGCACAAAAAGATTGAGTAATTTGCCTGAGGTCACACAGCTAGTAAAAGGGAGAGCTGGCATCCGAGCTCGCCAGACTGCAGAGCCCAAA
Organism: Chlorocebus sabaeus; assembly: GCF_047675955.1. Lineage (NCBI taxonomy): Eukaryota > Metazoa > Chordata > Mammalia > Primates > Cercopithecidae > Chlorocebus > Chlorocebus sabaeus. The sequence continues at coordinate 47,071,304 of NC_132930.1, read as the reverse complement.
GGCCAAGACATGGGACTAGAGTTAAGATCTGTCACCTGAACGTGCCTCCTTATAGTGGAGCCAGCAGTGGTAGCTCCTGGACTAGATGTGCAGTCCCAGCTTTCATCTTGATAGCTCCAGAATTCCTCCTTTCCTTGCCACTTTCACTGCCATTGCTTCATCCTTTCTCACCCCCTGACTAACCACTTGTCCTCCTTCTGCCTTCTGGTTCATCCACAGTATTGCCACAAATTGATCTTTCCACTAAGCTGACCAAATCATCTCACTTTGCTGCTTAAATCCCTCTGTGACTCCCCAGCCCCTTGAGGACAAAGTGATACAAAGTTGTCTTTGGCCTGGCTGCTGCCCCCACTCAACCTGGAGCCTGTCAGGTTTGGCACTGTCATACCTGTATATGCACCATCTCTTTGCTCCTAACCCCTTCGTGTCCTCCCTCTGGCCAAGCCAGGCCTGCAGGATTCTGCCGAACCATTGCCCATTCTTCAGAACCCTCCAGGGAGCCCTCCCACTTGAGTTTACAGAATTCAGTGCTCATTTCTGCATCCCAGAGGATGTGTTGACCGGGTTGCCCATAACTGGGCATTCCTCCACTCCAGCAGACAGAAGTCCTGCTGAGGGAGATCTGTATGTCTGCCCAGCATTAGCAAGGACTGGGGGAGAGGGGCCAGGATCCAGATGTCCCACCTCATCCTAGAGCTCATGTAATCTGGGGAAAGGCAGACATTAAACCAATAGGCTACAAGTAGGTCTTGAATTATAACTATGGTAAGTGCTAAGAGGGAAAATGACGGATTTTAGTGTGTTCAGTGGGAAGGCTTGCCTTGGTCTTGGGTGTTGGGTCCTGGGTGGTCACAGCAAAGGCAGTGCCAGCTTCTCTGAGGAAATGATCTTTAGGCCAAGGCCTGCAGGATGAGTGTGAGTGCGGTAACGAGCTGAGGCTCGCACATTCTAGAGCATGGACACAGCACAAGCAAAGCTTAGGGCCAAGAAGGTGAATAGGTGTGTGCTGGTCAAGGGGAGGCCTGTGTGTCCAGGGCCTTGGTGAGCCGGAGGGTTGGAGGAGGTAGGCCCAGCTCCCTTGGATCTTTTCAGGCCAGAGCCTCGGGAAGCCATTGTTGCGTCCTGAGCAGAGGAGTGACGTGCTCGAATTTACATTCAACAAAGATCACTCTGGCTGTGATGGGAAGAAGGACTGGGAAGAGTTCCTGGTGCAGATGTGTAGGCTCTTGTGCTGCGCCGCTGTGAGAACGTGGTGCTTAGGATCCCCTAAGGAGGTCAGCAGCCAGGGCCTGGTACCTGGATAGCGGCTGAGGCAGAGGGAGGACCCAAGGGGGCCCCAGCCTGTGCAGGAGCAGCCAGGTGGCTAGTCACTCAATAAATGCATGGATGTTGGCTAGCCAGCTAGCCAGACCCTGATCACCTTCCCTTGGTGCCTTCAACAGTGGTCTGCCCCACAGGGCCCAGGGCAGGGCTTGCCAGTGAGGCAGCTCCTTTGAGAATGCCCTGGTCTTTAGAGCACTGTATACACATTCCTCTAGTTCATTAGATTTGCGCTGTACCTTGCCTGGGTATAAGAGGTCAGTGTGTAAGGGTTTTATCCATTTTCATCAGTGATTCCAAAGTTGACTTATCAGTGATGATCATTAAAATGCTTGCTGAGATTAAGCCGCAGAAACAGATCTTACGACGCACATGACACACTCACATGTGACCCAGTAGGAATGTGACAGGTTACTGAGTTGTCTAAAGTTTGTTCAGATATACTCCTCAAGGCATCGGTTGCTTTTCATATCTACATCTGGTTGAAATTTGACCTGCCGTGTACAGTCTCATAAATCAAGTCCACGTTTTGTGAGATGTGCGCCCTGTGGGCCTCAGCTCATGGCGAGCACATCCCATGAGGCTCATAATGAATTGTCTGTCTGTAGTTTACTTACCTAGGTAAACAGAATATTAATTTTGATATGTGATTAGAAAATTTTTTTTTGTAGGCTTTACCGCCAGCACCTGTTCAGAATCACACAAATAAGCATCAGGTATTCAATGCATCTCTTCAAGACCATATTTATCCGAGCTGTTTTGGGAATACTCCAGAGTGGAATAGTTCTAAATTTATAAGTCTTTGGGGATCAGAAGTGATGAATGATAAGAACTGGAATCCTGGCACTTTCTTGCCAGATACAATTTCTGGTAAGGAATTTGTTAAAACTTTCTTAAAGTTTTAAAATAACCTGAGTAGATTGACATCTTTGCCGTAGTCTCCCGTGGAAACCCTGGCGCAGCTGTAGCCAGCCGCTGCTCCACCACCTCGGTCTCCAATCCTACTCCATCCTGTCGCATCTGCCACTAGTCAGTCCCACTGCGTGACTGAGCAGAGCAAGACTCTGACTCCGTGGCTCCCTGTCAGACCGGTGAGCCACATGGGTGTGGCCTCCGCACTGCTGAGGGTCTGGTGACCATGGTTGGGTGCCCGGCCTTCAATTCTCGAGCAGTGGTGACAATCAGACCTCAGGCCCCCCAGTGCTCAGGGGCAGGAAGAAAGTGCCACAGTCGACTTAAATCTGTGACTCACACTCCTTCCTCTGGTTACTGCATTGGCCCCACGTGGCATCTCTCCCCTTTACTAGCTCCTTCCTCCCCAGCTGCCTCAGCCACTGAGGCCCAGCTGTTACTTCAGTCGCAGGGTCAGGGGCACCTGAAAAGGGGCTGGTGCCTACCCCTCATCTCTGTCTTCCTGTGGCCAGAGCTCCTGGCAGCCCCACACCCAGCCCCCGCGTGTGCCAGAACAGCAGGCTACACTTGACATCCTGATCTCTGCTTGGGAAGGATTTCTAGCTGTGTGACCTTGGGCAAGTTGCTTGGCCTCTCTGAGCCTCAGTTTCTTCATCTTCTTAGGATGGGAGTAATAGTATCAACCTCAGAAAGTAGTTTTAAGACTATACGTAACTTTGGAAAGCACCTAGCACAGGAATTGGCACATAGTAGGTGCTCAATACAGTTTTTTCTTAGATTAAAAACTGGTTGACTTAGCGTCATCCCAGTGGGATCCTGACTTCAGTAGCACCCCCAATGTCAAATGTTCAGTCATCAGCATGTCTTTTAGGGTTTAGCTAAGTATGATTGCTGTCAGAAGCCATAATTTTCCTGTTCTTCTTTGAAGGGAGTGAAATATTAGGGCCAACACTCTCAGAAACAAGACCAGAAGCCCTTCCACCTCCATCTAGCAATGAAACACCTGCAGTCTCGGATAGTAAAGAGAAAAAGAATGCTGCAAAAAAGAAGTGTTTATACAATTTCCAAGATGCTTTTATGGAAGCAAACAAAGTTGTCATGGCCACCTCATCAGCCACGTCCTCCGTGTCCTGCACAGCTACCACAGTGCAGTCCAGCAACAGCCAGTTCAGAGTGTCATCCAAGAGACCTCCTTCAGTAGGTAAGGCTTGAAGGCTCACTGGCCCTCGGGGTCTGCAGGAAGGCTGGGTTTACTGACTTCTCATCTTTGTTAACTGCCTTTTACTTGACCCAGCCCAAGGCGTACGTGTAATTAACTGTGTAATTAACTGACCAAAAATGCTCACACACACACAGCTGATCCCGAGAGCTGATCCCTAGGACTTTGATTAGAATTGTAGCTATTGTGCTAGATTCCTCTGGGGCTTCACTGCACCGTCTTGCTTTTGTCTCTATTTCTGTTGTTGTTCTGTGATAGGAAGAGGTTATTGCTTGCTTTCTCTTCTCTTTTTCTTTTTCAAGATAGGGTCTTGGCCGGGTGCAGTGGCTCACGCCTGTAATCCCAGCACTTTGGGAGGCCGAGGCGGGCGGATCACGAGGTCAGGAGATCAAGACCATCCTGGCTAACACAGTGAAACCCTGCCTCTACTAAAAATACAAAAAAATTAGCCGGGCGTGGTGGCAGGTGCCTGTAGTCCCAGCTACTCGGGAAGCTGAGGCAGGAGAATGGAATGAACCCGGGAGGCGGAGCTTACAGTGAGCCGAGATCGCGCCACTGCACTCCAGCCTGGGCGACAGAGCGAGACTCCATCTCAAAAAAAAAAAAAAGATAGGGTCTCACTCTTGTTCGCCCAGGCTGGAGTGCAGCGGCACAATCTCAGCTCACTACAGCCTCCACTTCTTGTGTTCAAGCGATTCTCCCACCTTGGCCTCCTGAGTAGCTGGGACTACAGGCGCCCACCACCACGCACGGCTAATTTTTGTATTTTTTGGTAGAGACGGGGTTTCACCACGTTGGCCAGGCGAGGAGGTCATTGCTTTCTGAGCGTGTGGCAAGATTTCTCAGAAGCTGCTTTAGGAAAATGCTGAGCAGATGTGAGCTGGCTCAAGGAGGCCTCACTAGCCAAAGCTGGGAAAGATTGAGCATTAAAAGGAATGAAGAGGCTGAGTGCAGTAGCTCCCAGCATTTTGGGAGGCTAAAAGGGGAGGATTGCTTAAGCCCGGGAGTTTGAGACTAGCCTGGGCAACATAGTGATGAGACCCCGTCTCTAAAAAAAAAATTTAAAAAACAGTAAGGAAGTTTGACTATAGCATACAAATAAAGTCAAGAATCCAAAGGGGTTAGGGTGCTCAAACAGAGCAGTAGGGTGGGAAGCTCCTTCTTCTAGAAGCACACCTCCTCCAAATGTGTAAGAAGCATGCTTCAGCATGCTGCGCCCCTGGGGTAACAGCTGGTGCAAGTACGCAGCATTCATGGAGGTTAACGAGGGATATCAGTTTGGGGAATGGAGTATTTCTGCTGTTCAAAAGCAGCACCCACAGGGAACTGACAGATTACACAGGAATGGTGGGCGCCTGTGTTAATCCATTCTCACGGTGCTGTGAAGAACTACCCAAGACTGCGTAATTTATAAAGGAAAGAGTTTTAATTGACTCTCAGTTCCACATGGCTGGGGAGGCCTCAGGAAACTTACAATCATGGTGGAAGGTACCTCTTCACGGGGGACAGAACGAATACCCAGCGAAGGAGAAGCCCCTTATAAAACCGTCAGATCGGCCGGGCGCGGTGGCTCACGCCTGTAATTCCAGCACTTTGGGAGGCCGAGACGTGCGGATCACAAGGTCAGGAGATCGAGACCATCCTGGCGAACACGGTGAAACCCTGTCTCTACTAAAAAATACAAAAAACTAGCTGGGCGAGGTGGCGGGCGCCTGTAGTCCCAGCTACTCGGGAGGCTGAGGCAGGAGAATGGCGTAAACCCGGGAGGCGGAGCTTGTAGTGAGCCGAGTTCGTGCCACTGCACTCCAGCCTGGGCGACAAAGCAAAGACTCCGTCTCAAAAAAAAAAAAAAAAAAAAAAAAACAACCGTCAGATCTCGTGAGAACTCACTCACTAGAACAGCATGGGGGAAGCCCCCACCATGATTCAGTTATTTCCACCGGGTCCCTTCCACTACACAGGGGGATTATGGGAACTACAATTCAAGATGAAATTTGGATGGGGACACAACCAAACCCTATCACTGGGGACTGACAGATTACAAAGGAATGGTGGATGCCAGACTCTGGAGGAACCTAGCAGACAGTGCCATGCACATCACCATGAAACAGAGAGACACTGGTTGCATCCCATTGCCACAAACTCAGAAGAATCCAACATAATATTTGCAGGATTTGTGCCCAGAACATTTTATCTAAATCTACCAAGACAAGACAAATCCAAATGGGCAGACAGGTGGCCTATTAAAAAAAAATGTTAGGCCAGGTGCGGTGGCTTACGCCTGTAATCCCAGCACTTTGGGGAGGCCAAGGCAGGCGGACCATGAGGTTAGGAGATCGAGACCATCTGGCTAGCACAGTGAAATCTCGGCTCTACTAAAAATACAAAAAAATTACCTGGCCGTGGTGGCGGGCTTCTGTAGTCCCAGCTCTGTGGGAGGCTGAGGCAGGAGAATGGCGTGAACCTAGGAGGTGGAGCTTGCCGTGAACCAAGATCGCGCCACTGCACTCCAGCCTGGGCGACAAATCGAGACTCCGTCTCAAAAAAAAAGTTAGTCTTGTGAAAAGAGAAAAGGGTTGGAAGAGGCTGGGTTGGTGGGAAAGCTATAATGGACATGTGAAGGAAATTGGAAAATTGAATATGGGTTGTACCTTAGATGAGAGTATCTTGTCAGTGTTGGTTTTTTTTTTGTTTTTTTTTTTTTTTTTGAGACAGAGTCTTGCTCTGTCACCCAGGCTGGAGTGCAGTGGCCAGATCTCGGCTCACTGCAAGCTCCGCCTCCTGGGTTCATGCCATTCTCCTGCCTCAGCCTCCCAAGTAGCTGGGACTACAGGCACCTGCCACCTCACCCGGCTAGTTTTTTTGTATTTTTTAGTAGAGACGGGGTTTCACCGTGTTAGCCAGGATAGTCTCGATCTCCTGACCTTGTGATCCACCCATCTCGGCCTCCCAAAGTGCTGGGATTACAAGCTTGAGCCTCCGCGCCCGGCCTTCCTGTCAGTGTTAAATACCATTGAGGTGATCATAGTATTGTGGTTATTCAGCAAAATGTCAAAAAAAGAGAGAGGGAGGGAGGGAAAGAAAGAAAAGAAAGAGAGGAGAGAGACGGGAGGAAATTTTTAAGTAAAAAGTGGCTCACACCTGTAGTCCCAGGACTTTAGGCGGCCCTGATGAGAGGATCGCCTGAGCCCAGGGGTTCAACACCAGCCTGGACAACATAGTGAGACCCTGTCTCTTAAAAAAGAAAAAGGTGATTTTTTTTTTTTTCCTTTGAGATGGAGTCTGACTCTGTCGCCCAGGCTGCTGGAGTGCAGTGGTGTGATCTGTGATCCTCCTGCCTCAGCCTCCCGAATAGCTGGGACTACAGGTACATGCCACCATGCCCGGCTAATTTTTTCTGCTTCTAGTACAGACAAGGTTTCACTGAGTTAGTCAGGCTGGTCTCGATCTCCTGACCTCGTGATCCGCCGGCCTCGGCCTCCCAAAGTGCTGGGATTACAGGCATGAGCCACCGTACTCAGCCAAGAAATTTTTTTTGAAAAAGCAAACTGTCGACGTTCTGAGGAGTTCATGCCGAAGTGTTTTAGAGGCGAGTGCAATTTGCAGACATTCAGCCGAAAAGTGTGTGTGCATGTAAGAAATAAAGTTTATAAACAGGACAGAATATTAGGTCGTGATGATGAAGCAAGGTGAAGGATGAATGGGTACTCTGTGTGTGTTCTTTCAGATTTTCTGCAGGTTTGAACATTTTTGAAACAAAAACTTGGCAGTGACTCTCACCTCTCTAAATGCAGGTGACGTGTTTCATGGCATCAGCAAGGAGGACCACAGACACTCGGCCCCAGCCGCCCCGAGGAACAGCCCCACGGGCTTGGCCCCCCTCCCAGCGCTCTCGCCTGCTGCACTCTCACCTGCCGCGCTCTCACCTGCCGCTCTTTCACCTGCTTCCACACCTCACCTTGCAAATCTTGCAGCCCCATCATTCCCCAAAACAGCAACCACAACTCCCGGGTTTGTGGACACACGCAAGAGTTTCTGTCCCGCACCCCTGCCCCCGGCCACAGATGGCTCCATTAGCGCCCCTCCAAGTGTCTGCAGGTGAGCCAAGTCCTGATTGGGGACATGGGAGCACTTTGGAAAATGGGTGTTACACTGCACTAGCACAGCTACAGAAACTTCCCCGGGACCATGCAGTTGAAAAGCCTAGTGAAATGCTGAGGGAACGCAAGGATGTCCCCAGCAGAGGCCATGTGTGGAGGGGCTCCCATCTCAGCCTCTAGTTCTGCAGACAGAAGAGCAGGGGCAGTGGGCTGCCATGGAAAGGTAGGCCAGTTATCCCTAAACACTGACAGCATCGGGGGCGTACATTGTTTGTTATTTGTTGTATAAGTTGTATTTGTTATACCTAGGGTGGAATCAGAAGAAAATGAATGAAATGTGTATAGTAAAAACACAATACAACAAACACTCAACAGGTTTTTGTTTTGTTTTGTTTTGTTTTTGAGACAGAGTCTTGCTCTGTCGTCCAGGCTGAAGTGCAGTGGTGGAATCTCAGTGCACTGCAACCTCCATCTCCTGGGTTCAAGCGATTCTTCTGCCTCAACCTCCCAAGTAGTGAGACTACAGGCATACGCCACCATGCCTGGCTAATTTTTGTATTTTTAGTAGAGACGGGTTTCACCATGTTGGCCAGGCTGATCTCGAACTCCTGACCTCAGGGGATCCACCTTCCTCAGCCTCACAGAGTGCTGGGAGTACAGACGTGAGCCACTGCACCCAGCCAGACTTTCTTTTTAAGACAATTTCTGTTACCTTTGAACTCGCCCATTTGAAGCTATACCCCTTCTCCCCCTTAGTATGGAAGCTGTGGTGGCAGGGACAGTCTTAGAAGGAGTCATTGGAGAGACTGTGTGTTCCTGTTCAGTGGCGCTGTATGAGCGCTTTGAGGGACCGCCTGCATGCGTGCGCACACGCCATGCCTCCCACGTGAGCCCCTGGCCAACGTCTTTGGTGCATGTGTATGACTCCCTAGGAACCTTGGGGCTATGCATCCTCTGCGCTGCCTCTTGTCTGTGAAATGGGCAGGACAGTGGGTGGTCATGCGCAACAATGGGAGTCATTGCCTCCCGGGGCCGGCCACTTGCCGATGAGCTTGTGTGCGATTTTGCAGTGACCCTGACTGCGAAGGGCACCGCTGCGAGAATGGTGTCTACGACCCACAGCAAGATGATGGGGACGAGAGTGCAGATGAGGACAGCTGCTCTGAGCACAGCTCCAGCACCTCAACCTCCACCAACCAGAAGGAGGGCAAGTACTGCGACTGCTGCTACTGCGAATTCTTTGGGCACGGCGGGGTGAGTGCGTGAGGTCAGCACATCATGATGTGGGAAGTGTGCAGCACACGGGCTCCTCTGCAGAAATTCTGCACCTGTAGGATATATCCATTGTAAAGAAGCAAAGAAAAATATTTGCCCAAAGATTTAACCATAATGATTTTTTGCTTCATTTTTGCATTTTGTTTGTGGTTTTTAAGGTAATTGGTAAATCAGGGGTGCAGTGTTCCTACTGAATACCCATTGGTAGGAGGTTGTTAACCATGGTGTATCCATATGGTGGAACATTGTGGCCAGTGACAGCAGCTTGTGTGTGTGCAGTTGGATTTCTCTTGCTTGAATACAGAGGGCATTGGTACACACACGTACTTGTCCGTCTTTCCAGAGCTGTGATTTAATTTATACAACCAGTTATCACCCGCAGCTTAAGAGGGAGGGGTGGTAGGAATAGCAGGGGCTTATAGTTGTTCTTTTTCTGCTTTAGCTCTGTTTGCATTTCCTAAAATGTGCACATATTTTTATAGTAAGAAATTTGGCAGTAGGATTCAGGGCAGGTTTTTTTTGTTTTTGGCACCAAAAAGGGAACCTACAAATGGATGGAAAGATACTGCAGACACATTTATTGACATGAAAAGATATTCACACCATATTAAATAACAAGTAGAGGCCAAGCACGGTGGCTCATGCTTGTAATACCAGCACTTTGGGAGGCCAAGGGAGGAGGATCTCTTGAGCCCAGGAATTGACCAGCTTGGGCGACACCGTGAGATCCTTTCTCTACAAAAAATGAAGAAAATTAGCTGTGGGTGTGACGGTACATGGCTGCTTTGCTTGAGCCCAGCGACCAAGGCTGCAGTGAGCTATGATCACACCACTGCACTCCGGCCTGGGTGACAGAGCAAGACCCTGTCTCGAAAATAAGTAAATAAATAAATAAATAAAGTATATTAATCAGAATTTGTAATTGTTTCCTTTTTAGTTTAAAAATTCACTTATGTGCATAGCTGTACATGTTTTACCAGGTTTTTCATGAATATGTAAAATTTGAGGATAGATATCAAAATGCCACTTTTGGATGACTTGCTGATAGGTTTTTCTTTTTTTCTGCTGGTTTTATTTCCTTATTTTTCACAACAAATATATACTACTTGAATAATAAAACAGTTTATTTTTGGAGGTGTGGTCTGAAATTTATTACATTCAAAATTTTTAAAACTTAAGCGTAACTGTTGTTTTTCTCAGCCTCCAGCTGCACCAACAAGTAGAAATTACGCAGAAATGAGGGAAAAGCTTCGCTTACGGCTGACCAAGAGGAAAGAAGAGCAACCTAAAAAAATGGATCAGATCTCAGAAAGGGAAAGCGTCGTTGACCATCGGAGGGTGGAGGATTTATTGCAGTTTATAAACAGCTCTGAAACCAAACCAGTGAGCAGCACACGTGCAGCAAAGCGGGCAAGGCATAAGCAAAGGAAGGCAAGTGACAGGTCTCAGCACCTGGAGGTGCCAGGTCTGAGGGCATTTGAGGGTGCTGTGCAACACCAGTCTCCAGGCAGGGCTGAGCTACAGAAGGTTGGGGCTCTGACGTGAGTTTACTTGCCCACAACATTGCTCCGAGAGCCAGCCTGTCGCTGGTGGCCTGAACTGGAGACTGGTAAAAAACTTCACTTTGTTTGTGTTTTCAGGAAATTACTTTCCCTTTTGTAGAATGGGTTTGTTCTTGTGCTGGCTGTCATGAGGGCAGCAGCAGACACTCCAGCTTTATCTGTTGGAGAACCTTCTTTTCCAAGAAAGGAGCCCTCAACTGTAGAGATGGTAGAAGAAAGGCCCAGGTGGGCTTTTGGGGCCTGTGGGTGAAGAAGTGTCTTTGATATGAGACTGGGGCGGGGCACTTGGCACAGGGAAGTCTTCTGGACTCAGGTCTGAGCACGTCCCCCATGCTCCTCTTGTCCCACTGCTGTTCCAGATGAAGACCAGTACATGGCATTGATTAGAGGGGAGGAAAATAAGTCTTCATGGGAAGGCATGAGCAGTTCTCTCCTTTCCAGAGGGCATGGTGTGTCACAAAAAGCAAATGTCAAATAGAAAAAAAAAATTAGCCAGGAATGGTGGTATACGCCTGTAGTCCCAGCTACTCAGGCGACTCAGGTGAGAGGATCGCTTGAACCTCAGAGGTGGAGGTTTTAGTGAGCCAAGATTATGCTACTGCACTACAGCATGGGTGACAGTGAGAGTGTCTCAAAAGAAAAAAAAACAAAACACCTTTTCTCTTGGAGGATTTTCTAAATGCCCCTATGCTGGAGCAGTTCCAAAGAGCCATCTGGTTTCAGCTCCCTAAAAATGTCAGGCTCCAAGAGCCAGACCTCAGTGAGCAGATGTGGGCTGCATGCAGAGGGAACTTGTAGGTTCCTGGGGTTCTGGTAGTAGGACAGTTGTCTTGGGAAGAGGCCAGGTTTCTGTCCGCGGCATGGTCAGGCAGAGAGGTGAGGAAGAGGACGATCCCACAGTGGACCAGAGGGTGGGCCCGATGTCCTGTGTTGTTACTTCTATCTTAGCTGTTGTGATTGTTCTACCCTCAAGAGCTCTGCTCATGCCTCGCAGTCCTGAAGTAGGTTTAGACTGACTATTGGGCCTGATTGGGAGGCTTTAGGGGAGAAGCCTTGTTCTGTGCCCCAGAAGACTGGAGACTGCTGGAGTGGGGAGAACATAGTGTGTCCTCCATTCAGGAGTGTCCCGCATCGGGGCCCCCACGGTGGTCCAAGGCTCTGAGACCTCCCATTGAGATTCACTGGAGGCCTCTGGGACCCCTTCCTGAGTTTTCAGGGTACTCTCCATCCCAGGCTCTTGCCCTCTGACCTTGCAAGTGGTCTGGATCCAGACTTGAGGCCCAGCTGATGCTTAGAGGCTGATGTCATAGGCCCTGCTCAGCAACCAGTCCCACCTCAAGGGACCGCCTCCTGGTGCTTTCTACACCGCACCCATTTTACAGAGCAGCTCACAGATGTGTGTTGAGGCTCACTGGCTGGCTGCTTGTTGAAGGGACGGCAATAGTTCACCTGTTCTGTCCCGTAGCAGGTCCAACCCGGAGGCCTGTGCTGGGGCAGCCACCCTGCTAAAGACCAGGGCACCTGCCCTCACGTGCTTGTTATTGGTCCACATATTGACAAGACACCCATGTTGGATTTAGATCGGCTCTGAGAGGACGCCAGCTGGCCAGTGTGTGCCAGCAAGTGTCCTGATGGAGTCGGTCTCCCCACTTCTGCAGTGCAGCCCCGCAACTCACTCCAGACATTGGACTGTAGGACCCACCATGAGGTGGCTGCTGGGTGCTGCTCCTGACATACACATGGAGAAGGATGTTAAATAATTTTTACTTGAATTGTCAAATGAAATTTTTAGTAACATAACAATGTTAAATTTGTATCATAATTTTTAGGTTTTTCAAAAGATAATTTTCCTGTTAATAATATTGTGAAAAATAATTTACACTTGGGGAGTACTTTTCTATTTCTCTAGGAGAAATGCTTTTGCCAGAGTTTCTCATAAGCCCCAGCATTTCTAAAGGTTGGTGGTGGGTGGAGCCGTGCTCCCGACACTGATGACTCCCATCTGCTTTCTGAACACAAAGAACAGTTTCCATTTGTGCCCCTGGAGTATGTATGTATACATCACTACTCAAAGGCAGTCTTCACTTGGGATGAAAATTAATTTTCCATCAATTTGGACAGTGAGTCATTTGCTCTGTCCCACTAGTGAAAATATATGGCACTTTTGTTTATCTGCTAGGGTGGGAAGAAGGAATTTCTGTTTCTTTTACTACACATTTCTTTTTGTGGTGCCATCACAGCTCATTGCAGCCTCGACCTCCTGGCTTCAAGCGATTCTCACCTCAGCTTCCCAAATAGCTGGGACCACAGTCGTGTGCCACCACATCCAGCTAATTTTGATACTTTTTGTAGAGAGAGGGTTTTGCTGTGTTGCCCAGGCTGCTTTCAAACTCCTAGGATCACAGGTGTGAGCCGCTACACATTTCTTACATTCCCTATTTAGGTGAATGCATTAGCCTTCGCCTGAAAAGGTGGCCAGAGTTCTGGCGGCACGTGTGCAGCCTCAGTACTGCCCAGGCAGGCTGTGGTATTGGTTACATCATCCTTTCCTCCAGGCAGCATGATGCCCTGCCGCACCTGTGAAGGGGTAGCTGGCTCCCTGGATGTGTGCTTTGCAGCTGCTTTGCCCTTGGTTACTGTGTTTAGCACCAGGTCAAAGGCTATGGGGAATTTTTTGTTAACTACCACCCCCCCACCCAAAATAGTAAGCATATACTTTAGTAAATAGACAAAGTTTAACAATCCTGTAGAGTAAGAGAATTGGAGGTGGGTGTGTGTTAAGTTCTGATGTATTACAGCCTCTTCAGAGTTTATGTTCCATATGTGATTCGTTTTTAAAATTATCTTAGTTTTTCTGTATGACTTAAGTTTTAGCACTCACTGTAGTCTTAAACTGCCTTCTTTTCGCATTGGCAGCTGGAGGAGAAAGCTCGCCTGGAAGCAGAGGCCAGGGCCCGGGAGCACCTGCACCTCCAGGAGGAGCAGAGGCGGCGGGAGGAGGAGGAGGAGGAGGAAGAAGAGGAGGAGCGTTTCAAGGAGGAGTTTCAGCGGCTTCAGGAGCTTCAGAAGCTAAGAGCTGTAAAAAAGAAGAAGAAGGAGAGGCCAAGTAAAGACTGCCCCAAGTTGGACATGCTCACTGGAAATTTCCAGGCAGCAACAGAGTCTGTCCCTAACTCTGAAAACATCCACAATGGCTCACTAGAGCAAACTGAAGCACCAGAAACCTCTTCTCAGTCCCCATCCAGGCATATGAACCACTCAGAGCCCAGGCCAGGGCTAGGGGCTGAGGGGGATGCTGCAGACCCCGTCATCACCAGAGACACCAAATTTCTTCTCCCCAAGGAGGTGAATGGGAAGCAGCATGAGCCACTCTCTTTTTTCTTTGACATCATGCAGCACCATAAAGAGGGAAATGGCAAGCAGAAGCTGAGGCAGACCAGCAAGGCCAGCAGCGAGCCAGCAAGGAGGCCCACGGAGCCGCCCAAGGCCACAGAGGGGCAGCCCAAGCCTCGGGCCCAGACTGAGTCAAAGGCTAAGGTGGTTGATCTCACATCCATCACAGAGCAGAAAAGAGAGGAGAGAAAAGTCAACAGTAATAACAATAACAAAAAGCAGCTGAACCATATTAAGGAAGAAAAGTCAAACCCAACCCCTATGGAGCCCACCTCTCCCAGCGAGCATCAGAACAACAAGCTGGTGCTGGCAGAGTCCCCTCAGCCAAAGGGCAAGAACAAGAAAAATAAGAAGAAGAAAGGAGACAGAGTCAACAATTCAATTGGTAAATACAGAATAGCGGGAAGGTATTTCTGAGCGGTGCCTGGTTTTCCACGTGTGATGTGCTAGTATGGGAAAACACCAGCTTTGGCGTGCTCTCGCCATATGGCCTCCCTCCTGTAGAAAAGAGCGTAGAGGGGCCGGGCATGGTGGCTTGCACCTGTAATCCCAGCACTGTGGGAGGCCAAGGTGGGCAGATCACCAGAGGTCAAGAGTTCGAGACCTACCTGGCCCTGTGAAACCCTGTCTCTACTAAAAATACCCAAAAAAATTAGCTGGGCTTGGTGGCGTGCCTGTAGTCCCAACTACTCGGGGAGGCTGAGGCAGGAGAATCGCTTGAACCCAGGAGGCAGAGGTTGCAGTGAGCCAAGATCGGGCCATTGCACCCCAGCCGGGTGACAGAGGGAGACTCCATCTCAAAAAAAAAAAAAAAAAAAGTAGAGGATTTCTACCCCCTCCAGTTCCCCAACTGTAGTTCCCCAACATCAGTATTTCCCATGTTTGCTTCGTCATTCTCTCTCCCTCTCTCTCATTTTTCTGGACAGAATGCGAGTCACTTCTTACGTGACACCCCTTTAATCTAAAATACTTCTGTGTATATTTCCTCAAGATAAGGACACTTGGACACATAAAACCACAGTACAGTGATCAAAATGAAGAAGTTGACACTGATCCAGTGCTATTCTCTAATGGTAGACCTTACTCATGTTTCTCCAGTTGTCCCTTTAACATCCTTTATAGCAAAAAAAAAAGCTCTGTTGTTTCTCCTGACGTGGGATCCACTCCAGGATCCCCTGTTACATCTCTTTAGTTTCCTTTCCTTTGGATCGGTTTCTCTGTTTTTCATGACCTTGACTTTTTTGAAGAGTGCAACCCATTTATTTTTTTAGAGTAACCCTTGGTCAGGGTGTATGTCCCATGTCTTCCTGTCAGATTCAGATTCCATGTTCTGGGCAGCAACACCATTGATGTGACCAGTCCCTGCTGGTGTATCCCACCAGGAGGTGGATGATGGTGTCTGTCCCTTCACTGGGGACGGGAACTCTGATCCTAGGTTGAGCTGGTCTGCCCATTTTCACTACGGTCAAGTTAGTATTTCTCCTTTGATAATTGGTAAGTGTCTTATGGGGAGACAAGTATCCCGTTTTTATTGAACATTCACCAACTAGTTGTAGCATCCATTAATGATTCTTGCCTGAAATGTTTATTACTGTGTTGTCATATGGTGATTTTTTTTTTTTTTTTTTTTTTTGAGATGGAGTTTCGCTGTTGTTGCCCAGGCTGGAGTGCAATGGCGTGATCTTAGCTCACCACAACTCCCACCTCCTGGGTTCAAGCCATTCTCCTGCCTCAGCCTCTCGAGTAAATGGGATTACAGGCATGCACCACCACACCCGGCTAATTTTGTGTAGTAGAGGTGGGATTTCACCATGTTGGTCAGGCTGGTCTCAAACTCCCGACCTCAGGTGATCCGCCCGCCTCAGCCTCCCAAAGTGCTGGGATTACAGGCGTGAGCTACCGCCCCCGGCCCCAATGGTGATTTTTCTAATACTATTCTTTCTGTATTTGTTACCTGCCATTCAACTGTAGGAAGAGCTTTCCAACCCCATGTTTTTTTTTTTTTTTTTTCATTTAGTTATATCAGGATGGATCCACGAATTTTTAGTTGATGCTATAGATTAGAATCTTTTACAAACGCTATTTATGTTGCTGTTCAGATTGTCTGAGATTTGGTCAGTGGGAGACCCTCGGAATGGCTTTTTCCTTAGATGGTTTGAGGTGGCCCTACCAGCCTTTAAGCACTTTATACTTTCTGTCATGGTTCGATGCTCTGGGCTCATCTCATGTCTTCTCTCTCCCAGCCCTGAACCAGCCGTTTCTCCAAGGAGCCCTATTCTTTCTTGAACAGTGGTGTTCAGAAACCCAGACCTGGACACTGCCATATGACATTGCTTCTAGGCCCTCTCAGTCAGCAGAGCGGGAGGAGTTGGGGTGTGAGCGTGTGCACAGCACCTGCCACCTACACACACAGAGATGTCTATTTTATCTAATTGCTATGTACAGGCTGTGAGTTCCCACAGATATCCCAGCCCCACTCCTGTGCTACAGCAAGTGTTCTCCCTTCCCCCACCCACCTTTGTAACTCCTTAGATAGTAAGAACCTGGACCCCATCATCCATGGTGCCTTTACTGACTTGCCGGGTCCTACAACACAGGTAAAGGGTTCAGAAGTGCCTGCCTTTACCGTGATGGAAAACTCTGGGCATGCTTTTGGTATTTGTTCAGTTCTTTGTGTCTTTAGCTAACTCAGGGTGTGGTGATAACACTGAATTTACAAATGACTTAAATTAGTTCTTTGCACCTTTAGTACAATTATGCTACTCATTTAAAACATACCTGATTGCATTTTTCCATTTGTATTCCATTTTGTTTTCTCCCCTACCCAATCCCTCTTTTTTTTTTTACCTACTCCCTGTAAGTAACTAATCAGTTTCTTATTTGCTTTTCTTTTTTATGTAAAAGGTAGTATATTACAGATTTAATATTGAGTTTTGGATTTTTTTCTACTTACTATATTCTGGGAATCACTGCACATCAGTTCATAGAGATTGTCTTCATTCTTTCTACAGCTACACAGTACTCCATTTAAAGTGTACTCTGATTTCTTCAGTCACTCCTCTGTGTGCGAGCATTTAGGTTGTTTCTAATGCTTTGGTTTTTTGTGTTTGTTTCTGTTTTGAGGTGGAGTCTCACTCTGTCATCTAGGCTGGAGTGCAGTGGCACAATCTTGGCTCACTGCATCCTCCACCCCCCAGGTTGAAGCAGTTCCCTCAGCCTCCCAAGTAGCCGAAATTACAGGCAGGTGCCACCATACCCGGCTTATTTTTGTATTTTTAATAGAGATGAGGTTTCACCATGTTGGCCAGACTGGCCTTGAACTCCTGACCTCAAGTGACCTGGGACTACAGGTATGAGCCACCGTGCCTGGCCTCAGTGCTTTGTTTTAATCATTACACCCAGTGCTACAGTGAGTACTTGTGTGCATATGTATTTCCATGTTGTTTGGAGGTGCTTCCTTGGAGCATTTTCCCAGAAGGGAGAGGGCTGGGTCAAAAGGTAAGTGTGTTCCCTGTGTGGTGACTGATGCCTGTAATCCCAATACTTTGGGAAGCCAAGGCAGAAGGATTACCTGAGATCGGGAATTTAAGACCAGCCTGGGCAAAGTAGCAAGACCCCGTCTCTACTTAAAAAAAAAAAAAAGACACTTAGCTGAGCGTGGTGGCGCACGCCTGTAGTCCCAGCTACTCGGTAGGCTGAGGCAGGAGAATCACTCGAGCCCAGGAGTTTGAGGCTGCAGTGAATCATGATTGCACCACTGCACTCCAGCCTGGGTGACAGAGTGAGACCCTGTCTCTTAAAAAAAAATTTAAAGCAGCCGGGCACAGTGGCTCACTCCTGTTATCACAACACGTTGGGAGGCTGGGGTGGGCGGATCACGAGGTCAGGAGATCGAGACCATGCTGGCCAACATGAAACCCCTTCTCTGCTAAAAATACAAAAATTAGGTGGGCATGGTGGCTCGTGCCTATAATCCCAGCTACTTGGGAGGTTGAGGCAGGATAATCACTTGAACCGGGGAGGTAGAGGTTGCAGTGAGCCAAGATCACACCAGTGCACTCCAGCCTGGCAACAGAATGAGACTCCGTCTCAAAGAAAAAAAAAAATTTAAGGCTGGGCACGGTGGCTCACATCCATAATCCCAGCAGTTTGAGAGGCCAAGGCAGGCAGATCACTTGAGGTCAGAAGTTCGAGGCCAGCCTGGCCAACATGTGGAAAGAACCCTGTCTCTACTAAAAATACAAAAATTAGTCAGGCGTGGTGGTGCTCACCTATAGTCTCAGCTACTGGAGACACCGATGCAGGAGGATCACCTGAGCCCAGGAGACAGAAGTCGCAGTGAGTCAAGATCACGCCACTGCATTCCAGTCTGGGCGACAGAGCAAGACCCTATCTCTAGAACAAAATAAAATAAAAATTTTTAGAAAGGTAAGTGCTTTCATAGTTTTTTGCTAGCTACGTCCAAGTTCTCCAGACCTTCCAGTCAGCCCACCCACCAGCAGCACCTGAGTGCCTGTCTGGCCACAGCCTTGCTTACAGAGTGTGTTGTCAGGCTTCTTAACTTGCCAATCCATTAGCTGCAGTAAGCCCTCAGCGTAGTTTTCATGTGCATTTTTCTCTAATTACAATGAGGTCAATATTATTAAGGTCTGTTTTCTTTTTGTGTGTATGAATTTTCTTTTCATATCTATTTCTTATTTCTTACTAAGTTTTTGGCCTTTTCCCTTTTGTATTTAAGAATTTTTTTTTACGGTAGGGACATTAACCTTTTACTCATGCAGTGTATGCTGCAGACGTTCTCTCCCAGTTCATAAGTTGTCTTTGACTTTGTGTTTGCTCTTCAGTCAGGAAATGTTCTTCCTTTTATGTGGTCAGCTTCTTGATTTGTTATTGCCTCTGGATTTTGAATAATTGTTAGAAAGCTTTACCCTAACATTGTGGTTAAAGAGGAACACACCCATGCTGCCTTCCAGTATCTGTGTAGTTTCATTTTTTTTCATTTATATCCCTAATATGTTTGGAAATTTTTCTTCTGTGTGGTGTGAAATATGGATCCAATTTCTCTTTTTCCAAATGGTTAACGAGTTGTCCCAGCACATTATTATTATTTATTCTTTTTTTTGGGGGGTGGGGTATAGGGTCTCGCTCTCTCACCAAGGCTAGAGTGTGGTGGTGTGGTCATAGCTCACTGCAGCCTTGAACTCCTGGGTTCAAGTGATTCTCCCTCCTCAGCCTCCTGAGTAGCTGGGACTACAGGCATGTGCCACCATGCTGGCAAATTTTTTTTTTTTTCCTCCTTTTAGTAAAAACAGGGTCTTACTACATTGCCTTAGCTGGCTCTAACTCCTGGGCTAAAGCAATCTTCCTGCCTCAGCCTCCCACAATGCTGGGATTACAGACGTGAGCCACCATGCCCGGCCTTAGCACCAGTTATTATAAAATTCATCCTGGACCAGGTGTGAGGGTGATGGCTCATGCCTGTGATCCCAGCACTTTGGAGGGCCAAAGCAGGAGGATCACTTGAGCCCAGGAGTTTGAGACTAGCCTGGGCAACATAGTGAGACCCCATCTCTACAGATATTTTTTTAAAAACAGCAGGGCATGGTGGTGCACACCAGTAATCTCAACCACTTGGAAGGCTGAGGCAGGAGGGTCACTTGAGCCCAGGAGTTTGAGATTACAGTGAGCTATAATTGTGCCATTGCACTCCAGATTGGTCTATAGTGAGACCTTGTTTCTACAAAAACAAAAAAAAAAAAGATAAAATCATCTTGTCCCAGTGATTCAAGATGCCACCTTTGTCTTACAATAAATTCCTTCCTTTCCTTTCCTTCCCTTTCCCTTTCCCTTTCCCTTTCCCTTTCCCTTTTTGAGACAGTTTCACTCCTTTTGCCCAGGCTGGACTACAGCAGCATGATCTCAGCTCACTGCAACCTCCGCCTCCTGGGTTCAAGCAATTCTCCTGCCTCTACCTCCCAAGTAGCTGGGATTACAGCCATGCACCACCACGCCTGGCTAATTTTGTATTTTTAGTAGAAACGGGATTTCTCCTTGTTGGTCAGGCTGGTCTCAAATTCCCAATCTCAGGTGATCTGCCTGCCTTGGTCTCCCAAAGTCCTGGGATTTCAGGCGTGAGCCACCGTTCCCGGCCTGTCCTACAGTAAATTTCAATATTCACTTGGGTCTGTTTCTGGAATTTCTCTTCCTTTCCTCTCTGTTTACTTGTGTCATTATTACATTTAGTTATTTTTAGAGGCTCTACATGTTTTAATATCTTGTAGGGCTATTCTCTCCTAATAGCTTTTCCAGCTCAGTATTTCCCAGGCTATTTCTTGTTTGTATTTCCATATGAACTTTAGCGTCAATGTGCCTGGCTCCATTTAAAAAAAAGACTTGTTGGGGCTGGGTGTGGTGACTCACACCTGTAATCCCAGCACTTTGGGAGGCCTGGGTGGACGGATCACCTGAGGTCAGGAGTTGGAGATCAACCTGGCCAATGAGATGGTGAAACACCGTCTCTGCTAAAGATAAAAAAATTAGCCAGGCGTGGTGGCAAGCGCCTGTGGTCCCAGCTACTTGGGAGACTGAGACGGGAGAATTGCTTGAACCCGGGATCCAGAGGTTGCAGTGAACCAAGGTTGCTCCACTGCACTCCAGCCAGGGCAACAGAATGAGACTCTATCTCCCCCCACAAAAAAGCAAAACTTGTTGGTATCTTTATTGGAATTGCATTGTACATTAATTTAGGGAGAATTGATGTTTTTATGATATTGATCATTTCTTCCAAGAACAAGAGATGTTTTTCCATTTGTTCAAGTTTACTTTCAGGTCATTCAGGAATATTTTAAATTTTCTCTTATGTATTTTTCACATTTCTTACTAAGTTTATTTCTCAGCATTTAATCACCTTTGTTTTTAATTTAAATGGAGTTTCTCCACCATTATATTTTCTAATTCTGAACTATCCAGTACAGTAGCCACTAGTCACATGTTATTGTCAAGCACTTGAAATGCGGCCAGTTCAAATTGAGAAGTGTTACAAGTGTAAGATATACACTGGATTTTGAAAACCTAGTGTGAATTTTAAAAAGTGAAATATCTCAGTATAATTTTTAATATTGGTTACATGTCTAAATCATACTATTTTGGATATATTTAATTAAATATATTACTACAATTAATTTCACCTGTTTCTTTAAAAAAATTTTTTTTAATGTGGCTTTTAGAAAAATCTTATGTGTGTGGCTCAGACTCAGATTCTCTCTCTCTCTTTCTTTCGTTCTTTCTTTCGAGGCAGAGTCTCACTCCATCACCCAGGCAGGAGTGCAGTGGCGCAATCTCGGCTCACTGCAACCTCCGTCTCACTGCGGCCTCTGTCTCCCAGGTTCAACTCCACCTCCCAGGTTCAAGCAGTTCTCATGCCCCACCCTCTCGAGTAGCTGGAATTATAGGTGCCACACCAGTACACTCATCTAATTTTTGTATTTTTAGTAGAGACAAGATATTAAAACATGTAGGTTTTACTGTGTTGGCCAGGCTAGTCTCAAACTCCTGACTTCAAGTGATCCTCCAACCTTAGCCTCCCAAAGTGCTGGGATTACAGGCATGAGCCACTGCGCCCAGTCTCAGATTGTATTTCTGTTGGATAGTGCTGCCCTACCTGGTTATTTGTGTGTGAAAGCTATTGATTTATATATGTATGATTTATTTATTTATTTATTTATTTATTTATTTATTTATTTATTTAGAGATGGAGTTTCACTCGTTGCCCAGACTGGAGTGCAGTGGTACATTCTTGGCTCACTGCAACCTCTGCCTCCCAGGTTCAAGTGATTCTGCTGCCTCAACCTCCCAAGTAGCTAGAATTACAGGCAAGCAAAACCACGCCCAACTAATTTTTTATATTTAGTAGAGACAGAGTTTTACCATGTTGGTCAAGTTGGTCTCGAACTCCTGACCTCAGGCGATCCACCCATCTTGGCCTCCCAAAGTTCTGGGATTACAGGTGTGAGCCACCACGCCCGGCTGTATGTTTATTTTTTTATTTTTATTTATTTTTATTTTTATTTATTTTTTGAGATGGAGTTTCACTCTTGTCACCCAGGCTGGAGCACAATGGTGCGATCTTGGCTCACTGCAGCCTCCGCCTTCTGGGTTCAAGCTATTCTCCTGCCTTGGCCTCCCGAGTAGCTCTACTATAGGCACACACCACCACGCCCAGCTGGTTTTTGTATTTTTAGTAGAGATGGGGTTTCACCATGTTGGCTAGGCAGGTCTCAAACTCCTGACCTCAAGTGATCTGCCCTCCTTGACCTCCCAAAGTGCTAGAATTACAGATGTTAGCCACCTCGCCCTGCCTGTATGTTAAGTTTATATCTTCTACTTTACTGAATTGTTTTATTGTTTGAGTCTTACTGTTGATTCTCTGGGGTTTTCCAGGCATTCTATTATATATGTGTACAAATAGAGAAAGCTTTACCTCTACTTTTTCAATTCTTATGCCTCTAATTGTTTTCTTTTACTTAACTGCATCTTTTCTGATCTTACCAGAAATGTCTCTGGTGTTTCCACATTAAGTAAGATGTTGGCTTTAGGTTTATATATTATAAGATAATTATTTGAAATTAGCCACATTAAAAAAATTTAATGTTAAAAAAATATCCAGCGATTCCTCATCTCTTGAGTGTTTTTCGTTCGGAATGGGTGTTACTCTTTAAAGGTTTTCTAGCATCTGTGGAGATAACCATGATGTTTCTTCTTAGACGTATTAATATGGTGTTTTATGTTATTTGATTTTTAAGTATGAACTGAACTTGAATTCCTGCAATAAAGCTCACTTGATTGTGGTATATTCTTTTGTTTTGGAATCTGTTTACACTATTTAATATATTTACACCTATATTATTTTTAGGAGAGATGGGTCTGTGACTTCCGTTTTTGTTCTGTCTGTATTATCTTTGAGTATCAATATTATACTTGCCTCATAAAAAGAATTAGGAAGTTTTTGGCTGAGCACAGTGGCTCATGCCTGTAATCCCAACATTTTGGAAAGCCGAGGAGAGTGCAGATCACGAGGTCAGGTGTTTGAGACCAGCCTGGCCAACATGGTGAAAACCCATCTCTACATTTTCAGTGATCTGGAACAGTTCACTCTGGGACCATCCAGGCTTTAAAGGTTTGATAGAAATCCCTTTGCAGGCCCCGTGGACCTGGTGTGTTTTCTGTGGTCCTTGCTAGCAGTCTTCTCTCCTCTCTGGAAATTATTCTATGTCTAGTGAGGTTAATTATGGCAAACCATCTTTCTGTAGTAAATTATTCTTTTCAACTAGATTTTCAAATTTATTTACATAGATGTTTGCAAGGTAGGCTCATCATAGTTTTAAATTTCTTTGCAATGACTGTTTTCACCTGTCATTTCTTAGTTTGTATATTTTTCCTTTCTCCCTATTTTGCCTAAGTTAATGGTTTGTGTATTTTGTTAGTTTCTTAAAATCTTGTTAATTTATTATTTAGGTTTACTGTTTTTCTTTTTTTTTTTTTTTTTTCCGAGATGGAGTCTCGCTCTGTTGCCCAGGCTGGAGTGCAGTGGCGCCATCTCAGCTCACTGAGCTCCGCCTCCCGGGTTCACGCCATTCTCCTGCCTCAGCTTCCCCAGTAACTGGGACTACAGGTACCCGCCACCACGCCTGGTAACTTTTTTGTATTTTTAGTAGAGACAGAGTTTCACCATGTTAGCCAGGATGGTCTCTATCTCCTGACCTCGTGATCCAGCCGCCTTGGCCTCCCAAAGTGCTGGGATTACAGGTGGGAGCCACCACACCCAGCCTACTGTTTTTCTTTACCTCCTTTCTTTCTTTTTTATTTTTTATTTTAAGGCAGAGTCTCACTCATTGCCCAGGCTGGAGTGCAGTGGCACAATCACGGCTCACTGCAGCCTCAACTTCCCCAGGCTCGGGTGATCTTCCCCCGCCACCTTTTCAAGTAGCTGGTACCACAGGTGGGCACCATCACACTCGGCTAATTTTTTTTGTAGTGTTTGTAGGAACAGCATTTCGCCAGATTGCCCAGCCTGGTCTCAAACTCCTGGGCTCAAGCCATCCACCCACCTAGGCCTCCCAAAGTGCAGGATTACAGGCATAAACCACCGTGCCCAGCCTACCTCGTTAATTTCTGCTTTCATCTTTATTTTCTTTCTGTGTTTTCTTTGGTTTTACTTTGTTGGGGTTTTTTTCTAACTTTTTAATTTAGAAATTTAGTTCATTTTGTTTTTTTCTTCCACGTTTATTGATAAAAGTGTTCAGCACATGGAACTTTCCTCTGATCTTTTTCTTTTTTTTTTTTTTTTTTTTTTTTTTTTTTTTTTTTTTTTTTGAGGCGGAGTGTAGCTCTGTCGCCCAGGCTGGAGTGCAGTGGCCGGATCTCAGCTCACTGCAAGCTCCGCCTCCCGGGTTCACGCCATTCTCCGGCCTCAGCCTCCCGAGTAGCTGGGACTACAGGTGCCCGCCACCTCGCCCGGCTAGTTTTTTGTATTTTTTAGTAGAGACGGGGTTTCACCGTGTTAACCAGGATGGTCTCGATCTCTTGACCTCGTGATCCGCCCGTCTCGGCCTCCCAAAGTGCTGGGATTACAGGCTTGAGCCACCGCGCCCGGCCCTGATCTTTTTCTTAACCATACCCCACAGAGTCTGATAGATAATTTTTCTTTTTGTTTTGTTTTGTTTTGTTTGATTTGTTTTTGAGATGGAGTCTCTTTCTGTCACCCGGACTGGAGTGCAGTGGCACGATCTCAGCTCACTACAACCTCTGCCTGCTGGGTTCAAGCAGTTCTCCTGTCTCAGCCTCCCAAGTACCTGGGATTACAGGCATGCGCCACCACGCCCGGCTAATTTTTGTATTTTTAGTAGAGACGAAGTTTCACCATATTGGTCAGGCTGGTCTTGAACTCCTGACCTCATGTGATCCACCTGCCTTGGCCTCCTAAAGTGCTGAGATTACTGGTGTGAGCCACCACCCCCAGCCTCCATTATTTTTTTAAAGAAATTCTGGGCTGGGCGCCATGGCTCATGCCTGTAATCCCAGCATTTTGGGAGGCCGAAGCAGGCTGATCTCTTGACGTCAGGAGTTCAGAAACCCCGTATTTACTACTAAAAATACAAAAATTAGCTGGGTGTGGTGGCATGTGCCTGTAGTCCCAGCTACTGGGGAGGCTGAGGCAGGAGAATCGCTTGAACTTGGGAGGCAGAGGTTGCGGTGAGTTGAGATTGTGCCACTGCACTCCAGCCTGGGAGACAGAGTGAGACTCCATCTCCAAAAAAAAGAAATTCTGTAATTTCCATGTGTTTTTTTTCTTTCACTCGATAGTGTAATAGGCAGCTTTTAAGTTTCCAGGTAGGAGAAACTTTTTTGTTGTTAATAATTTATAGGTTTTTTTCATTGCGATCAGAGAATATTGTTTTTCTGTTTTGCAAAACCTATTGATACTTTCTGAGGCCCAGTGTATGTCAGCTTTTGTAACTCCTCCATGTGTACTTGATAGAAGTGTATTTTCTTGGGTCTTGGTATAGAGTTCACTGTGTATATATGTGTATATGTATTTACATATGGAGATACATATATGTATACACCTCCATGATACATTAATTCTGTTGTTTAGGACTTCTGTATATCCTTATTTTGTGTCCTCATGGCCTGTCTTCTGTGGCTTCTTATTACTATTATTATTTTTTTTATTATTATTTTTTTTCTGAGACAGAGTTTCATTCTGTCTCCCAGGCTGGAGTGCAGTGGCATGATCTCGGCTCACTGCAAACTCCGCCTCCCGGGTTCACGCCAGTCTCCTGCCTCACGCCAGTCTCCTGCCTCAGCCTCCCAAGTAGCTGGGACTACAGGTGCCCACCACCTCGCCCGGCTAAATTTTTGTATTTTTAGTAGAGACAGGGTTTTACCATGTTAGCCAGGATGTTCTCGATCTCCTGACCTCGTGATCCGCCCGCCTCGACCTCCCGAAGTGCTGGGATTACAGGCGTGAGCCACAGCGCCCGGCCCTTTGGCTTATTATTAATATGTTTCTGTTTTTCTTGCATCTCCTGTTTCTGTGTGGTTTGGTGCACATTCCTGTGATATACTCTTAGTTACTTGTGGCTTTTTGTGTTGAGAAGCGGCCACCTTCTGGTTGTGCTTTGTGCCTGTGGCCTGAGTCCTGCTCTGTCTGCATTGTGATTGCTGCCCCTGCTCTCTTCGGCCCATTTGCCTGATGAGGCAGCCTTGTCCTTGGCCCTTTGTTTCCAGCCTTTTCCTGAGTGCCTTGGGTTTAGGTCGTTCTCCTGTGTGAAGCACACCTGAGGTTTGCTTTGTGAGCCAAATTGAAAATCTTCTCTTCAGTCAGTTAAGCCCATTCACACTTAGTGATATAACTATGTGGTTGGTCTCAACCCTGTCATTATTTTATAATTTCTGTATTTTATATTTACTGTGTGTTTTTCGTGTGTGTGTGTGGGTGGGTTGTGGGTTTTTTTACTTTTTAATTTCTAAAAATATTTTGGGGCCAGGCGTGGCTCACGCCCGTAATCCCAGCACTTTGGGAGGCTGAGGCAGGCAGATCACCTGAGGTCAAGAGTTCAAGACCAGCCTGGCCAACATGGTGAAACCCCGTCTGTACTAAAAAATACAAAAATCAGCCGGGCATCATGGTGCATACCTGTAGTCTTAGCTATTTGGGAGGCTGAGGCAGGAGAACTGCTTGAACCCAGGAGGTGGAGGTTGCAGTGAGCTGAGATTGTGCCACTGCACTCCAGCCTGGGTAACAGAGCTAGATTGCCTCAAAAAAGAAAAAAAAAAAATGGCCAGGCACGGTGGCTCACACCTGTAATCCTAGCACTTTGGGAGGCCGAGGCGGGCAGAGTATGAGGTCAGGAGATCAAGACCAGCCTGGCCAACATGGTGAAAACCCCGTCTCTACTACAAATACAAAAGTTAGCTGGGCGTGGTGGCATGCGCCTGTAGTCCCAGCTCTCGGGAGGCTGAGGCAGAAGAATCGCTTGAACCCAGGAGGTGCAGTGAGCTGAGATTATGCCACTGAACTCCAGCTTGGCAATAGAGCAAGACTCCATATCAGAAAATTTTTTTAAAATTAGAGGTATTAGGAAAATTGGTGCTTTTCTCCTAGTGCATTCCTATAGACTTGCATACCCCACTCATGCTCCTGGGGTCTGAGTTCCCTGTGTACCCCCTCGTGGCCTGCTGTGTTGGCATTAGGAGATCCTCTGACACCCACTCATTGCCTCCACAGCAGGCAGTGAGTGGATTCCATTCTTTGTGTTTTGCTCTTTTCCTGTCTCCCTACCTCTCCTCTTCCCATTTCTTTCTTTCTTTATTTATTTATTTATTTTTTTTTTGAGATGGAGTCTCGCTCTGTTGCCCAGGCTGGAGTGCAGTGGCCGGATCTCAGCTCACTGCAAGCTCCACCTCCCAGGTTCACGCCATTCTCCTGCCTCAGCCGCCCGAGTAGCTGGGACTACAGGCGCCCGCCACCACGCCTGGCTAATTTTTTGTATTTTTATTAGAGACGGGGTTTCACCGTGATCTCAATCTCCTTACCTCGTGATCTGCCCTCCTCGGCCTCCCAAAGTGCTGGGATTACAGGCGTGAGCCACAGCGCCCGGCCCCATTTTTCATTTGTGTTGTTTCTGCTCTGTCAGAACACACGATATTCTTAAGTACACAGTTTACTACAACAGGGCTCCCGCTTGCTTCTGCTGAGTGTTCCCAGGAGTCTTCAGGTTGGTGAAGCTCATCCTCAGGCAGTGGCCTTGAGTAGGGCCACAGAATTCCCTGAGCTCTGGAGAAGTAAGCTTTGGCCTGTTGTATTGTCAATGAACAGATAGTTTGGTTGGATATAAAATCCTTGGATCAACTGATTTCTCCTGTTTAATATAGTGTGGTGGTTGTAAAAAATTTCTTCCTGATACCAAATTGGTTAAAGTTGTGTTTCATGTTTTTCTTACACCAAGATTTCATAGACTGACTATGCTAGCTCTAGTCAGGAAAAGAGAGCGTTATTAGAAATCTCTTTGTTATGACGGCACTTCCCGCAGGCATGCCAGCTCTGTTTCCTTCTCAAGTTGGAGCTGTTTTCTTCTAGAACTTCTTGTGGGTGGCTGCTGACATCATGCTTTCTTAGATCTTCACTTTTTGTACATCTGGAAATACTCCGGCCTCCTCTCAGCCTTGCTTGTGCATCAGTTTCCTGGGTCAGTGGACAGTGTTCTGTGCTTGCTTTCTGCTGCTTGAGTTTTTAAAAATGGAGACTCAGGATGCTTTCCCATACCCCAAAGCACCTCTCTGTACAAACATGTGGAGCCTGCTGTGGCTGGGGGCTGTCCTCACTCTCCAGTCACATCCGCTATTCTGTGCCAGGATTGAGCCATGGACTGCGTTTCCTTTAACCTAATCTTTCCCTTCCTCCTAAGTGTAGATTACCGAAGGTTGACTTTCCCAGGCCGTTCCCTGAGCACACCCAGCCTTCATTCCTAAACCACCCAGTCCCCAGTGGCACCAGTGACTGTGGCCTCCGCCCTGCTGTGTGCCCTCAGGGATACAGTTGGGATCCGAGTAGCCAAGGCTGTCATAGAGCAGGTCCTTAGAGGAGACTCGTAAGTGACATTTCTGTGAACAAACACATTTGAAAGCACTTGCCTGGTGCTGTGTGAGTCGTCAAAAATATTAGCATTATGCAAGTAAAACATGCCTCATGCTACCATGGCAATTCCCCAGTGGTGGAAAGAAATGGAGTGTTTATTAAAGGTTCTGAAAAATTGTCCCGTGTTGAGGACTGCGGGGAAATGGAGACTCACCTTTAACAAAGAAATGTCAGTGGTTCCTGTCCTCTTTGTTCACATTGATGGGGCTGGATGCTAGGTGCACTGCACCCCCCACCCCATCCCAGCCCAGATATGTGCTGCTGGAGTCACTTTGATACTCAAGGCTCAGATAAGGCCCCGGGAAGGTGCTCAAGATTGAATTAGATGAGTGACCCGAACAGAACAGAGGAGTAGACATTCTCAAACTTGCCTGAGAGTCTAGGAAATTGAGTAATCCTTAATGATTTCCCTGCTATCCTGCCTGTTTTCAAAGATGGTTGTGTAATTGCAGCATGAAATGTAGCCTTGGTTTTTGTTTGGAACAACTTGAAAGTGTTTGGCCAGGCACAGTGGCTCACACGTGTAATTCTAGCACTTTGGGAGGCCGAGGTGGGTGGATCATTTGAACCCAGGAATTCAAGACCAGCCTGGGTAACATGGTGAAACCCTGTCTCTACCAAAAATATTAAAATTACACAGGCCTGGTGGTGTGCACCTGTGATCCCAGCTACTCAGGAGGCTGAGGCAGGAAGATTGCTTGAGCCTGGGAGACGGAGGTTGCAGTGAGCCGAGATCATGCCTGGGTGACAGAGTGAGACTTCATCTAAAATAAAAGAAAAGAAAAGTTTTGATGAAATCTCTGGATGTCATATGGGTGAGATGAATGCCTGGGAGAACCGCCTTCCTGTAGGGTCGATGTCTGGGTCCTCTTCCTGTCAAGGGCACATTCGAAGGACAGCACTTTCCTTAATATGGGCCTGCCCTCTGGATAGCTTCTGCTGGCAGCTATGCTCTGCCTGACACCAGCAGAAACTTTGGGCAGTCCCTGGGCTTGCATACAGTTTAGATTTCTGGGAATGTTCTTGCTAAAGGGCTCTCTGATGGGCTGCCTGTCATGTAATGACCAGTCACATGGGGAGTCTAGGTTCTAGCAGACATGTCTTCTAATGGGACCTGAAGCCACGGTTGCTTTGCTTAGCGGACATGTGAGTTCTGCGGTTTCCAGGTCAGACCTGGATGTTCATAAACACACCAGAGATCTGTCCTCCTTTGGCCTTCTGTAAAATCTCGTTTTAGAAAAACGTTTACAATTTTTGAAGTTGTT
The DNA here is from genome assembly GCF_047675955.1 of Chlorocebus sabaeus. NCBI lineage: Eukaryota > Metazoa > Chordata > Mammalia > Primates > Cercopithecidae > Chlorocebus > Chlorocebus sabaeus. The sequence goes on along the minus strand of NC_132930.1, from coordinate 47,041,560 downwards.
TAAATTGAGCGAAGTCAAATGATTTCTTCTGTTCTGATAAGATAGCCTGCTACTGTAATTTGACTTGCTGCTTCTCTTTTATTTTACAGATGATGTCTTTCTTCCTAAGGATATTGACCTAGACAGTGTGGATATGGATGAGACAGAGAGGGAAGTGGAGTATTTCAAAAGGTAAATGTGGAGGCTGTGTGTCTGAAACCGTGGTGATTGTGTGCTTGCCATACATGTTTGGTTTTCTGTCTTTCCACGGCACTTCTAGTTGTCTTAGACGAAGTTACATCAAGCAAGCCATGCAGCCTGGCTACTGAAGAGCCTTGTAGCAGGACAGGCCAGCCACACACACCCCTCCCCCACTCCCAGCACTCACAGTCTCACTTCTCCTCCCCCTCACATGCTAGAAAAATAGTTGATAGCAGTGGCTTCCCCCCACCCCTCCCCACCGAGGCAGTGACTCTCAAGGTGTCCTGGGCCAGCAGCATCTCCGGGGGGATACAGGCCCCTCCCTAGACCTGCCGGATCAGATTCTGGAAAGGGGCCGGCATTTGTGTTATTGAAAGCCTTCCGGGTGACCCTCACATATGCTGATGGTTGAACACACTGGAGCAGTATGCTTTTAAGAAGAAAAGTAGCATTTTAGATACTTGCTGTTTTCCTGATGGGCAAATTTTATCAGTGCTGTGTTCTATAGTGTTTTATCTACTGTGTGAATTAATGGTAACAAAATTTTGTTTTATTTTATTTTATTTTTGAGAGGGAATCTCGCTCTGTCACCCAGGTTGGAGTGCAGTGGCACCATCTCAGCTCACTGCAACCTCTGCCTCCTGGGTTCAAGCAATTCTCCTGCCTCAGCCTCCGGAGTAGCTGGGATTACAGTCACCCGCCACCACACCTGGCTGATTTTTGTATTTTAGTAGAGATGGGGTTTCACCATGTTGACCAGACTGATCTCAAACTCCTGACCTCAGGTGATGCACCTGCCTTAGCCTCCCAAAGTGCTGTGATTACAGGCGTGAGCCACCACACCCAGCCTATTTATTTCATTTTTTTATTTTTTGAGATGGAGTCTCTGTCGCCCAGGCTGGAGTGCAATGGTGTGATCTTGGCTCACTGCAATCCCCACCTCCCAGGTTCAAGCAATTCTCCTGCCTCAGCCTCCTGACTAACTAGGATTACAGGGGCCCGCCACCACGCCTGGCTAATTTTTGTATTTTTAGTGGAAATGGGGTTTTACTCTGTTGGCCAGGCAGGTCTCAAACTCTTTTTTTTTTTTTTTTTTTTTTTTTTTTTGAGACGGAGTCTCGCTCTGAGGCCCAGGCTGGAGTGCAGTGGCCAGATCTCAGCTCACTGCAAGCTCCGCCAACCGGGTTCACGCCATTCTCCTGCCTCAGCCTCCCGAGTAGCTGGGACTACAGGCGCCCGCCACCTCGCCCGGCTAGTTTTTTGTATTTTTTAGTAGAGACGGGGTTTCACCGTGTCAGCCAGGATGGTCTCGATCTCCTGACCTCGTGATCCACCCGTCTCGGCCTCCCAAAGTGCTGGGATTACAGGCTTGAGCCACCGCGCCCGGCCTCAAACTCTTGACTTTAAATGATCCACCCACCTCGGCCTCTCAAAGTGCTGAGATTACAGGTGTGATTAAGCATTTATTTGTATTATAATAAAAACAACAAAACTGGACTAGAGGCTGCACCTGATGGCTCACGCCTGTAATCCCAGCACTTTGGGAGGCCAAGACAGATCACTTGAGGTCAGGAGTTTGAGACCAGCCTGGCCAACATGGTGAAACCCCATCTCTACTAAAAATACAAAAATTAGCTGGGCATGGTGATGAGTGCTTGTAGTCCCAGCTACTCAGGAGACTGAGGCAGGAGAATCGCTTGAACCTGGGAGGCAGAGGTTGCAGTGAGCCGAGATCACACTACTGTACTCCAGCCTGGGTGACAGAGAGAGACTTTGTCTCAAAAAAAAAAAAAAAAAAAAAAAAAAAAAAAAAAAAAGGTGAGGTAGGCATGCACCTGTAGTCCAAGCTACTCAGGAGACTGAGGCCAGAGGATCACTTGAACCTAGGAGTTTGAGGTTGCAGTAAACTATGATCACGCCACTGCACTCGAGCCTGGGCAACAGAGCAAGACCCTGTCTGAAAAAAAATTTTTTTTTCCCCAAAGAATAGTGTTCTTTAACCACAACATATTTTAATCAGAGATTTATTATAAATCAATTTTTAAATCACAGAATATTTGGAAATCTAAAAGTATAGAAGTTTAAATAACTCATGAGTCAAGAAACCAGTCTTGTGTTTTTTTTTTTTGTTTTGTTTTGTTTTGTTTTGGAGACAGTCTCAGTCTATTGTCCACACTGGAGTACAGTGGTGTGATCTCCGCTCACCGCAACCTCCGCCTCCCGGGTTCAGGCGATTCTCTTGCCTCAGCCTTCCAAGTAGCTGGAATTACAGGCGCCCACCACCATGCCCAGCTAATTTTTTTTGTTTTTAGTAAAAATGAGGTTTCACCATGTTGGCCAGGCTAGTCTCGAACTCCTGACCTCAGGTGATCCACCCGCCTCAGCCTCCCAAAGTGCTGGGATTACAGGTGTGAACCACCATACCCAGAGAGTCAAAATTTCTAAATACATAGAACTAAAAGATAATTAAAACAGTGCATATGGAAACCTGTGGGATGCTGAAAAAAGTTAACTTTTTAGAGCTGTTTATATAAGGCTGTAATTGCCTAAATTCATTTTTAAAAATCCTGGAACATAATGAGTTAAAGATTTCCCTTGAGAAATTAGGAACAGAACAATAGAATAAACCCAAAGAATATATAAAGAAGGAGATAAGGGAGATAATTAAATAGAAAACAAAGACTTGGTAGAGAAGATCAACAAAGCTAAAATTTGATTGATTGAAAACACCAAATCTTTAGGAGACAGATTAAGAATAATAGGGAAAAAAGACACAAAATGTAGCATAATTAGATGGAAGAAGAATTAGGATGTTGATAATTATCAAAGTCAGGTGATGGCTATGTTCATTATACTGTACTATCTGTTTTTGTGTGTGTTTGAAAATGTCTGTAATTAAAGAACAAAAAAATAAAAACAGTTTTGGCCGGGTGCTGTGGCTCATGCTTGTAATCCCAGCACATTGGGAAGCCACTTGAGGTCAGTTCAAGACCAGCCTGGGCAACATGATGAAATCCTGTCTCTACAAAAAATACAAAAAAATTAGCCAGACGTGGTGGCATGCGCCTATAGTCCCAGCTACTCAGGGGGCTGAGGTGGGAGGATGGCTTGAGCCCGAGAGGTGGAGGTTGCAGTGAACCAAGATTGTGCATCTACCCTCCAAGCTGGGTGACAAGAGCCCTGTCTCAAAAAAAAATTTTTTTTTTTAAATTTTGTAAATATATAAGTGAAAAGGAGGAAATAACTGCAGATACTGGAGAGATTAAAATAAGAGAACACTGGTAACAACTTCATTACAATTGACTTTAAAACTATGAAATGCAAAATCAACCCAAGGTAAAAATAGCCTGAATGGTCCAGTAACTACTAAAGAAATGAAAATAATAGCTGTAAGTCTCAGTGAGAAAACTACATTTTAACAGTTTTACTGAGAATTCTACCAAACTTTCAGATTTTCAAAGAATGAATTATCCAGTCGTGCGCAAACTCTACCAGTGAATTTAAATGAGTGAGACAGCACACACACAAGTGAATACTCCCTACTTTGTCTTACGAGACAAGTAAAATTTTGACACCAAAATCTGCCCAAAACAATACCAGATAAAAGGAAAAATCGCAGGTTTGTCTCGCTCATATTAGAAGCAAAAATCCTAAAGAAAGTATTTTCCAGGAGGCTGAGGCTCCGGGAGAATCGCTTGAACCCAGGAGGCAGAGGTTGCAGTGAGCCAAGATCATGCCATTGCACTCGAGCCTGGGCAACTAGAGCAAGACTCTCGTCTCAAAAATATTATCATACCTACATCATTGTAATTAAAAATATATATATATATACCAAATCCAGCAGCAGTGTATTTTAGAAAGCAGTATACCATGATCAAATTGGTTTATCCCAGGAACGCAAATAGTGTTTCATATTAGAAAATTCACTTTATTGGCCAGGCGTGGTGGCTCACGCCTATAATCCCAGCACTTTGGAGGCTGAGGCGGGCGGATCACCTGAGGTTGGGAGTTTGAGACCAGCCTGACCAACATGGGGAAACCCCGTCTCTACTAAAAATACAAAATTAGCCAGGCGTCATAGTGCACGCCTGTAATCCCAGCTACTCGGGAGGCTGAGGCAGGAGAATCACTTGAACCTGGGAGGCGGAGGTTGCAGTGAACAAAGATTGCGCCATTGTACTCCAGCCTGGGCAACAGAGAGACACTCGTCTTAAAAAAAAAAAAAAAAAAAAAAATCCTCCTTCCTCCCTCCCTTCTGACAGGGTCTCACTCTGTCATCTAGGCTTGAGTGCCATGACACAATCACTGTTCACTGCAGCCTCGACCTCCCTAGGCTCCAGCAGTCCTCCCACCTCAGCCCTCCAGGTAGCTGGGACTATAGGCATGTGCCACCATGCCTGGCTAATTTTTTTTTCTTCTTCTTTTTGTAGAGACGGGGTTTCGCCACATTGCCCAGGCTGTTCTCGAACTCCTGGCCTCAAGTGATCTGCCCACCTCAGCCTCCCAAAGTGCCAGAATTACAGGTGTGAGCCCCCGCACCCATCTAGAAAATCCACTAATGTTAGTTGCTACATTAATATATTAAAAAGAGTCATACGATCATGGTTCAGTAGATCATGGATCAGTAGATTAAAAAAAAAAAGTATTTTACATTCAACCTTAAATTGTAATTCCTAGGCTAAAGGAGTAGAAAAGAGGAACTAAAGCTCAGTTTTACAGGTGATCTAATTGTCTACATAGGAAATATAAAAGAACTGACAGCAAGGGGCTAACTGTGTAGGATCAGTACAGAAGTTATTTGCTTTTGTTTTTTGTTTTTAAACAGAGCACGGTGGCTCACGCCTGTAATTTCAACATTTTGTGAGGCTAAGGTGGAAGGATCACTTGAGCCCAGGAATTTGAGACCAACCTGAGCAACATAGTGAGATACTGTCTCTACAAAAAATAAAATAATTAGCCAGGTGTGGTGACGTGCACCTGTGGTCCCACCTACTCCGGAGGCTGAAGTGGCAGGATCCCTTGAGCCCAGGAGATCAAGGCTACAGTGAGCCAAGATGGCACCACTGCACTCCAGCTTGGGCAACAGCGAGACCCTGTTTTTTTTTTTTTTTTAATTAAAAAAAAAAAATTATTTATTTATTTTTCTCTACACCCACACCACAAATAATTAGAAATGTAGCTCAAATTAAAAGCGTTTATAATAGCACCAAAATCTCTGCAGTATCCACAGATAAATGTGACAAAAGTTGCATAAGACTTGTATACAAAAGACTATGAAACTTTACTGGAAAACATTAAAGAAGATCTAAATCACAGAGATTCATTATCCAAAGATAGGAAGGGTTAGTATCATAAAACTGTCAAGGACTGGCCATAGTGGCTCATGCCTATAATCCCAGTGCTTTAGGAGACCAAGGCGAGGGGATTGCTTGAAGCCAGGAGTTTGAGACCAACCTGAACAACACAGACCACAACTCTACAGAAAAATTAAAAATTAGCCAGGCGTGGGCCGGGCGCGGTGGCTCATGTCTGTAATCCCAGCACTTTGGGAGGCCGAGACGGGCGGATCACGAGGTCAGGAGATCGAGACCATCCTGGCTAACACGGTGAAACCCCGTCTCTACGAAAAATACAAAAAATTAGCCAAGCGTGGTGGCGGGCGCCTGTAGTCCCAGCTACTCGGGAGGCTGAGGCAGGAGAATGGCGTGAACCCGGGAGGCAGAGCTTGCAGTGAGCTGAGATCTCGCCACTGCACTCCAGCCTGGCTGACAGTGAGACTCCGTCTCAAAAAAAAAAAAAAAAAAAATTAGCCGGACATGGTGACACATGCCTGCAGTCCCAGCTACTCAGGAAATTGATACAGAAGAATCCCTTGAACTCAGGAGTTTGAAGCTTCAGTGAGCTATGCTTACGCCACCTCACTCCAGCCTAAGCAACAGAGAGATCCTTTCTCCCAAAACCAAACAAAAAACAAAGGCAAAACATTAGGATCCCACAGCAAGCTTTTGACCAATAAACTACAAATTCAGCCTGACCAAGGAGCCCCATAGCAAGACCAGGGGAGGTGCTGCTGTTTCATGGGTTTGTGGCCGGTGAGCCCTCCCTCTCTCCTGCTGGAGGAAGGTGTGGAGTGACGGGAGTCCCTACCCACCACTCCGGAGAGCATAACTGTTAAATTACTTTGGAAAAGAGTTTGGCAGAATCTAGCAAAATTGAAGTTGTGCCTCCCATGCAAGCCAGCAAACAGCTGAGAGGTTCTCCTGCATGTCCCCGGGGGGCGGGGCAAGCAGGAAGCAAGCAATAGCTATGTGTTCACTGCTGTGTTCATACCGCAGTGAAGACGAACAGACTGCCGCCTCATGGAGAACTCTCACAGACATAATGTTGAGTGAAATAAGAAGCTGTAAGTACAGTTCCCTCGATATGAGGCCACACAGCACAACCATACTACCATTTAGGATGCCATAGAGAAGTCATGAAATTACCAAAAACTATGGTGGACTAATTACTCCAAACACTAGAGCACTGGCTACCTCTTGGGAGAGGACAGCACGGCGCCATGGTTAGCAGTGTCAGGTTTCGTGACCTGGGGGTGCTGTGACTCAGGATTCTGCATGCTGGTTATGTGGATGTTCTGTGTGTCAGACACCGTGTGCATGTCTCACGTAGTCTGCAGCTGACAAAACAGGCCTGATGTGGAGGCCACTGTGTCTGGGGTGCAGGTGGTATGGGGAGGGACAAAGCCAGGTCACACTGGGCCTGGGGGCCTTAGAGAGCAGCGTGAGTTCTATGCCCATGCTGCAAGAACCTGTTGAAGCCGTGCGATGGTTTGGAGTGGATTTCTTCCTTGAATGACTTGGAGCAGGAATGTGGTTGATGTTCTCGAGCACTCTATTCTAGCTGCCGTGTCGAGAAGGGGCTCGGAGGACAGGGTCACACATGCACTCATGGAGACAGGATTACTGATTGTCAGAGTTAGGAGGGGACGGCAGAGGCAGGAGGTAACATCACAAACTCAGGGCTTGACTAGCTAGGGCCAGGGAAAGAGAAATTGGATTCTGGGAGATGACACAGTCAGCCCTTCCAGTTTGGGGGAGGGAGGGGCTCAGTCTCATAGAGGCTGCCAGGCAAGAACACTGTTGGGCATTCACAAATGTTTGTGGTTGAATGAATGAACCACAGTTTAAGCAACCATAATTATACCTAGTGGATGGGTGACAATAATAACCATTTTCAGGTTTCGTTCAGATTTGGAGACAAATAATAAATAAATAAATAAATAAATAAATAAGAGACAGGGTTTTGCCATGTTGCCCAGGCTGTTCTGGAACTCCGGAGCTCAGAGGATTCTCAAACCTTCCAGAGTGCTGGGATTGCAGGAATGAGCCACCACACCTGGTCCAGTGTTTCAATTTTGCTTACAAAAGTATACTTTAGGCTGGGCGCGGTGGCTCATGCCTATAATCTCCTGACCTCGTGATCCTCCTGGCTAACATGGTGAAACCCCATCGCTACTAAAAATACAAAAAAAGGCCGGGTGCAGTGGCTCAAGCCTGTAATCCCGGCACTTTGGGAGGCCGAGACGGGCAGATCACGAGGTCAGGAGATCAAGACCATCCTGGCTAACACGGTGAAACCCCATCTCTACTGAAAAATACAAAAAACTAGCCAGGCGAGGTAGTGGGCGGCTGTAGTCCCAGCTACTTGGGAGGCTGAGGCAGGAGAATGGTGTAAACCCGGGAGGCGGAGCTTGCAGTGAGCTGAGATCCGGCCACTGCACTCCAGCCTGGGCGACAGAGTGAGACTCTGTCTCAAACCATAAAAAAGTATACTTTAGGCCAAGCACAGTGGCTCAGGCCTGTAATCCCACTTTGGGAGGCCAAGACGGGTAGATCACAAGGTCAGGAGTTGAAGACTAGTCTGGCCAAGATGTTAAAACCCCTTTTCTACTAAAAATACAAAAATTAGCTAGGCATGGTGGTGGGCGCCTGCAATCCCAGCTGTTCGGGAGGCTGAGGCAGAGAATTGCTTGAACCTAGGAGATGGAGATTGCAGTGAGCTGAGATTGTACCACTGCACTCCAGTCTGGGCAACAGAGTGAGACTCTTGTCTCAAAAAAAAAAAAAAAGAAAAAATTTGAAGTAAAAAAGACTAATTTAGAATTTAAAATTTGATTTTAGGAAGTATGTCAAATCTCAGAGGTTTAAAACACTTGATATCAAAATAAGATCACAAAGTAAGTTATTCATTTAATCAAATTAATAATTCAAAGGTTTCAAAAAGCAAAAACCTTTATATTTTGATAGAAGACTCTGGTTGTGGGGGTTGTGGTTTTTGGGGGGGTGTTTTGAGACAGGGTCTCACTCCATTGCTCAGGCAGTGGTGCAGTCAGGGCTCACTGCAGCCTTAACCACCAGGCTCAGGTGATCTTTCCACCTCAGCCTCCTTGGTAGCTGGGACCACAGGCGTGCACCACCACGGCCTGCCTGAGACTCAGTTTTCTCAACAGTCAGAAGACATAATGAAAACGGCATGAGGCCAACAGAATATCTTTTTTTTTTTTTCAACTTACTCAAAAGATAATTGACAAAATATTTTATTATCTCTTATTAATACTACATGAAATCTTATTGAAAAGAGAAAACCAGTTACATCAGTGTATTACTATTAATTGTAGTAAAGTCTTTTAAACAGATCCATCCAGTCTCAGTCAGCTTTGACCACACAAGATTTCCATAAATCTTTTATAACCTCTTAGAATTGTCCCATTCACTTCCTTTTCCCAACTTTCTGTATTCATTTTTTCTTTGCCATCTTTTGTTCAACTTAATATCACTTTTAAATAACCTCTGAACTAGTCAAAATCACTTTTTCCTTTGACAAAACCACATCCTTGTGTTTTTCTTATAACCTTCCTTACCAAAACACATCTTGGTTTTCTTATGTATTCTACATATAGAACTGTTTTCCTGCTTATCTCGACTTTGAGTTACTGTATGTTAGAATTTTAACTTTTAGTAACCTTACAGTGAAAACCTAAGAAATAAGCAATTATTAATCTTTTGTTTATCTGAAATAAGAAGCCGGGCACGGCGTTCATACCTTGTAATCCCAGCTATTTGGGAGGCTGAGGTGGAGGATCACTTGAGCCCAGGAGTTTGAGGTGTGAGCTGTGATTGTGCAGCTGCACTCCAGCCTGGGAGATAGAGTGAGACCCTGTCTAAAAACAAAACAGGCCGGATGCGGTGGCTCACGCCTGTAATCCCAGCACTCTGGGAGGCCGAGGTGGGCAGATCACGAGGTCAGGAGGTCGAGACCATCCTGGCTAACACTGTGAAACCCTGTCTCTACTCAAAACTACAAAAAATTAGCTGGGCGTGCTGGCGAGCACCTGTAGTCCCAGCTAATCGGGAGGCTGAGGCAGGAGAATAGTGTGAACCCAGGAGGCGGAGGTTGCAGTGTGCCGAGATCGCTCCATTGCACTCCAGCCTGGGCGACAGAGCGAGACTCCGTCTCAAAAAAAAAAAAAAAAACAGAGGATAGAGAAAGAATGTAAACTTTCCAGTCCATGAAGCTTTACATCATTCTTGGCAGAAATCATGTCAACAAAAAGAAAAGCGGGCTGAGAAAGTGCATATGGTTATCAAGGGTTACGGAAGAGAGGAATTCAGTCCACTGAGCAGCTTTTATTATTACTATTTTTTTAACTTTTTGAGATGGAGTTTTGCTCTTGTCACCCAGACTGGAGTGCAATGGTGCAATCTTGGCTCACTGCAACCTCCGCCTCCCAAATTCAGGCGATTTTTCTGTCTCAACCTCCTGAGTAGCCTCGATTACAGGCACCTGCCACCACGCCCAGCTAATTTTTTTGTATTTTTAGTAGAGACAGAGTTTCACCATGTTGGCCAGGCTGACCTCGAACTCCTGACCTCAGGTAATCCACCTACCTCAGCCTCCCAAAGTGCTGGGATTACAGGCGTGAGCCACCTCGCCTGGCCCTGTCTCTTTTTTAATTAAAAAATAATATATATATGTATGTGTGTAGATATATATAGATATATATAGAAGGTGCTTGCCTGGGCAACACAGCAAGACGTCATCTCTACAAAAAGTAGAATCAGCTGGGCATGGTGGCACACTAGTAGTTCCAGCTACTCGGGAAGCTGAGGTAGGGGAGGGTCACTTGAGCCCCGGAGGTCCAGGTTGCAGTGAGCTGTGATTGCACCACTGCACTCCAGCCTGGGCAACAGAGTAAGACCCTGTCTCAAAGAAAAAAGAGTATCACATCCAGAGAGGCAGTGAAATGTGAGAGCAGGCACATCCTACCCCCTCCCCCACCTCGAACTAAGTAATCCACCTGCTGTATAGACTCTAGATAGAGTGTGGCCAAAGTAGCTGTAAATTAACCTCTTAATGTTGTCATATACTAGATAACTCATATCCTATAGTTTAACAGTTTATAGGCAATCACTATCAATATAATTTCTATAAACCAATGAATTCTTGACAACTTTTTTTTTTTTTTTTTTTTTTTTTAAAAGACAGTAGTGTTGCTCTGTTACCCAGGCTGGATTACAGTGGTATGATCTTGGCTCACTGCACCCTTGACCTCTCAGGCTCTATTAATCCTCCCACCTCAGCCTCCTGACTAGCTGGGACTACAGGCGTGGGCCACCAATCTCAGCTAATTTTTAAAATGTTTAGTAGAGATGGGTCTCATTATGTCGTCCAGGGTGGTCTCAAACTCCTAGATTCAAGTGCTCTATCTGCCTCGGCCTTCCAGACGTTGGGATTAGAGGCGTGAGCCACCAAGCCTGACTCTGACAAACAACTTTTGTAATCACCTCCTCTCCTAATTTGTTCTTTTTTCTTAAAAACTTGAGTTGTTGATTCTAACCCCGTTCCCTTTCTAAAGAGGCGAGAGATTCAGGTTTCAGGGGAAAAGAAGGAAAACTGCCTTCTCTGGCCTCGCTTCACAGCATGGGATCCGGGTCCCGGTATCGGCAGTTTGGCTCCCTTCCTCCTCTGGTTTAATTTTTTGTCCTAAATTACACAGCATGCTTTTAAAATTGCTGCTTCCCATTGTTTGTAATTCGGACCCTTTTTTCTCCCTAAATTTGTGACCAGGGCCAGGTGCAGTGGCTCATGCCTGTAATCCCAACACTTCGGGAGGCCGAGGCGGGTGGACCACTTGAGGTCAGGGGTTTGAGACCAGCCTGGACAACATGGTGAAACCCCACCTCTACTAAAAATACCAAAAAAATAAAAATTATCCAGGTGTGTTGGTGCACATCTGTAATCCCAGCTACTCTGGAGTCTGAGGCAGCAGAATCTCTTGAACCCGGGAAGGGGAGGTTGTAGTGAGCCCATATCATGCCATTGCACTCCAGCCTGGGCAACAAGAGCAAAACTCCGACTCAAAAAAAAAAAAAATGTGACCGGCTGGTCGCAGTGGCTCACGCCTGTAATCCCAGCATTTTGGGAAGCCGAGGCTGGTGGATCATGAGGTCAAGAGATCGAGACCATTCTGGCCAACATGGTGAAACCTCATCTCTACTAAAAGTACAAAAATTAGCTGGGCGTGGTGGCTCTCACCTGTAGTTCCAGCTACTCGGGAAGCTGAGGCAGGATAATTGCTTGAACCCGGGAGGAGGAGGTTGCAGTGAGGCGAGATTGCGCCACTGCACTCCAGCCTGGCAACAGAGCGAGACTCCATCTCAAAAAGAAATTGTGACCAATTCCTGTTAGTTTTAAACTGGTGCCTGAAGGTGAGTTCTCTCCCTGGCCCTCAAGTTAAGAGATGTGGAAGTTTGTTTTAGAGAGTGCTCTCAGTCACTTAAGGATGTAAGTCTTTATTTATTGTTTTGTTTGTTTGTTTTGAGAAGGAGTCTCGCTCAGTCACCCAGGCTGGAGTGCAGTGGCGCGATCTCGGCTCACTGCAAGCTCCGCCTCCCAGGTTCACGCCATTCTCCTGCCTCAGCCTCCCAAGTAGCTGGGGGCTACAGGTGCCCACCAACATGCCTGGCTAATTTTTTTTTCGTATATTTAGTAGAGACGGGGTTTCACCGTGTTAACCAGGATGGTCTCGATATCCTGACCTCGTAATCTGCCCGCCTCGGCCTCCCAAAGTGCTGGGATTACAGGCGTGAACCCCCGCACCCGGCTATTTATTGTTTTTTGAGACACGGTCTCTCACTTTGTCATCTCTTAGGGAATTAGCTAAGCAGCATTCCTGCTGAACTGGATTTGAAACAAAGTTACAGTTCCTTAGAGCCGCTACAGATTTCTTTCCTCAGTGGATACCTTTAGCTTAGGATAACCACTAATAGGAATTAATTTGAATTTACTTAAAATTATTTATGACTTGACCATTTGGGATACCCATTTGTCATCTTTTCTACTAAAGGAAGCTAAAACATTTCTCTCTCAAATACTGGGTATTGTTGAACTGAAGACAGTACAGGGGGCTCTCTCCACCTCTCTCATGTTTGCCTAAAGGTAGGACATAAATCCTTTTTTACTGAAGACAGCTACTTAGCAGCCCACAGGTGGTGCCAGCGGGGACAGAGGAATCTGTGAGCAAACTTTAAACCGCAAAAGACTTTTTAAAAATAAAGTCTTAGTTCAGGCTGAAGTGAAGTGCCCTGATCACAGTTCACTGCTGGGACTACAGATGCGCCACCGTGCCTAACTAATTTAAAAAAAAAAAAAAAAATTATTATTTTTTTTTGTTTTTGTTTGTTTGTTTGTTTTTTGAGACGGAGTCTCGCTCTGTCGCCCAGGCTGGAGTGCAGTGGCCAGATCTCAGCTCACTGCAAGCGCCGCCTCCCGGGTTTATGCCATTCTCCTGCCTCAGCCTCCCGGGTAGCTGGGACTACAGGCGCCTGCCAACTCACCCGGCTAGTTTTTTGTATTTTTTAGTAGAGGCGAGGTTTCACTGGGTTAGCCAGGATGGTCTCGATCTCCTGACCTCGTGATCCGCCCGCCTCGGCCTCCCAAAGTGCTGGGATTACAGGCTTGAGCCACCGCGCCCAGCCTATTATTTTTTTTTTGAAACGGAGTTTCGCTCTTGTTGCCCAGGCTGGAGTTCGATGGTGCAATCTTGGCTCACTGCAACCTCTGCGTCCCAGGTTCAAGCAATGCTTCTGCCTCAGCATCCTGGGTAGCTGGGATTACAGGCATGTGCCACCATGCCTGGCTAATTTTCTGTTTTTAGTAGAGGCGGGGTTTCTCCATGTTGGTCAGGCTGGTCTCGAACTCCTGACCTCAGGTGATCCGCCCACCTCACCTCAGCCTCCCAAAGTGCTGGGATTACAGACATGAGCCACCACACCCAGCCCAGTTGTTTTTTTTTTTTTAATTCGGTAGAGAAGGCATCTCTTTATGTTGTCCATTCTGGCCTCTGGGTATCTTTCACCTCGGTCTTCCAGAGTGGTAGGATTACAAGCGTGAGCTACCACCCCAGCCCAACCCCATACCTTTACCTTCCCTCATTTTCCCAACTTTTGGCACTAGTCCCATGGGCAGTTTCATTTTTCTACTTTCCTGTCTCTTTAAATCTTCCACCTGGCATTTGTGCATAGACTGTCAGCTGAGAAGCTGAGACCTTCGAAAATATGGCCTGACCGACGTGGGTTACGCCCTATTTGCAGCTAGCAAGACTTTCTTTAAGCTGCTCTTGAAAGGGGCTTGGGGCTGAAATTTTGTTCCCTCTTTAGAGACCTTGGTTGAAGCCATAAAGGGATTCTTAATTTTGGTCTCATGCATGTCTGTGTGTGTTGGTTTTGAGTCATTTGTGCAGGTATGCCCTTGAATGGTTGTAAATTTCTGGTTTACATTTAGAATATGATAGGGGTTTTTTGTTGTTTTGTTTAGCCTTCTCCTAAGCTAAATGAAACCATATACTCAGAAACGAAACAGTTTATTAAAACATTCAAAGACAAATAGCTTTAAATAGTGATTACCCTAGACCTCTAATAAGCAAATATGTTCCACCTCCAAAACCTTTTTTTTTTGTTTTTGATGAGAGGACAAAGTCTGGTTCTGTCTGCTCAGGCCGGAGTACAGTGGCACATTCTTAGCTTGTTACAGAGGGCAACTAGTCAGGTGTGAGCCGGGCAGGGGAGGGCCTCCTCCATCCACCAGGGACGTCAGGCGACCATCAGTGATGGTTAGGCAGTTGTCGAACTGCCTAAAATAGTCATTGGTCCCAGCCAGCACCAGGGAAAGGCAGTTTCCCCAGTAGACAAACACCTGAAGCTGGTGCTCAGCAGCTTCCTGATCAGATCTCAGGAGTTGGGCACGTGAGCTCAAGCATGTGCACTAAGGCACAAAATGGTGGAGTTTAACTGGTGTGTGACCTTCCAGGTGCATTCCACCGGTAAGGGAAGATCGCCTCAGGTGAGCACGCACACGCTCCAGTAAACACTGCGCATGCTCCCTCCCAAGGGCTAGCAGACCACTGTGTGTGCTGGCAGCCCACCCCAAGGGAGGAATCGAGAGAAGGGACACAAGACCCTCAAGTATGCCAACATCTAGAACCCTACGTCAGAGGCCAGACGGGGCACTTGTCTCTCAAGTTGCCCACTTGGCCTCTTCCAAGTACACTTTCCTTCCTTTTGTTTCTGCTCTAGAGCTTTGTGGGTTTTGTTTTTGTTTGTTTGTTTGTTTTTTTGGTTTTTTTTGAGACGGAGTCTCGCTCTGTCTCCCAGGCTGGAGTGCAGTAGCCAGATCTCAGCTCACTGCAAGCTCCGCCTCCCGGGTTTATGCCATTCTCCTGCCTCAGCCTCCCTAGTAGCTGGGACTACAGGCACCCGCCACCTCGCCCGGCTAGTTTTTTGTATTTTTTAGTACAGACAGGGTTTCACCGTGTTAGGATGGTCTCGATCTCCTGACCTTGTGATCCACCCGTCTTGGCCTCCCAAAGTGCTGGGATTACAGGCGTGAGCCACCGCGCCTGGCCAGGCTTTTTAATACTTTCACTCCTGTTCTAAAACTTACCTCAGTCTCTTCTTCTGCCTTATGGCCTTTGGTCAGATTCTTTCGTCTGAGGAGGCAATAATTGAGGCTGCTGCAGACACGTACGGATTTGCCACCAGCAACTCAGATACCTGCCACCGGCAACAGGCTCACCGCAGCCTCCGCCTCCCAGGCTCAAGCCATGCTCCCACCACAGCCTCCCAAGTAGCTAGGACTACATGTGTGCGCCACCACACCTGGCTAATTTTTGTATTTTTTCGTAGAGATGAGGTTTTACCATGTTGTCCAGGCTGCCCTTGAACTTGTAAGCTCAAGCAATCCACCCACCTCAGCCTCCCAAAGTGCTGGGATTACAGGCATGAGCCACCACAGCAAGGCTTTATTATTTTTGAGACAGGGTCTCACGTTTGTCATCCAGGCTGGCATGTGGGGGCACCATCACAGCTCACTGCAGCCTTGACTTCCCAGGCTCAAGGATCCTCCCACCTCAGCCCCGAGCAGCTGGGACCATAGGCACATACGTATGTGTGCTGCCACTCCTGGCTAACTTTTTACTTTTTGTAAAGATGGAGTCTCACTATGTTGCACAGGCTGGTCTCAAATCCTGGGTTCAAGTGATTCTCCAACCTCAGTCTCCCACAGTAGTAGGATTACAGGCATGAGCCACCGTGGCCAGCTTCAAACCTCCTCCTTGATGTCAATTTCAGGAAGGAAAAACCAAGAAACAAGAATATTGACTATTTGCCCCGCTAAAACCTGACACAGGAATGCTTTTAAACAGCTTTAGAGTTGAAAGTTGACTTAATTAGAAGCTGATATTTAGGATATATGTGTATACAATGTTTTTGAGGCCTCTGCTCTCTATAAAAGCTTCTTGGCGGCCGGGCACGGTGGCTCACGCCTGTAATCCCAGCACTTTGTGAGGCCGAGGCAGGCAGATCACGAGGTCAGGAGATCGAGACCATTCTGGCTAACACGGTGAAACCCCATCTCTACTAAAAATAGAAAAAATTAGCCGGGCGTGGTGGTAGGTGCCTGTAGTCCCAGCTACTTGGGAGGCTGAGGCAGGAGAATGGCATGAACCCGGGAGGCAGAGGTTGCAGTGAACTGAGATCGTGCCACTGCACTCCAGCCTGGGCAACAGAGCGAGACTCCATTTCAAAAAAATAAGTTAAAAAATTAGCTAGGTGTGTCCAGGCATGGTGGCTCACACCTATAATCCCAGCACTTTGGGAGGCTGAGGCGGACGGATCACTTTAGGATAGGAGCATGGACCAGCCTGGTCAACATGGTGAAACCCTGTTTCTACTAAAAATACAAAAATCAGCTGGATGTGGTGGCGGGCACCTGTCATCCTAGCAGGCAGAGGCAGGAGAATCACTTGAACCTGGGAGGCCGAGGCTGCAGTGAGCTGAGATCACGCCATTGCACTCCAGCCTGGACGACAAGAGCAAAACTCCCTCTCAAAAAAAAAAAAAAAAATGCTGGGCGTGGTGGTGCATGCCTGTAGTCCCAGCTACTCGGGAGGCTGAGGCAGAGAATTGCTTGAACCTTGGAGGTGGAGGTTGCAGTGAGCCGAAACTGCCACTGCACTCCAGCCTGGACAAGAGAGTGAGACCCTGTCTCAAAAACAAAAGGGGATTTCACCATGTTGCCCCAGGCTGGTCTCGAACTCCTGAGTTGAAGTGATTTGCCCTCCTCAGCCTCCCAAAGTGCTGGGATTACAGGTGTGAGCCACCGCACCCAGCCTGGGCCTGATAATTTAAGGGGACTCACAGTTTTCAGATTAAAAGTTTGTTTTCTTTCTCAGGACTCCCTCTGCCCACCCACTCCTCCTCCCCAGTCCTTTCCCCTTCTCAAGTGCAGCCTGTGGCAGGGCCTGGAGGGGACCCTTGACACCATGCCCCTCACTGAGAATCCAAACCCCTGACCCCGCAGTGAGTTTCTGGCAAGAACAGGAGCGTGATAGGCTTTGCCGAGCACCAGCTTGGTTGTGGGCGGTTTCCTTCAGTGACTGTTTGGCTTTTTGTCTTTGCAGGTTCTGCTTGGATTCTGCTAGACAGACCCGACAAAGACTGTCTATCAACTGGTCCAATTTTAGCTTGAAAAAAGCCACCTTTGCTGCCCACTGAATGAGGACTGCCTGGAGAGGGACACGCGAGAGGCAGGCCAGGCTGCACCACTCCAAGAGCCAAGCCCCTCGCTCGCGCCCCAGAGCCGCGGTGCTTGCCAAGGGCTGTGCGGAGCTGGTGCTGCCTGAAACCCCAGACCGAGAAGTCGATGCTCGGCCCACGCTGTTAGCTCGTGTGCGTGTAGTCTGTGCGTGAGACTCCTTCGATTGTAGCTCTGTGCTGTCGGATTGGAACAGTAGTTCCCGCCAAGTTCTCCCACTACCACGGCCTCGGAGGCCTGGGCCGTGGCCAGATAGGAGTTTGCATCATCCACGTGGCTCCGTTGCCTCTGCATTGCGCCCTGTCCTGTCATCTGTCCTCACCGGGGTATTGGCCATCACTCAGCTCTCCTGTGCCCCTGCGTCCCACCCTCGGCGGGCTGGGCGGGGCAGGCCTCCTTTGTTCTCCACAATCTACTGTCTCCGAGTGTACACGTTGCGCTGTTTGTGTTTGATCCCCCTGACTTGTAGCCAGCTTGTGTAAGATCCCTTGCAGAACGAGAAAGTTAAAAACAAGCCCACCCAGTACTCACACCATCAAGTCTGTTATAGAGTGTACGACTGTATTAACACGGAGGCCTGCCTGGCTACTTTTTTAACATATTGTTAAGTAATATTAAAATCATGTCTTTCTTTTTGAAAGATGGAATACATTAGTACAGCAGGAGACCTCGGCTGCTTCTTTCTGCTGGGGGGATGGGGGGATAGTGGGAGAGGGCATGCAGGTGATGTGTCCACCATGGGGGAGCCAGGGCACCACCCCGGATCAGGTCCCAGGTCTCTCCAGGCAACAGCTCAGCGATCCTGGTGCCCCCACCATCTTCTGTGTGCCAGGCAGAGCAGGCAGCAGGAGACAGAAAGCTCCCAAGGAGCTGCATCATGGTTACTTCTCACCACCTAGAACACTCAGTAGCTCCCACTTCTCCCAGCCTCATGTTCCACCTGCCTCTGTGCCCCATCAAAGTATGACTTCACCCTGAGTGAAGGTGAAGAGGGCAGGGCCTGGCTGGGGAGAGGGTAGGGAGGGCCAGCTTCTGGAGGTATTTGGACGATGAGGCCACAGGATTTCCTAGCGGACAGGACGCAGGTAGGAGGAAGAGGGGAAGACCTACGCTGTGTGCCTGGAGGTGGGACTGGAGACCAGTTGTGGACGGTGAGTCTGGGATGCCACCAGCCACCCAGGTGAGAGATCTGGAACTGGGGAGGTGGGACTGGAGACCAGTTGTGGACGGTGAGTCTGGGATGCCACCAGCCACCCAGGTGAGAGGTCTGGAACTGGGGACTGCTGTTCATGGACGGAGCCTGGGTGAGGGCCCCGCAGGGGTGAGTCAATGGGATGGGGGCCGGAGCTGTGGAACCAGGAAGGCAGAGGGTGAGGACGCTTCGAGGCAGGTCAGGGGAGACAAGGCCCAGGGCAGCCCCGCCCAGGCATCAGTTTGCAGGAGAATGAGGTGGGGACAGCAGGTCCTAGAACTCTGGAGATTGCACGAGAGCTGAAAAAGGGTCACCAGCCAGCAGGAGGTACAGCATGAGGAGCTTTCCTTGCTTTTTTTTTTTTTTTTCCCAGGTGTGAGGAAGAGAACATTGCTTTGTTCGTGGGATGATAGGGCAGAGAGTGAAGCAGGTCGGGCCATGACCGCAACAGGAGTGTCCTTGAGAGGCAGAAACCCCAGTGCAGGGCAGGCCCCCGGGACTCCAGCCTCCTCTTCTGACTGTGTGGTGGGGGCAGGCCTCGCCCTATGGAAAAGCTGCGTGCCCAGGCCCCCAGAGCCTGCCCTGCTCTCTCCTTGGACAGCCTTGACACTGCGCTGGGGGACAGTCCCACATCTGCATCTCAGCCTCCTCTTCCAGTAGAACCATGCCTGTTGCTGAGGGAAACTGCAGGGCCCTGAATGGTGATGGGGAACTCTGGGTGCCCCAACACACGGAGTACCATGCTGGGACCTAGAGACCCTCAGACGCCCACCCCACATGCCCAGTTCTGGGCACTCCCATCACCTCCATGGCGACCCTGCCTGCGGCTTCACAGCTCTGCCTGCTCTGGCCCCTGACCTGCACCTGCTCACTTTGGCCCTCAGGCTCCCAGCCATTCTCCTGGCCATGCCCATGCCAGGAAGGATCTTCCCCTATTTCCCTGGAAACCACTCATCCAGCATCCCAGGATGCTTGTAGAACATCCAGCTCCAGGGTCCCTGACTTGATGGGAGCCCCTGGGGTTCCTGGTGACATCACTCCCCTGTGGGGGAGGGTGGGGCCGCCCTGGGGGAGCCTCACACTTGACTCAGTAGTACAGGGTGAGTATCCCTTATCCCTTATCTGGCATCCTCAGTACCAGAAGTGTGTCCAGTTTCAGACTTTTTAGATTTGGAATATTTGCATTGTACTTACCGACTGAGCATTTCTAATCCAAAAATCTGAAATCCAAAATGCTCCAATGAGCATTCCCTGGGAGCATCATCTTAACACTCAAAAGGATTTGAATTTTGGAACCTTTCGGGTTAGGCATACTCAACTTGTAATAGTCATGAAATGAAACAGAATAACAATAGCTAGAAAGGAAACATTAACAGTGAACAGTTGTATTGAGAAGCTTACTGTTTTCTGCACCCTCAGCGCTCAGCCCTGCTCAGAGATTTTGCCTGGGCAGAGAAACAGGCAGTAAGACAGTTAGCTCCTAATCTCTTCCCAAAGAAACTGACTTCGTTTGCAACAAAGAATGAAGAGATTCAAGCCTGAAGGCACTTTCAGAAACAGTGGAGGCCATAAAACCCTGCGAAGACAGACAAGATACAGGCTCAGCTATAGGCCATAGAGTTTGCAGGAGATAACTGAGGAAGAGAAGAGCTGGGAGGAGGCATCCAGGGGTCAGAACGAATATCACACAGTGTTCCCAGAAACTCTTCAAAGGAGTCAGAATTTGATTGGGTTTGTTTGTAGAGCCATTTATGCCCCAGGGCATTGTGGAAAACAATAGAGTTGGCAATGAGTGGCTTAACTGCTGAATGTGGTCAGGGAAAGAGGAAGAGAACTCTACCACAATGACTTTCATCCCAGGGTGACTGTGGGCACACACAAAGCTGCACACCCTGAGGAGCAACATCATGGGCTGAATACTAGTGGGTAGTAGAAAGAAAATGATACAATAAGGCTGCAGCAAATGAATATAGAAATTTTTTTAAAGGAACCAAATGGAAATTATAGAATCTGAAAAGTTTATTTATTTTTATTTATTTATTTATTTTTGAGATGGAGAGTCTTGCTCTGTCATCCAGGCTGGAGTGCAGTGGCAACATCTCCGCTCACCACAACCTCCAACTCCTGGGTTCAAGTGAGTCTCCTGCCTCAGCCTCCCCAGTAGCTGAGACTACAGGTACACACCACCATGCCTGGCTAATTATTTTATTTTTTGTAGAGATGGTGTTTCACCATGTTGGCCAGGTTGGCCTCGAACTCCTGACTTCAGGTGAGCCACTGCACCCAGCCTAAATTTTAAAATTAGCAGAAGGAAGAATAAGTGGATTTGAAGATAGGCTGATAGAGATTATGCTAGCCAAAGAACATAGAGAAAAAATATAAACATAATGAAAAAGTCTCAGAAAAATGTAGGACACCATTGAGCATACCAGCGTATGTGTAATGGGAATGTCAAAAGAAGAGCAAAGAGCAGAAAAAATATTCAAAGAAATAATAGCTGAAAACCTCCCAAACTAAAAAATGGTAACACACATCCCAGAAGTTGAAAATGTTTATATTAAGAAAGAAGATAGATCTCAAATCAATAAACTAATTTGTCACCTTAAGACACTGGAAAGGCCGGGCGCGGTGGCTCAAGCCTGTAATCCCAGCACTTTGGGAGGCCGAGACGGGCAGATCACGAGGTCAGGAGATCGAGACAATCCTGGCTAACACGGTGAAACCCCATCTCTACTAAAAACACAAAAAACTAGCCGGGCGAGGTGGCGGGCGCCTGTAGTCCCCGCTACTCGGGAGGCTGAGGCAGGAGAATGGCGTAAACCCGGGAGGCGGAGCTTGCAGTGAGCTGAGATCCGGCCACTGCACTCCAGCCCGGGCGACAGAGCAAGACTCCGTCTCAAAAAAAAAAAAAAAAAAAAAAAAAAAAAAGACACTGGAAAAAGAGCAAACTAGGCCTAAAGTAAGCAGAAGGAATAAAATCATAAAAATTAGATCAGAAATTAATGAAACAGAGGATGCAAAAATAATGGAGAAAATAAAACCAGAAGTTTTAAAAAGGTAAACAAAATAGACATCTTTAGCAAGATTGACAGAGGATTCAAATTACTAGAATCAGAACTGGCCACAAATAAAATGGATTTTAAAGGAATACTACAACAATTATATGCCAGCAAATTTGGTAATTTAGATGATGTCTTAGTCCATTCATGCAGCTATGACCAAATATCACAGACTGAGTAATTTATAAAAGAAGTTTATTTCTCACAGTTCTGGAGGCTGTGAAGTTCAAGAGCAAAGTGCACCAACAGATTCAGTGTCTGGTAAGGGCTCACTCTCTGCTTCCAAAGTGGCACCTTGTTGCTGTGTCTTCATATGGTAGAAGGGCAAAAAGGGAATTAAGATGATCCCTTCAACCTCTTTTATAAAAGCTGTTATCCCATTCATGATGATGGAGCACTCATGACTTGAACACTTTCCAGAAGGCCCCACCTCTTAATACTATCACCTTGGGCACTAGGTTCTAACATATGAACATATAAACCATAGCAGATGAAATGGACAAATTTCTAGACAGGAAGAAACTATACGAACTGACTCCAGCCAAGCCTGTAATCCCAGCACTTTGGGAGGCCGAGGCGGGCGGATCACAAGGTCAGGAGATCGAGACCATCCTGGCTAACACCGTGAAACCCCGTCTCTACTAAAAAAATACAAAAAACTAGCCGGGCGTAGTGGTGGACGCCTGTAGTCCCAGCTACTTGGGAGGCTGAGGCAGGAGAATGGTATGAGCCCGGGGGGCGGAGCTTGCAGTGAGCCGAGATCACGCCACTGCACTCCAGCCTGGGGCACAGAGCAAGACTCAGTCTCAAAAAACAAAAAACAAAAAAAACTGACTCCAGAATAAATAGACAATCTGACTAGACCTATAATGAGTGAAGTATGTTGAAATAGTAATTTAAAACGAGAAAAAGTACCCACAAAAGCTCAAGCCTAGAAGTCTTCACTGCTGGATTTTACCATACACTTAGAGAAGAATTAAAACCAATATTTCAAACTCAGAAATAGAAGAAGGAACAGTTCCCAACTAATTCTATGAGGCCAGTATTACCTGATACCAAAACTAGACAAAGACATCACAAGAAAACTACAGACTAATATCTCTTATGAATATTGATGCAAAATTCCTCAACAAAATACTAGAAAACCAAATCCAGCAATATAAGAAAAAAAATATACACCATGATCAAGTGGGATCCCAGGAATGCAAGGGTGGTTCAATATCCAACATATAATTAATGTAATACATCATGTTAATAGAAATTTTAGGCTGGGGGCGGTGGCTAAGCCTGTAATCCCAGCACTTTGGGAGGCCGAGATGGGCGGATCACAAGGTCAGGAGATCGAGACCATCCTGGCTAACATGGTGAAACCCCATCTCTACTAAAAAAACAAAAAACTAGCCGGGCGCAGTGGCGGGCGCCTGTAGTCCCAGCTACTCTGGAGGCTGAGTCAGGAGAATGGCGTGAACCCGGGAGGCGGAGCTTGCAGTGAGCTGAGATCCTGCCACTGCACTCCAGCCTGGGCGACAGAGCAAGACTCCGTCTCAAAAAAAAAATAGAAATTTTAATTGCATGATCATCTCAATAGATGCAAAAAAAGCATTTGACAAAATCCAACACTTCTGCACAATAAAAGCATTTCACCAAGTGTGAACAGATGAGAACTTCCTCAACCTAAAGAATGACATCTACAAAAAACTTACAGTTAATATCCATAATGTGGTGAAAGACTGCATGCTTTCCCCCCTAAGATCAGGAACAAGGCGAAGATACTTGTTTTGCAGTTTCTGTTCAACATTGTGCTAGAGGTTGTAGCCAAAGCAATTAGGCCCAGGAGCTCAAGCCTGCAATGAGCCATATTCACACCACTGCACTCCAGCCTGGGTGACAGAGTGAGACTTTGTTTCAAAAAAATAAAAATACAACAATAAAAGAAATAAAGAATGAAGCTAAACCCGTATCTTTCACCATATACAAAAATCAAATCAAAATGTATTAAGGTCTTAAATCTCAGACCTCAAGCTGTGAAACTACTAAAAGAAAACATTGGGGAAATTCTCTAGGATACTGGTCTGTGTGAAGATTTCTTGAGTAATACCCCAAAAGTACAGGCAACTAAAGCAACAATGGACAAATGGGATCACATTTAAAAAGCGGCCAGGTACAGTGGCTCATGCCTGTAATCCCAGCACTTTGGGAGGCCAAGGTGGGCGGATCATGAGGTCAGGAGATCGAGACCATCGTGGACAACATGGTGAAACCCCATCTCTACTAAAAATACAAAAATTAGCTGGGCATGGCAGCACATACCTATAATCCCAGCTACTTGGGAGGCTGAGGGAGGAGAATCGCTTGAACCTGGGAGCTGGAGGTTGCAGTGAGCCAAGATCACGCCACTGCACTCCAGACTAGTGACAGCTAGACTCCGACTCAAAAAAAGGAAAAAAAAAAAAAACATGCTTCTGCACACAAAAGAAAACAATAAAATGGAGAGAGAACCCACAGAATGGGAGAAAATATTTGCAAACTCTCCATCTGACAAGGGATTAATAACCAGAATATATAAGGAGCTCAACTCAATAGGAAAAAATGTAATAATTTGATTTTAAAATGGACAAAAGATCTGATTAAACATTTTCCAAAATAAGACGTTCAGGCCAGGCACGATGGCTCACACCTGTAATCCCAACATTTTGGGAGGTCAAGCTGGGTGGGTCGTTTGAGGCCAGGAGTTTGAGACCAGCCTGGCCAACATGGTGAAACCCTGTCTCTAGTAAAAATACAAAAAAAAAAAAAAAATTTTTTTCAGGGACTTTCTATCTCAGTAAAATTTCTAGGGCTCCAGTGGTGTGGGGCCTGTTGGGATATTGCTTCCAAGGTGAAGGGTAAGTTGCCTCATTTGGTCCCTCCTACAACCAAAAAGAGCCACAATGCTTAGTGGGTCTATTTGGATTTTGGAGGCAACACACTCCTCACTTAGATGTGTTTCTCCGGCCCATTTATCCACTGACCCAAAAGGTTGCCAATTTTGAGTGGGGTCCAGAACAGAAGGCTCTGCAACAGGTTCAGGCTGCTGTGCAGGCTGCTCTGCCACTTGGGCCATATGACCAAGCAGATCCAATGGTGCTTGAGGTGTCAGAGGCAGACAGGGATGCTGTTTGGAGCCTTTGGCAGGCCCCCGTAGGTGAATCACAGCAGAGGTCTCTAGGATTTTGGGGCAAGGCCCTGCCATCTTCTGAAGATAACTACTCTCCTTTTGAGAGACAGCTCCTGGCCTGTTACTGGGCTTTGGTGGAAAATGAACGTTTGATTATGGGTCATGAAGTCACTATGTGACCTGAACGGCCCATCATGAACTGGGTGCTTGCTTTTCCCGTCCCCTCCCCTGAGACGGAGTCTTGCTGTGTTGCCCAGGCTGGAGTGCAGTGGTGCGATCTTGGCTCACTGCAAGCTCTGCCTCCCGGGCTCACGCCATTCTCCTGCCTCAGCTTCCCAAGTAGTTGGGACTACAGGTACCTGCCACCTCGCCCGGCTAATTTTTTGTATTTTTAATAGAGATGGGTTTTCACCGTTTTAGCCAGGATGGTCTCGATCTCCTGACATCGTGATCTGCCCGCCTCAGATCACATGCTGGGATTACAGGTGTGAACCACTGCGCCTGGCCGAACTGGGTGCTTTCTGACCCATCACCATAAAGTAGGTCGTGCACAGCAGCATTCCATCATCAAAGAGAAGTGGTATATATGTGATTGGGCTTGAGCAGGTCCTGAAGGCACAAGCAAGTTACATGAGGAAGTGGTTCAAATGCCCATGGTCTCCACTCCTCCCACCCTGCCTCCTCTCCCCTAGTCTGCACCAATGGCCTCATGAGGAATTCTCTATGATCAGTGGACAGAGGAAGAGAAGATGAGGGCCTGGTTCACAGATGGTTCTGCACAATATGCAGGCACCACCCAAAAGTGGACAGCTGCAGCATCACAGCCCCTTTCTAGGATGTCCCTGAAGGACAGCAGTGATGGGAGATCTTCCCAGTGGGCAGAACTTGGAGCGGTGCACCTGGTTGTGTACTTTGCATGGGAGGAGAAATGGCCAGATGTGTGATTATGTACTGATTCATGGGCTGTAGACAATGGTTTGGCTGGATGGGGCTTGGAAGAATGGGCTTGGAAGACAATGGTCAGAGGCTTGAAAGAAGCATGATTGGAAAATTGGTGACAAAGAAATTTGGGGAAGAGATATGTGGATGAACCTCTCCAAGAGGTCAAGAACTGTGAAGATATTTGTATCCCATGTGAGTGCTCACCAATGGGTGACTTTAGCAGAGGCGGATTTTAATAATCAGGTGGGGCCGGGCGCGGTGGCTCAAGCCTGTAATCCCAGCACTTTGGGAGGCCGAGACGGGCGGATCATGAGACCATCCTGGCTAACGCAGTGAAACCCCGTCTCTACTAAAAAAATACAAAAAACTAGCCGGGTGAGATGGCGGGCGCCTGTACTCCCAGCTACTCGGGAGGCTGAGGCAGGAGAATGGCATAAACCCAGGAGGCGGAGCTTGCAGTGAGCTGAGATCCGGCCACTGCACTCCAGCCTGGGCGACAGCGTGAGACTCTGTCTCAAATAAATAAATAAATAAATAAATAAATAAATAAATAAATAAAAATAATAATAATCAGGTGGATAGGATGACCTGTTCTGTGGACAGCACTCAGCCTCTTTCCCCAGTCACCCCTGTCATTGCCCAATGGACCCATGAACAAAGTGGCCGTGGTGGCCAGGATGGAGGTTACGCATGGAGATTCAGCAACATGGACCTCCACTCACCAAGGCTGACCTGTCTACAGCCACTGCTGAGTGCCCGATTTGCCAGCAGCAGAGACTAACACTGAGCCCTCAATATGGCACCACTCTTTGAAGTGATCAACCTGGTGGCAGGTTGATGATATCGGACCTCTTCCATCATGGAAGGGCAGAGGTTTGTCCTCACTGGAACAGACACTTATTCCTGATATGGGTTTGCCTGTCCTGCACGCAATGCTTCTGCCAAGACTGCCATTCTGTGGACTCACGGAATGCCTTATCCACCGTCATGGTATTCCACACAGCATTGCCTCTGACAAAGACACTCACTTGACAGCTAAAGAAGTATGGCAGTGGGCTCATGCTCATGGAATTCACTGGTCTCACCATGTCCCCATCGTCCTGAAGCAGCTGGATTGATAGAACGGTGGAATGGCCTCTTGAAGTCACAATTACAATGCCAACCAGGTGACAATACTTTGCAGGGCTGGGGCAAAGTTCTCCAGAAGGCCGTGTATGCGCTGCATCAGCATCCAGTATATGGTCCTGTTTCTCCCATAGCCAGGATCCATGGGTCCAGAAATCAAGGGGGTGGAAGTGGAAGTGGCACCACTCACCATCACCCCTAGTGATTAAGTAGCAACATTTTTGCTTCCTTTTCCCACGACATTACGTTCTGCTGGCCTAGAGGTCTTAGTTCCAGAGGGAGGAACGCTGCCACCAGGAGACACAATGGTTCCATTAAGCTAGAAGTTAAGATTGCCATCTGGACACTTTGGGATCCTCCTACCTTTAAGTCAACAGGCTAAGAAGCAGTTATGGTGTTGGCTGGGGTGATCGATCTGGACTATCAAGATAGAATCAGTCTCGGCCAGGCGCGGTGGCTCACGCCTGTAATTCCAGCCCTTTGGGAGGCCGAGGTGGGTGGATCACATGCAGCCAGGAGTTCGAGACCAGCCTGGGAACATGATGAAACCCTGTCTCTACAAAAGATACAAAAATTGGCCGGGCACAGTGGCTCATGCCTGTAATCCCAACACTTTGGGAGACCAAGGCAGGCGAGGTCAGGAGATCGAGACCATCCTGGCTAACATAGTGAAGCCTCATCTCTACAAAATACAAAAAATTAGCCAGGCATGGTGGCGGTCGCCTGTAGTTCCAACTACTCAGGAGGCTGAGGCAGGAGAATGGTGTGATCCCGGGAGGCGGAGCTTGCAGTGAGCTGAGATCACACCACTGCACTCCAGCCTGGGCGACAGACCAAGACTCAAGTCTCAAAAAAAAAAGATGGAATCAGTCCCTTACTGCACAACGGAGGTAAGGAAGAGTAAGCATGGAATACAGGAGCTCCATCAGGGCATCTCTTAGTATTACCACGCCCTGTGATTAAAGTTAATGGGAAACTACAACAGCCCAATCCAGGCAGGACTACAAATCACCCAGACCCTTTAGGAATGAAGGTTTGGGTCACTCCACCAGGAAAAAAAACCACCACAACCTGCTGAGGTGCTTGCTGAAGGCAAAGGGAATACAGAATGGGAAGTAGAAGAAGGTAGGCATCAATACCCGCTACGACCATGTGACCAGCTGCAGAAACCAGGACTGTTAATTGCCATGAGTATTTCCTCCTTTTGATGAAAACATTTGTGCATGTATACACTAGTACTAAGAAAATCTCTTCATTTTGTTTCCTTTCTCCTTTATCGTGTGACATAAGATTTACTGACTTCAACATTTGTTACCTTGGCCGGATGCAGTGGCTCACACCTGTAATCCCAGCACTCTGGAAGGCAGAGGCAGGCAGATCACCTGACGTCAGGAGTTCGAGACCAGCCTGGCCAATATGGCGATACCCCGTCTCTACCAAAAATATAAAAATTAGCCGAGCATGGTGGTGGGTGCCTGTAATCCCAGCTAATCAGGAGCCTGAGGTGGGAGAATCGCTTGAACCCGGGAGGCAGAGGTTGCAGTGAGCCAAGATTGTACCACTGCACTCCAGCCTGGGGAACAGAGTGAAACTCCCATTTCAAAAAAAAGTATTGGTACCTTTATGTAATAGTATTTGGGTTGGGGATTGGTGCATTTCCGGTTGTATGAAGGATCGTTGTATTATGTTAGATGTAATTGTGACTTTATTTTTGTCTTTATTTGAAGATTATTATCTCAGGAATACGTATGGGTTCAAGTTGACAAGGGGTGGACTCGTGATGGTTAATATTGAGTGTCAACTTTTGGATCGAAGGATATGAAGTATTGATCCTGGGTGTGTCTGTGGGGGTGTTGCCAAGGAGATTAACATTTGAGTCACTGGGCTGGGAAAGGCAGACCCACCTTCAGTGTGGGTGGGCACCATCTAATCAGCTGCCAGTGCTGCTAGAATATAAGCAGGCAGAAAAACATGAAAGGAGAGACTGGCCTGGCCTCCCAGCCTACATCTTGCCCTTGAACATGGGACTCCATGTTCTTCAGTTTCAAAACTTGGACTGGCTCTCCTTGTTCCTCAGCCTGCAGAAGGCCTATTGTGGGAACTTGTGATCGTGTGAGTCGATACTTAACACACTTCCCTTTATGGATCTATCTATTCCATTAGTTCTGTCCCTCTAAAGAACCCTAGCACAGCCAGGCTCCCACTGACCCCCTTGTCTTGGTGCCTTGGCAGAAGGCAACAGCAGGAGCGTTTTCCCGTGCCAGCTGCTGTCAATACTGCTCAGTCCCTGCACCCCAGCTTCCAACACACATTCTCAGCACAGTCACCGTAGCAAGAACGTTTATTATAAAAATAGGTGGATAGAGTAAGTATGCTTTAACTTCCGGACAGATGACAGTGCTACTGCGATGCAGTTTCAGGGCAGACATGCGGCTCTGCAATGGCGGGGGCGGCCCCCCTAGTGTGATGCACAGCCGCAATACTCCATTTGACAAACCTCCTGGTTCAAGGCAGAGAGGAGACACCTCATTCTACAGAACAGGATGGGGCTTCCACCGTAAGGACCATACAAGTGACCCCCATAGGCAGCCACCCCTTTCTGGCAAGCTGCGGCATGCCCAGGTGCAGGCTAGGGGAGGGGCTGGTACGCTAGCACCAGATTGCTCTGGCTTCAGCCTGATGGAGACACAGACCAGGACCTCCGTCTGCCAGATGTTCCTGACCCCATCTCCACCTCCAGCCTCCAGCCTCACTGGCAGTTCCCTGTGACCCAGCCTGTTCCATAGCCAAAGGGGACCAAAGGGAATGGTCACAGTGCCCCGCACCTATTTAGGGGCCTTGGATCTCAGGAGAGCTCAACCCATGGCATCTGAGAGTACCCACCCTGTCCCTGAGGGCAGCTGCACCGGGCCAGGGGGCTGTAAGGGCACGGGTGAGTCTCAGTCACTGGCAGCACTCAGCCACATGCCTGAGGAGCTCTTCACCTTGCTCGTCACTGAAGCACTCCAGGCAGTGAGGGCACTGAAGGTCCCCCTGGCCTCTCTGGGCCATGCCAGGATGCCCGCCCTCTGCAGGGGGTTCTAACTGCTGGGCCCCAGTCCCAGGCCTCCAGCCACCAGGCACCATAAGCTCCAATGCATCGGTGGCCAAGTACTTGGCAGCTTTGCTCCCAGCATGGATCCGGCAGGCGTCTGGCTCCTGAGAATCCTGGAGAAAAGGCAAAGGTCTATTTACATGGGCTGTGCTGAAGGTCACAAAGTCTGGTCTCAGGTTCTAGCAACTAGAGGTACTTCATCTCTCCCTGAGCGGAACTTCAGTCCCTCACTTTGCTTCCTGCTGTGCCCCAGAGCCCAGACAAGGGGGTGCTCAGTGAATGACTGAGGAGATCGCACCCACGCTCCCTCATGCGCTCATGAAGAAACAGGCCCTAGTGTGGTCCACTCCCCAACCCCTTGGTGGAAGTCCTGTTCAGTTGGACCCATCAGCCCTAGGAGACCCGACTGATAAGTTGGCCCTGATGATGTAGCCCACACACCACTACAGAGTGGAGGTGGCAGAGCCTCTGGTGGGGAGCTGGGAAGACTGAGTCCAAACCCTACTCTGTACCTCCTCTGTGGGGCTTGGGGGTGCTCAGCACTCTGGGGCTCTGGAGGTCCTTCAGTAGCAGCAAGAGGTATCCCTGGCTTGGCCCCACCAACCACTTGGCACGGCCTGGCATGTGTTCTCCAAACATCCGTCCTGAAGCGCCGCAGCCTGCGGCCCTCAACTGCTTGTCTGCGAACTTCATTCCAGTAGGCCTTGGTGCTTCCACTTCCTGTCTGAATGTGGACTTTCCCAGTGGGACTACAGCTTATCACCCAAGCCTTCAGCACCACTGTCCCTGGCTGTGCCACCTAGGGACTGAGCAACCCTCGAGGGGCCACAGGCTACTGTTCAAAGGGACACAGAGGCCACTTAGTACAAAGTCTGCAGGCCCCACCAGAAGCTTGACCCTCAGGGGTAAGAATCTGGGCCTGCAAGTCTGGAACCAGTTCCTCGGGTCCGAAATCTTTGAGAGGTGGCCTGAGACCATCCTCATGATTGTACCAACAGTGATCCTTCAATCCAAATCACATGCTTCCTTGAATTCGTGAAGGCCAGAAAACCCACAGGCAAAACCAAATCCCAGGAAAACCCACATGTAGGTCTGCTGCAAGATATTCCCATTCCTGCCTAGGCGACATGCTGAAGAATCCCTGTGCCAGGGACTTAGGAGAATCTGAAATTGGGGGATGGGGAGCCGCCCACACACATTCCATTCTGTGATGCCAAGAAGGCTGCAGGGGCTGGGCAGGGGCTTGAGGCAGGGCCTGCTGTGGCTGGTGAAGCCTCCAGTGCCTCCTTGTCAGCCTGTGAACTTAACGGAGGAAGACACAGTGCCCCGCCAGGTTCCTCCTCCCTCATGCACAAGTACAAACAGCTGCCTGTGTCTAGCCCTCTGCTGCAGACTTAGTCCAAGGGTGTGTTAGAAAAGGTGTCCACCATGACTCTCCTGTGCCCTTCAAGCAGAGAATCAGAAGCCACTGAGGCCCAGTGGCTGCTTGGAGCAGGGCAGCGGGGTGGCCTCACAGCCCCAGAGTCCCTGTTCACACCCCGAAACACGGGGCAGCTCAGCTTGGCCTCCCAGCTCCAGCCCGGGGTGCATCGTTTCTCAAGAGGTATCACTACTGTTCAGGCTATGCCAGGAGACGATGCTCTTTGAGTGGGGCCCAGGGCCATTCCCAGGGCCAAAAGTGTGTTAGATACTTGATGAGGAGCTAAATAAACTTCTCCTGGATTTTTTTTTTTTTTTTGAGACCGAGTCTGGCTCCGTCACCCAGGCTGGAGTGCAGTGACGTGATCTCTGCTCACTGCAAGCTCCGCCTCCTGGGTTCACACTATTCTCCTCCCTCTGCCTCCCGAGCAGCTGGGACTACAGGCGCCCGCCACCACGCCCGGCTAATTTTTTGTATTTTTAGTAGAGACAGGGTTTCACCGTGTTAGCCAGGATGGTCTCCATCTCCTGACCTCATGATCCTCCCGCCTTGGCCTCCCAAAGTGATGGGATTACAGGCGTGAGCCACCGCACCCGGCACTTCTCCCGGAGTTTTGCAAAGCACGTCAGTGAGGAGAAGGAAGAGGCCATGGGTCATACACTGAAGAACCTCACCGGTTCCCATTCACGCCAGGTCTCCCTCAAGGTACCCCATGGTAGGAAGAGCACTGAGCCCAGGGGTGGAGTGAGGGGCCCCTGGCCTGCAAGGCCCAGCTCCACGTGCCAGGCTGAGCTGGGGGATGTTACTGGACACCCAGGGCCATCATATCTATGTGAGAGGGTAAGTAGGGTTCCCGCCTCACAGACAGGTCAGGACATGTATGGAGCTCACTCTTTGAGGCCCGAGACATGCCCTCTGACTGCATGACAGTGACGGACGGGCCCTGAGGACAGCCACCTGTCCTCAGGCCACCATGCCAGCCTCCTCCATAACTAAACAGTACAACAGGGAAGCTTTCCATGACCACGCCCAGGTACTAGGCCAGGTGGCTCTCCCCAGAGCAGGGAGGGGCCCACCACAACCCTCATCACCAGCAAATCAGGGCCTTGGCAGACACAGAAAGGCTCTAAACTCATGAGAAGAAAAACAAAAACACTAAACCTAAGCAGGAAGAAAAACGCCGTCAGACTCTACCTGTCTCCAGGACACCTGGTGCAGCAGAGAGCTGACCCTTTCCTCCAGTTCTTGAATCCTACTTTGAGCCCGTTCCCGATCAGCCCTTTCTGACATGAAGTCATCCTTGTAAGCGAGAATCTGAAGAGGCGAGACACACATTTCTGCTCAAGCAAAGAGAAAGTGGCCCCCCAGGCTTCTCCCACCCCCACCATGACCACTGCCCACTCAGTGCCACCAAGCCTTCGGCCCAGCCTGTCCCATGATTTCAGCTACCACCAGCCAGCAGCCATCTGGTCGGTGCCGTCCAGGGCCCGAGGGACAGACACCTGCTGTTCCAGCATCTGCACCCGCTCCAGTGCAGCGTCCCGGGCCGTCCTAGAGGCCACCAGCTCCTGCTTCACTTCTGCACAGTCGTTTATTTTCTCTTCCAACTGTCTGTTGAGCCGGGAGATCTCCTTCCTCATCAGCTCGGGCTCATGTGGGGTCTGCAGCCCCCTGAGCTGCGCATGGAGCCCCCTCACGTATTCGTCCCTGCTGGCGTCGTAGCGCTGCCACTTGGCATTGAGGTCTTCAACCTGAGGAGGTGGAGCCAGAAAGCTCACGGCGAAGGCAGCTGACAGAGCTGCTCAAGCCACACCCAGGGGGACTATTCGTCAGCAGTGATTTGCTGAGTGAGCGTTTCCTCTTAAATGGAAGCTGCCCCTCCCCGTTCTGTAGAGAGCAGACACTAGGCCCACTAGAGAATCCCGAGGCACCGTGATGACACCCGTACGCAACCAGCATAAACAGAGGTGCACTCGGTGCAGCTTTTCTGTCTTAGAAAATGTACCTCCTGCTGCTAATTCTTGCATCTCCTTTACTGACTTGTGGATTAATTTTAGGGGATGGAGATGGACAGGACATATCCTGTACGTCGTTTTAAGCAAAAAAGTCCAGTCTCTAGGGACTGTGTGTATCAAGTCATAGTGGCCAGAGGGCGGGGGCAACCTCTGGGCCTCAGCCAAGGAAAGAACCCTCACTCACAGTTTGTAAGCCGCGTGTTCTCAAACAAAATGTGAAAGACACTCACGTGAGTCACCTTCTGTTTTAACAGTCGATTTTCTTCCTGCAACTTCTCAATAACACTCTGGACAGAGGTGTGCCCACCTGTATGTTCTGACTGCATGAGGAAGGGACAGAGAGAAGACAATCTGTTAACATACAGCAAGAGGGGAGAAAGCTAGACCCAGAGGCTGAGGCCACAGATGATCACTGCATCCCCCAAGGCAGCGGGTAGTAATCATTCATTTGGTAGAGAAGCAAAGCAGGGACAAGGGACCACCTTCTCCCTGCCCAAGCCCACCCCTACCAGGCCCAGGCCAGAGCCCAGACGGAGGGTCTTCAGGCCACATCACCTTTGACACCGTCCTTATCCCATCCTACCTACCAGTTTGAGCTGTTTGTCTTTTAAATATTTGGAATGTAAATATTCTAAAGTCATGTCTACAGGGATTGGCACACCAGACATGATCAAGTCTTGTCTTTGCCAGAGGTTTGCCATTATCACAGACAGCAGGGAGGGCAGGAAGCTGAATCCCATTGTAAACCAGAGGATCTCCAGCGAGCGGGCTCCCAGCTGCCCAGGGTGGGCCTGGCCATGCACCCTGCTTACCTCCTTTGGAGCCCATGACACTGTCCTGTCTGCAGACAATCAGGTTCAACCAGGTGATTCTGGACACAGCAATCTAACCTCTGCCCCACGCAGGGCCAGGAGTCATGGAAGCCACAGCCCAAACCAACCCCCACTAACAACTACAGACCTGAATGAAAAGTCTCATGAAACTCGTGTGTACTCTAGAATTCTGACTGTATATCAGTGACATAATTTTTGAGAATTTCCCCCGAGTGACAAAGGAAGTGCATGTCCTAATGCAGCCTACACCGGGAAGCCCCGGGTGACTCAGCTGAGTTCAGGGCTGAGAAGTGACACTTATTTAGAGACTGTGATGAGGGCCTACGCTGCCACTGGCCCCACCCCCGCCTCAGGCTCAACACTGTGTGTGGCTCCTTTCAACTCCCCAGAGGGAAATGACACGCTGACTCAAAATCAGACCAGAATACCCGGCCTCCGCCCCGACGGCACTTTTCCTTTGGTTTCTGAATGCGGCTGTGTCCTCTCTGAGGTTCCCCGCCTGGAATCCACCCAGCTGAGGTGGGCAGTTCTCAGACCAAGCTTCTCCCCAGTGGGCGCCTTGGTGCAGGATGTACTGTCTGACGCAGAACATCCCAGCGTGTGTGTTTCTGCATGAACCTTGGTGCTGCCTCAGAGAAAACTAGAAAGGACCCGAGCGAGAGGCCCTGTGCCCGGCAGTGCGAGTGAGGTGGGGCCTCAGCCTGGGTGGGATGTGCAGAGTGCCTCCATTTCCCCGCCTGCCACACACAGACACCACAGGCACCAGCGAGATGGAAGGTGCCTGGCACACACATGCCTTGGGCCGCTGCTCCCTACTCTTCTGCCTAGGAGCCTCCTGGTTTCTCCCGATGCTGAAACTCCCACAGTCCCTCTCTCTCCCACTGGACCCCACAGAGAGCTACAGCCCAGATCCAGCCTATCCTGGAGGTCCAGTGAACCCTTCTTTGGCCCTCACTGTCACCTGGCACTGCTGTCCCCTGGCCCTTGCTTTGATGAGGAGGCTGTGGCCCTGAGCCAGGTCTCCAAGCTTGTGGGAGGTCGTGCTGCTGGCAAGGACATGCCTAATGCCAGCTTTGGAGATGGCGGTTCCAGCTGTGCCCAGATCCACTCAGACACACTGAGCCTGCAGAAGGCGACTCACGGTCCTTCCGGGAGTTCTGGGTGTGGAACTGGAGGCACTCCCTGTCCCCAGCAGTACCACCCGGCTCTGCTTCAGTTTCCTCAGATGAGGAGGATGTGACTGCACTTCCTCCAGGCAGCTCTGCCACCCTCATGTCTTCCTCCTCATCCTCAGCTGAGGCAGATGAAAGCCAGGGGCCACCTCCCACCTGGGAGCAGGGTCAGCTACAGGCCTGGTGCTGGGCAGTGCGGTGGCTGCCTGCTTTCCTATTACGCTGTGCATGTTCCATCATTTTAAAAGAAACCCTTGGATGAGCGAGCTTTGTCCTGTTAGCTGACTCTCGCTGCTGAGAACAGACTGGGTTCTGGGACAGCCCCTGGCCTCTGTGATCGGGGCCTGTAGGCAATGCTCCCAGTACACAGGGTTCTTCACCACAATCTTACACTGTGGCCTACCTGGTCAGGACTTCTCTCCCCCACATTCCTGTGTGCATGCTGTCGTTCATCCAGACACTTGGCCAGATGCTGACACATGTGGGCAGTGGCGGTCAGCGTCCTCCGTAGCTGATGGGTCTCGTTGGCCAAGGAGCGGCACAGGACATCACTGGCGGCCCGGGCGCGCTCCCCTTCCGCCATGCTCCTCCGCAGCAGGACGACTTCCTTCTCTCGCTCGTGCTGGGGCTGGCTCAGTAGCTGCTGCATCTCCCTCTCTTTTTCTTCTAGTCGTTCAGTCAGCCTCTCAATTTCCTAAGTAGAAGATTTAAAAGCACAGTTTACTGAATTAAAAGAAGCAGTGTCGAGAGCAAATGTTCAGAAAGCAAAAGGAGACCTGGCATGGATGCCCCAGCACCAGACACAAAGACACGCACTCCGAAGTCGGGCATGTGAACTAACAATTACTCACTCAGAAGTTGGGCATTTGAACTATTAACTCTGGAGTTTTTCAGCCTACAATGTTCTGTTCTGAAACTTCATCTTAAAATTTTTTTTTTTTTTTGAGACAGAGTCTCACTCTGTTGCTCAGGCTGGAGTGCAGTGGCATGATCTCGGCTCACTGCAACCTCCACCTCCCAGATCCAAGTGATTCTCCTGCCTCAGCCTCCACAGTAGCTGGAATTATAGGCGCCCACCACCACACCCGGCTAATTTCTGTATTTTTTTTTTTTTTTTTTGAGATGGAGTCCTGCTCTCACCCAGGCTGGAGTGCAGTGGCACAATCTCGGTTCACTGCAAGCTCCGCCTCCCAGGTTCACGCCTTTCTCTTGCCTCAGCCTCCCGAGTAGCTGGGACTACAGGTGCCCGCCACCGTGCCCAACTAATTTTTTGTATTTTTAGTAGAGACGGGGTTTTACTGTGTTAGCCAGGATGGTCTCGATCTCCTGACCTCGTGATCGACCCACCTCAGCCTCCCAAAGTGCTGGGATTACAGGCGTGAGCCACCACGCCTGGCCCAATTTTTGTATTTTTAGTAGAGACAAGGTTTCACCATGTTGGCCAGGCTGGTCTTGAATTCCTGACCTCAGGTGATCTGCCGGCCTCGGCCTCCCAAAGTACTGGGATTATAGGCATGAGCCACCATGCCCCAGCCCTTTTTTTTTTTGAGGCAAGGTCTCACTGTCACCCAGGCTAGAGTGCAATGGCACAATCATGGCTCCCTGCTGCCTCGGCCTCCCCAGGCCCAAGCGATTCTCCATCCTAACCTGAGTAGCTGGGACTACAGGCACGTGCCACTGTGCCTGGCTAACATTTTTATATTTTGTAGAGACAGGGTTTTGCTGTGATGCTCAGGCTGGTCTTGAACTCCTGGACTCGAGTGATTCAGCCGCCCTGGCTTCCCAAAGTGCTGGGATGACAGTTTGGCTCACCGCATCCCGCCAAATTCTGTTTTCACAAGCAAGCGCATCATTTTAGATTTCATATCATCAAGATGTTGTTTTGAAATGAGGGTCTCGCTATATATAGCCCAGGCTGGTCTTCAACTCCTAGGCTCAGGCAAATCCCCCCACCCCAGCCTCCGGAATAGCTGGGACTACAGGCTCAAGCCACTACACCCAGTTTTCATCAAATTATCAAAGTGGCAATTCCAAGCACTTTTTTGATAGGAAAGGTAGAAACTCCACTGTAGTGGGTAACCCCCAAAAGATGTCCACAACCAAACCCCCCATTCCCTAGTATCTGGGAACGAAACCTTATTTAGAGATAAGGTCTTTGCAGATGTAATTAGTTAAGGTGAGGACAAACTGGATTAGGATGGGACTGGTGTCCTAAGAAGAAGACGGAAGTCTGGACAGACACACAGAGAGAAGGAGGCCATGTGACAACAAAGATATGAGTGACATCTTGTCTTGTAGATAAAGGCCAAGGAACACCAATGATTGGCGGCCCCCACAGGAAGCTGAAGAGGCGAGGAAGCGCGTTCTTCCCTAGAACCTTCAGAGAGAGCCAATGCCTTGGTTTCCTCTTCCCTAGAACCTTCAGAGAGAGCCGATGCCTTGGTTTCCGGCTTCTGGCCTCTAGAACTGTGAAAGATTAAACTGCTGTTGCTGGAAGCCCCCGGGACGGGGCGGCCATCTCTCAGGAAAGCATGTCGCTGGGACCCACAACTCCACGCTCCACGCACAGAACAAAAGTGTCAACAGCTCTATTCATAGTCTTGTGGATTGGCCTTAAAAACAAGAGGCACAGGCCGGGCGCGGTGGCTCA